>NW_027526460.1:13926069-14125351 GCF_048455015.1 Haemaphysalis longicornis | reverse complement strand
AGACGGTTGTTTGATATCGGTGTTGCACACAATTCCATACTGTTCGAGGGCGAAGTGGATGAACACTGGCGCACACACGGCCGCTACGCGTGCCGTGGGCGGAGCGCACAGTGGCGCGAGAAGTCGCGTGACGCCATCACATGGCATTCATCGAGAACGCACAGGGTAAACCCGCAGCTGTGCTCGTTGCTCACTTGGTAAGACCACGGACTCTCACTCCGCCTCTCTATTCGGTCCAGTTTTGATTCCTGGCTGTGCCACTAATTTCTTTTATTTGTTCGCAGGAGTTTTCTGTTTACGCAGACAGTCCGCGATAGAACCCTTGGGGGGCAGAGGTAGATAGCTTCGCTTTAAAAACTTGCAGAATTTGGTTACCGTAACTTCGTTGCAGCTAATGAAGTTCCGCACCAGAGGCGGGATTTTCCGAATTTAAGCACTAATATTTGTTGCCAGCGGAAACAGGCGACGCTACGTGTTAGAAGTTGCCTGAAATGCGAGCGATTTTGTAAGACACAGATGGAATGTATGAAAACGCTATCGGCAAACTTTTTTTTTTTGGGGGGGGGGGGGGAGGGGGGGGGGTGAATAAAAAATACATTTCAGCGCAAAATTACACGACGGAAATCATAAATTAAGACTCTAAAAGCGATCAAGTATGAATATTTGTTATCAGGCTGCACAGCGCATTGCGTGCCTCCTTTTCTAACCCTCGGTGTTAAAGTGCTCGAAAGAACGATCGAGTGTGGTGCCGACAAATGGGGGGCGCTTGGGAGCAAAGTATATCACGCCGTCAAATTTCCAGGGCCTGATGTTTTTTTTCACGTTCCATAAACGTGATTGTTGCGTTCATTGTAGTATCAGGACAGCTCCATCATTTATGCATTTTTTTTTTTCTGCCAGCTAGTTTCTGGGGACGACAGAAAAAACGATCATGTTTCGCTAAAAGGGTCGTAACACGGCACGTTACGGCCCTTACGGTCGTGGTATGGCCGCCCGGTACGTGGTCGGTGCACTTGCAAATCCGCACAGTCGTCTGGTTCTCTCTACGCATGCGTAGTGGCGCTGGTCGGACCCAGTTACCATACCGGGACCGTTTTTCAGCTCTACCGTAACTTTTCTGCTTTTGGCAACCACTTCAGGCTCCAAGACGGTAACGACGGAGATGTGAGCGTCTTGTTTCTTCTCAGCTGGCATGGAGTGCGGTGAACAATTCGTGTAATGTAGGTGAATATGTTAACTCGCTACCCAGTTTCTCCCTTTCAATTGAGAGACGGTTGCCACGGTGGTCGGAGTGGGCTAGAGAGGGTTAGAATAAACCCTTAAGATGCACGTGTCACTTCACGATGAGTTTCTGCAGAATGGCGCCTCAAGCACGATTGCTATATTAGGAGCTCGCTATAAACTTCAATCGCGCTGTCCTGGCAGCATGCTTTGCCAAATGCCTCAAACGTGTAAGGAGAAACGCAACCACAGGCAAGTGACTTTTTCCAGTTGCATTTTAACACCGACTGCGTGTGCCATTTTGCTATCTATCCTTCCTTCAGAAAAATCGACCGTGTAGTTTTACGCGCATAAATTACAGCTGGCCTAAAATGTGTGCCGTAGCGGACAGCTACACACTAATTAAGGTCGCCTGGAGGTGTTTGAACTGCATCTGCGTTTTCTTTTTTTATTCTTGTAGTACGGCCACTGCGCCTGATGTTATTAGGTGGGTAAAATCGTGTTAATTGATTTATATTTCTCATTACGTGACCCCATTTAGGTGAGAGTTATAAATGCCTAGTTTAGAAACTAAGTTTGAATTCGAGGTTCGCGCTGCGCCGAAGCTACATGCATTAGCTATGGGATACGCGCCGTAGTGTTGGACTACTGATTAGCTTGAGCTGTGTGAGTATATTTCATGCGTGTTGATATCTGGTCCACATAGACGTCTTTGTTCTTCGCCGCCATTAGAATTGCCAGCCGATACCCCCGTGAACTCCAGGGTACTTGAAAGTATGTATTTTCAGTGAGGCTGCAGTAGCTCGGCTGTATACTGGCGCGCACACGAAATCCTTGGCAACGAAGCCTCTTAAGTTCGTTTGCCCCTCTTCGACTGCAAAGCTTACGGGGACAGGCTAGGTCCTGAGCACGTATCCGCTGTCCCACCATGTCCTCTGCCTCGACAGTCTGCACTCTTCGCAGAGGAGCATGCCATTGGAACAGCCTCAGAATCCTTCGGCGCGACGCCACCTGTACCCGCGGAATACTTTCTGTTAGAGGGAAAGCTCCACTGCGCTACAACTTTCAGGGTGATTCAGCTACCGGCGCAAAAGCTGCGGCTTTCTTTCTAATCGCTTCGCTCGCTCGGAGCATCGCCGTTGTGGTACCACGTGACTAGGCGAGGGGGAAACTTCTGCATCACCTGCGCTTGATCGTTCAGCACTGGTTGGACCATGTGTGCGTGCACTTCAGAACAATCGAACCACGTGACTAGGTGAGGCTTTAGCGGCTGCTTCGCCGGCGCTTGGTACCTCGTTCTCGTCCCCGATTGTGTGGCGGCTGGGCCTTCCGTGCGTTCCATTCGACGAAAGGATGAATTCAATCATAGCTAGGAGGCAGGCTGCGAGTTCTCAAGCAAAAAAGGATAACACTGTGTGCATAGTATTCATTTTCGCTCGTAATAAATAGATTCAGAAGTGTTAAACCTCAGCCATTTTTTGTTCATTTGTAGCGCGTGCCATTGGACGAGTACGGTCCCTGCATGGTCTCCGCACGTTTTCATACAGCTGGCGCGGTGCACACCGATTTTAGCTCGGGGCCGGTCGGCCGAGTAACGAGGTAGAGATGAGGGAATTTGAAGGGCGGGAATTGTGTAACTCGAAACCGTCTATGCCCCCGCGGTGGTCCAGCTGGCTCGGGACATGAGAAAAAGAAATATGATGTGGCTTCTCACCCCACAGAGTATACCCCAATGAGTATGTGTTTCTCTGTGGGTAAGATTCTTCACTTTTCTTGGGTTCAAAGTACGCACACGAAGTTCAGAGTAAACGCACAGATTTCTTAGGTCGACCTTGACAGTGCTTGCGCTAAAGTTTGTTTGTTTGTCTGTCTGTCTGCCTGTGTCCTTGTTTGTTTGTTTGTTTCTTGTTTGTCTGTCTGTCTGTCTGTCTGTCTGTCTGTCTGTCTGTCTGTCTGTCTGTCTGTCTGTCTGTCTGTCTGTCTGTCGGTCTATCTGTCTCTCTGTCTGCCTGTCTGGCTGGCTGGCTGGCTGGCTGGCTATCTCTTTTCTTTGTTTGTTTGTTTGTTTGTTTGTTTGTTTGTTTGTTTGTTTGTTTGTTTGTTTGTAAAGCGTTGCGCAGTAGACTTTTGCGGGTATGTGCCGGTGTAGGCGAGCTTGATTCGAATTGCAGGGGACATCTACGCTTGTGGGGCTTAAAATGCCGACGTGAAAGCGATGTCATCATCCTTATTTTACCAGCCGCGGTGGCTCAGTGGTTAAGGCGTTGCGCCGCTGAGCACGAGGTCGCGGGTTCGATTCGCGTCCGCGGCGGCTGATTTTCTGATGGAGGCGAAAAGCAAATACGCCCGTGTGTACGAAATTTCGGCGCACGTTAAAGATTCCCACGTGGTCAAAATTAATCCGGAGCCCTCCACTACGGCGCGCCTCATCGCCTGCGTTGCGTCGGAGCGTTAAACTCTACAATGAATCAATCATTCTTATTTTGTGTGTTCTCCTTCACTCCGTTGGTAGGACTAAGAGTCTTGGCCAACCGCTTTTGTTGGGCTTGTGTTTATGCTTAATGCACGGCATCCCTGACTATAAGCTTAATCACCTGCCAAGCAACGTCGAACTCTTTCCGCCTCAAGCAGCGGGTACACTCAAAGAAAATTGCTGCCATTTCTTCACCTACACCCCATGTTACCTGTAGAGTACCGGCAGCACCGCCCCGGGGAAAACCTTTTACTTTGTTTAGTGTAGGAAAGCGCGCAGAGATCACCGAGTCTCCAGATAACATTATTACTAAACCCCACAATTACTAAACCCTAATAATACCAGATTCGCGGAACAAAACATAATGCTACTACCAAAAGTGCGTACTAATTACGAAAAAAAAACAGTCCTCTTTTCAGGAATAATTCTTTGGAATTCATTGCCCACAAACATCAAATTCATCAACTCGGAACGCTTATTTTATAACTGCTTAAAAAATCACTTGTGGTCAACAGTTTGCCGGTAATCAATGACCATTAACCTTGATTTATTACGTCTAACCCGTTCTTTGAATATATCTGTTTAATTATGTTCTATTGATGTTTTTTTGTTCTTTGCCAAATATCGCTTTACTGATCTCTGTAACGCTCTACCTGCCTGTGTGTGCGCTCGACAGTGTAAACGCTGGGACCTCATTCTGTAATAATAATTGCCATTGTTCTTCTCCTGTATGCAAAAATTTTTCAATAAAACCTGAAACCTGAACCCCATGGCACTGAAAATTCGGTAGCTTTTGTGACAGAAAAGGGTGTTAGGCGTTTTTTTAGAATTTCACATCTGCTCTTGTTTTAGATATAAAGCAAACCTTTGGGATGTCTCGTAAGAAACAGTCAGGAGTAGCCGCTAATCTTCAACTATGAAAAAAACTAATCTGAAATGAACGCGTACTGAAACTAGCATAACAAATATCGTATATTATCAACCGGTTTGCGAAAGAGGCGGCACATTTCTCACAATATTTTCCCCAATGGCAGGAGGGGGTGGTTAGATTAATACGAAACCGAACTGTACGGAGATTTTATTTGTTCTGTTGGGAAGAAGTATCAGAAGTTCAGGCTCATTCTGTGCGCGAAGATTTTCGACAAACAATGCAAAAAGAAGGCTCCCTATAAAGAAAGAAAGTGCTGACCATTCAAACATCTCTTTTTGTTTACTTCCTGCGTTTATTTCAATTCCTCGCCTTCTCTCTTGGACGTACACGTGGCATCGTCTCGGGTGAAACGAAGGTGAGCTCATTTATTCCAGTCGTCCATTTGAATACCGGTCTAGATCTGACCCGCATTATCGGATTCAGCGCCACTAAGGAAGAGCTACAGGTGTTGCCGGGACAAGTACAAATTGGCTGCGGCTCTCGCTTTTAAGGTATGGACTGCACGTGCACCCCGAGCACCAACCTACGGTGAGCAAAGTTATCTTAATGGCCATGCGTGCACGTTATGCAGAAACATTCGGAGTTGAGCGATCACGTTTCACGCGCCTGATTGAGCTCGCGCCGTAGACGCTATCGTTGCCCGCCGAGACTAAGGACCTTAGCCGAGACCGGTTTTGTGCGCCGCCTATCTTCTGGCTCGACAGATTGCCCACCCGAGCTGTAATGGATGACCGGCACAGCAGATCGCCGGAAAGAACACCGTTCCGTACGAATATTACTCGAGAGAGGTATTTAAATCACGGAATCCAGTGGCGTACGCAGAGACAAGGGGCCAACACCCCGCGCGAAATTTTCGGGTTGGGAAAGTGGTGGAAACGAGGGCGCTGGACAAGTATTTGGCCAATGCCAGTTATGCATCACCCGAAACCCTACGCAAATAGTACGCGACTGCCATCACACACGCTGCCCGCAGTGCCACTCCCCATTGAAAGCTGCTCTGCTTAATCTCATTTGGTTTTGCCCCAAATAAACTCGCAATAAAACTCTCTCTCTCTCTCTCTCACTCAAGGATCCCACATTACTTATAAATCCTCACTCCATGGGCCCTCCAATCTTTCATCTAATTTCACTGTTCGGATCTTCAAGTGGTCTTGCTCGAGCAGTATAGAACGAAGGGTCTGCCCCCCTCTTCCTATCGCGATACCCACAAGACTCCTCCCCCTCCCGGGAGATTTTCTTTTACAGCGAAGTTGCTAGGGTCACTTCTTCCTCAATCTTTCGTGAAGCCATCAACAAGAAGGCCCTCCGCAATCCGCACATATCCGCTCGTCATAAAGCTGAGGGTAAATAATGGCTGCTCGGAAGCGATGGGCGGCCGATCCACCGGCACCTCACTGGAGTAAAGGGAGGGCTAAATACGGGGGAATTACCTTTAACTCAGTGTTTTATGTTTTATTTTTATGCTTCTTTACTTTATTTTAAAATTTCTTTTTCCGCGCTTGATCACGGAGACGGATTACGTGTGTTACTGAACGCCTTGGGTGACCTCCACGTAATAGAAAGCCCGCCGCTTGCAATTACACGATGGTACGCCTTCCTGCTTTCTATTTCTCTGCCTATGACCCGCCGCGGTGGCTCAGAGGCTAAAGCTTTGTGCTGCTGATCCCAAGGACGCGGGTTCAATACCGGCCGTGGTGGCTGCTTTTCTGATGGAGGCGAAAAGTGAAAAGGCGCGTGCGTCGAGATTTCCGCGCACGCTAAAGATTTCCAGGTATAAACATAGTCAAAATCAATCAGGAGCCTTCCACTACTGCGCGCCCAAGCGTAGCTTCGGCGTGTTAAACACCACCCCTCCCATTTTCTCTGTTTATGACAGCTTTTCTAAATTTCCAGGTCACGACATTTCATTTTTATTGTCGCGTACACGTGCTCAAGCGAAAGGCAAACACGCGCAGTAAATGGATGCCTTCGGTGCTGGTGGAGGTGATGAAAAACAACGGCGGTATAAGCCTTGTTTGCTTGTCCGCATTTGTTCTTCTTTTGTGAAACCCTTCCTACACGACCTTTCGCCACCCGTGCTGCGTCAAAACAGCTTCATGAAGAGACCACGCAATCTGGTGCTCGATTCCTCGCGCTGAAACCGGGAGCACATGGAATATACTAACAGGAATGATAAAGCAGCACGAAGTCAAGACTCCTTTCGTTCAGTGACAGTCTCGGTTTAAACGGGTCCTTCCGTCCCTGTTCATGAGACGATTGTTGGATACGGTTTCCGCACTTATCTGACTTACAATGAGGTTAGGCGCCCAGCCTCGCTGCAACAGGACCCGAAGGAAGTACTCAGCGTGACGGCGCTCATGCTCGCGGCCGTTTCCCTAAAAGACTGCGCGAGATGGGCCATCATTCTCGGCGGCAATCTGCAAGATGTCTTTGAGAATGCGACACTTGATCTGTCAAGCGGAGCGTCGATAAAGATGAAATAAAAAGAAGACGAACAATACTTCAAAAATGTGCAAGCGCTCCCAGTGAAACGTCGCGTTTTGTTTTGTTTTAGGACTCCGGAGCGCAGATGTGGGAGTATATCTTTACTGGCTGTCAGTGTCAGATTACATTACTCACTCTTGTTTAGTGAGGAATGGTTAGGAAAAGCGTAGATGCGCACTTACTTCTCGGAAGTGAATTCGCGCGCGGCAGCATGAATTTTCTTCCAGAAGTTTTTTCCTGAAGAAAATCAGCGAAAACGTTCACTGCAGAGTTGCCGGTACGAGTGCGCCACAGATGATGCCGGCAGAGGCCATCTGCGGTATCTTATTCGGCAAGTGCCGTCATCACCGCAACTGGATCGCATTTCAGTAAAAGGCGGTGTTTTTCAGCGCCTTTCCGGCACTGATTTTATCCAAGTGATGCGGAGGAGGACGTCGCCTAAGCTTGCTTTTGTCAAGGCGTTTCTGAAAGGCTCATCTGCTAGATGGGTCTTCCGTGGTCTTCATGTCAGCTCAAATATAGTGCTATAAAATTTTATCCGCTGACACAAAATACTATTACAACGCACGCTAATGTCGCCAACCTAAACATGTTTATACCACTACAACAAAGTAAAAGTCTGGTTTTGATGGGGAGTTTAAACCCACTGAATATCAAAACGAGGCCATTACTTATCTATACAGCTGTGCGTCTTCCGGTACGCCTGAAAGGCTCGCTACAACAATAAGGGAAGGACAGACGTTTATACCTTTTATGTGAGTTAAGTGACGGCATACTATTAAGTCCACCCTTGTGTGTGTGCGTGTGTGTGCGTGCTTTATCGATTCAAATCGTGTGAATATGAAACCACCGAAAATGAAAGCCGCTATCTCCGCACGCGCAGCGGTCGCTTTCATTTCAAGCTGGGAAGCGTCCGTGCAAGAACTTATCTAAGTTTTAAAAGAACGCTGGCGCTGCCCTGATACCGCAGTTGACTTCTTTTTAGTTTCATGCCTAAGCGCGGAGAAGCCCAGCACCCACATGCGTGCGCTTGTGTCCTGAGAGCCTAGCGCTGAAAGAAAGCTTTTCACCCGAGCACACAGGAAAAGCCCCGCGCCACATAAACGCTTTCGACACCTGGACGGCGTTCGCTTCTCTCGCCACATGCTGCAGAGCAGACGTAAGAGCCGCCGGTTGAGTGAAGGATAAACAATTCGGGGCTGCGTATGGGAGCAAACACGATCAACAAGGAACCAAGTATTTTCGTCATTTCCGGGGAAGGGGCCCCTCCCAACGATGTACCTGTGCAGAATACCGCACACATTGCCGGGAGGAGTGCATACTGGTGAAAGGGTCTTAGCGACTATAAAGCAAAGACGCCCGTTTACGAAAATGGCCAGAACTGCACTCCTGCCTTCCACGAGGGGCTTTCTCACCTAGAGTGCTCGCCCTGCGTGCGGACACAAGCGCTGCCCCCCCCCCCCCCTTTTATTTTTGGTTGTATGCGGAGAACGCCTCCCGGCTAACATGGTAGCCTGTGGATCAACCTCGTTTTAAGTGCGAAGGCACTTTATAAGCGACCCCAAACCATCCACCGCCGGCGGCGGCGGCGTCCGCAGTGCTCCTCTATATTTAAAAAAGAAACAGCATCCGGCGCCACCCTAGCAAAAATTACCAATAGACAAAACCAATAGCCTATTGGGTTATTGACACCAGTAGCTATTGGTGTATCAGTCTATAGGTGTATTGGTACCTATTGGTGTATTGGTCAGTCCTATAGGTGTATTGGTACCTATTGGTGTATTGGTCTAGTCCTATAGGTGTATTGGTACTTATAGGTGTATTGGTATCATGGGCCCACTGGAGCATCAATTGAAATATGGCCAAATGCATGAAAAGGCGTTTAGTTCACTGCATTCATTTAGCCATGCTACACTTGCTTCAGCAAGTTTCTAAACGCAACGTGGTCCCACTACCCTTCAAATACCACAAAGCCGTAAGTGCTGGTTGACTGCAGCTTTATTGCCCAACAGGCTGTCGAATTTCCGGTGCATATATTCCTCGAGTCAGAGTTGCAAGACCTGCAAAAACAGTACGGCAATAATTAGGAACTTTCGCAATAACTGCACATTTTAATAAGTGTGTCTGGCATTTCGTCCAGGCGAAACATGCCAGCAGCACGCCGCTACGGCAGCACACCGCTCGACCACAAACTACAGTGCGTGAGTACGCCGATGTGGTCGGAACGCTTCTAAAGCTAGACATTCCGTTTCGATGCCATCTGGATAAAACATTACCCGCGGTACTTCATTTCATCTGTACAAAACGCTATATGCGCAGTTGTTAATCGGAACACAAAGTCCTACATGCATCTGTAATCAGTTCACACGTGGTTGCATCGATAGTGACTTTTCCAAAAATAAAAGCGCCGCTTGCCGACCTGCTCTGCTATTTTTAATAAGAAATTTTATCAGAAAGTAAAAAGCTTCTACAGCTTCACGGTGAAAAGAAATGTATACATACCTTCAAATGCGAAAATCCGAGCTGCGTAATGCGTGCACGCTCGTCACCGCCGCCGTGCGTGAAGACATACGAATCCGAGCGACGCCGAAGGTGTCTTTACGTTCTAGTGGTCCACAGACGATGTCCTCGTAGCTTAATATTTAAAACTAACAAATACAATGTGTGGAACTAAAATTCACAAACAAGGTGGCTGGCCGCTGAGATGAACGCCCGCGCCGCGGGATGATCGTGCCGAAGCGGCGAAACCATTTTGCTTTGTTTGGCATACGAAACCTCCGCTAGGTTCATATTGTCAGAGAAGCATTATTGAGAAGTTTTAATTAATGTATTTCACCCTAAAATTATAATGCAATTTTATGATGCGGGTTTAATTATTTTGGTGTTAACTTTGATTTTACAGCCTTTACTTTCTGCAAACATATATTAAGTACGACACTCATCCTAAGAATCGGCCGTTGAATCGGCACCCAAAACAAACATGGCCGCTCCGCGGCACAGCGAGACATTCTTCCTCCATGCAGCGAGATTGGAAAAATTAGAGGCGATGGTTATGAAGGCGACCGCTGACGCTTGCGAAAAGATCTATAACTACTGCAGGCACAGAATCACACGGGCGGTGTGTTTTGCTTGTCGCAGGCATTGCGGGCAACCACCGTGCGCCGGCGGCTGCAACTCGTTGCTACCAGGAAATTTTTAAGCGCTACGGGGACATTATTTTTGAGGCGTGCTAAATGCAAAATGCTTGCAGCTAACGTGAATCGAATGTTTTCGGGCAGAAACATTGCTTGCAGGGCGGCAGATTCATTTTGACCAGCGGTGGTGTGTACTGACCGTCGCAGCGCGAGATCGACACACGGGCGGTTTTACCTTTCGCCGCGATCTGGAAAACAACCGCTGCGGCCGGGATCGCACCCCCGTCCTTGGGCTTAAGCCTTTATTTAGTGACGCTATGGGCTTAGCAGCACACCGCCTAAAAAAGCTAACAGCTCTACTTTTTATTAGTGCCTGTAAACCAATAGCACCGGACAATGTATTTGACCAATAGATATCCCCTATTGGTCTATTAGGCTGATACAACCAATAGCTATTGGTCCCACTATTCCAATAGCTTTTGGTCCCAATAGCTATTGGTCCCATTGGGACCAATAGGACCAATACGAATTGGTCTATTAGACCAATACATGTCACTCTATCGGACCAATAGATTTTGTATTGGTCCTATAGATGCTCAAATAGAACCAATAGCCTGACCTATAGGACTGTTGTGCCAGAGCGCCTGGCCCAAAGGCGTTGCACGAGGCGACGCGCCGACAGCGAGGCTGAGTCACGCCTCTCCCTTTGTCGCTGCGGCGCGGCCGAATCCTGCATCTCGAAACGCTGCGGCGCGGCCGACTCCTGCATCTCGAAACGCTGCGGCGCGGCCGACTCCTGCATCTCGAAACGCTGCGGCGCGGCCGAATCTCTCTGCGGAGAACGACCCAAACAAGGGCATGTCGCTACGCCCGGAGGCGAGGTCACGGAGACGGCGGCGGCATCGCTCTCCCTTTCCCCATTGGCGGCGCAGCTGACTCACCGCTTCGCTACCATTCGTCGGAATTCAAACTTCAGGCAGCGAGAGCCCTGATTGGAGCATTTCGAACTTCTTGGGGCCACAACGAACTTCCCGGGCTATAAAAGAAGCGCGGAGGCTCTCATCGTCGGCATTCCTCGGCGGCTTCTCTCCGGCACCAGTCTCTTCGGAAGCACCGAGTGAAAGGGGTGCTGTCGCCTTTGTGCGAGTTATGTAACGTTTGCTTACCCTGTACATACTGTATATAAATGTTACTTCAAGTTTTCGTCGGCTCGAGAACTTCTTCGCTCGGCTCTGCGCCGCGTCGATAGCGGACGGAGCAAGGCAACATCGCTACACCGGTGACTGCGCTCGGGTGGCCAGTCGCAACAGCGGAGACAGCGTCGGGATGGCTGATTCCCAACATCGGTGACGAGCAGGAAGGCGAGTCGCAACCTTGGCGACCGCCCTGGGATAGCTCTTTCCCAACAGTGGTGACAGCGGTGGGATGGTCATTCCCAACCTCGGTGACGAGCGGGAAGGCGAGTCACAACCTGGTAACGGCCCTGGGATCGTCATTCCCAACATTGGTGGCAGCGGTGGGATGCTCATTCCCAACAGTGGAGGCTGCGGTGAGAGAGCCCATTTCCCAACATTGGATGGCAGCTGCGGGATCGACCGGCAACGGCTACTACCTGGTGTGGTAAGCGCTCGACGTTTTCTCTCAGTTCACCAGACTTCTCTAGCACAGGTTATGGTAGTTTAGAGAAGGGCTGGGTGAAGCACTGTGTATAGCTTTGAGTGTTTCAAGCCTAGAGAAAGTGCGGTGAAACCAAAGCTAGTGCCGAGAGTATAAACGAAGGAGCGTAGAGAATTACTTGCGCGTGCCCTACTAGTAGTTCGATAGTATAGGAACGGCAAGGGAATTCTAAAGCGGGTAAGCAGCAAGAGGCCAGTGCAAACGATGGAGGACCTTAAAGTGAAGGAACTCATCGAAATTTGCGAGGAGCTGGGCCTTGACTTAGGCCGTGCGAAACGGAAGCATGCGATCCTTGAGATCATGCGGAAGGAGAACGTAACGGCTGAGGAAGTCAATGAGGCCAGGGCTGATATCAAAGAGCACCGCGAGCGCGAGGAGGCCGAAAAGAAAGAGCGCCGGGAGCGCGAAGAAGCCGAATGGCAGGAACGGGAAGCTGAATGGCAGAAATGGGAAGCTGAAAGGCAGGAACGGGAAGCCAAAAGGCAGCTCGAGTGGCTCGAGTTGATGAGGCTAGAGTCGGAGCTCCGGCAGGGTTCGCCGGCGCCTAGCGTGACTTGTCTAACGGTTCAGGCGAGCGGTCCGAGAAGTCGGGACCAACGGCCGCCGTTCGTTGTTGAGAGGTCAGGGCCGGAAGACGGAGCGTCCAAGGCCAAACGCGAAGCGACCGCACTCGTATTCTTGGCAAGAGAAGCGAGCCAAGAGAGCGGGAACGGCGCGGAGGCAGAGAAGCCGCTTCGAAATAAAGATTTCGAAACGCGCGCACAGTCCGCGAGCAGTGGCCAGTGCATGGCACAGGGCATGGCACTTTCGAGTTCGCAAGCGGGGAGGCTCTCGGAGAATGTTGACTCTTCCCCAGCGAGCGAGAGGCGAAAGGACGCCGAGAAGCTTAGCCCGAACTACGAGCCGACCGAAAACCATCGCGGTAGGCTAGTGGAACCGCCAGCAACAGAACGGGGTTGCGCGAAATCCTTCAGTGGAGAAACGCAGCCGGGCGAGACGAACGAAACGTTGTCACCGATTTCTGATGAGAGGTTACGCGAACACGAGCTCAAGGTCGGAGCGCTGCCGACAGGGCCGACAGAGAAATCCGGTGAGCTCGTAGCGAGTGACGTTGACAGAGACCGTACCGCCGTCTCGGAGAGCAAGGGCGTACCTGAAGTAGATAACGCACTTGCTGAGACGTCCGATAGAGGGCCGTGCGGGTCCGCTGATCGCGTTCATGTGTCGGTCTCGGGTTCAACGATCTCGGCAGAACGCTCAGAATCAGAGGAGGCCTCGGAGACGGCTTCCAAGAGGATCGCGCACAGTGCGCGAGATGGCGAGGTTTCTCGTGAAAGTTTGGGCAGCGAGGCTAGCCAGACGAAGCCGCTAGAGCCCCCGGAAACAGAAAGCGTTCCTTCGGGTGCGAGCTCTAACTCGGGCGATGTTGTGGCTAAGCCTGCGAGCAGGACACGAGAGACGAGCGAGCAACGAAGGCCGAGCGGCGAGCGGACCGAAAGCTCTGGCAGTAGCTTAATCGAGCCGCCGTCGGCCGAAGCGGGTTGCGCCATCCCCATCGGCGGGGAAACCCAGGTGGCCGCGCGTTGCGAGGCGAACTCTCCGTTGTCCCTAGTTCTCGATGGCTTGCTTGAAAGCAAGGTGGGGCACTTTCACCCGCATTCCAAGCCAGTGGAAGTGGAACGAAGGCGCTCAGGGCGAAAGCGGGAGTTGAGAGCTTTCTGCTTTGAGCGGAAACGCGATTCGGAGGCATGCGTGCCTGCCGCTGTGTTGACCTTGAAGTCAGCTCCGCGCGAGATTACGGGCGTCAGCTTTGCGAGGCTTGTATATGACCGGGGAAAGAACGCGTTTCGAATGACGAAACTAGCCTGTGGGGAAGAGCTAGTTGTAACGCTGCGTTCTTCGTTTCCCCGTTAGGACAGTCCGTCCCGTCATGTTCAGCTTCGGACTGAAACACGAGCAGTATTGCTTCTCGAAACATAACGCATCGGGTGTTTTGTTGCCTGTCGTAGTACGCGCTCCATTACCTCGACGATGTCGCCAGCTTTTCTAAAAGCACACATGGTAGGAGCAAGTACAGCACTTACGAGTCGTGCTGAGGAGGCTCAAAGCAGGCCTATCAGTCAAACAGTCAAAAGTGTCACATAGGATACGCCGAAGTGACGTATCTAGCGCATGTGGCGGTGGTAGCGCGGCCGACGCAGACCGTCGGAAATCGTAGTGGCCGCAGACGTAAGCTATCGCCGACCAACGAACAAGTCAGAAGTCAGAGATAAGGACTTTTCGGGTTTGACTGGACATGGCTAGACTTAGCGGAAAGATTACTCTACACTGGCTAGTCTTTTAACTGACGCTCTCAGAAAGAGTGAGCCAGTAAAGGGTAGAATGGGACACAAAGAAGGAGGACGCGTTTTGAGCGCTGTAACGAGCCTGAGCGAGGAGCTAGTTCTAACGGTCCCCGACTTTTCGAAATGTTCGTTATTCAGTGCGATCGAGCGATCGTGGCATGGCAGCTGTACTATGCCAAGAGGATGCTAACGGCCGGGAACGACCATTTTGTACTTCAGCCGCAAGCTAACTTGCAAGGAAGAGGCTTACAGTACTTCCGGAAAGGAACGTGTCTGCGTCGTGTGGCAGTGCAGAAGTGTGCGTGCTCTGTAGCCGGTAACGCAGACGCACTAAGCCGGGCGTTCTAAGTAGGGCCGCCTTCGTCCTCCCCGTGTCTTTCGTTTCGTTCTTCGTGAGCAGGTAGATGGGAGCAAAATTATTGCCCTCATTTGCTGCCTCAGTTGATTTTTCCGCACCGCGTGATGTCAAGTAATCAACCTTAGTTATCATTTAATGTCGTGTGTTACGTTTGACACTTAGTGTGAGTTCTTCTTTTAAGAGTTTTACGTCCCGCATGGGCCGCTTGGTGTAGAGGGTCCAAATTGGGGATAGACACTTAGCTAGGAGAGTTTGTCACGTTTTAGAGTCTGGTGTTCTGACAGAGGACAGAGGGTGCTTGCTTGCGCTGGGTGTTGCCTGTTGTCGGTCGGTTCTTTGCAAGCTCCAGAACGATGAGCAACCGGTGCTGAGGACAGACCGAGGGAGCCGGACGAAACTGGTCGAGACACCTGGGCAGCACGGCGAGGTACCTGTGATCCAGACCTGGCAGGCGGTACCTGTTCAAGAAGAGGAACTTGGTGGAGCCGCCCTTTTCCTGGGGCACTGGAGGTGTACCTGGATGAGCCTGGCGAACGAGCGCGCCCAGCATCCGAGCCACGTGGAGGCAGCTCGTCTTCACGGCGCATTGTCTGGCGGCGGGGGTGCTGTTGTGCCAGAGCGCCTGGCCCAAAGGCGTTGCACGAGGCGACGCGCCGACAGCGAGGCTGAGTCACGCCTCTCCCTTTGTCGCTGCGGCGCGGCCGAATCCTGCATCTCGAAACGCTGCGGCGCGGCCGACTCCTGCATCTCGAAACGCTGCGGCGCGGCCGACTCCTGCATCTCGAAACGCTGCGGCGCGGCCGAATCTCTCTGCGGAGAACGACCCAAACAAGGGCATGTCGCTACGCCCGGAGGCGAGGTCACGGAGACGGCGGCGGCATCGCTCTCCCTTTCCCCATTGGCGGCGCAGCTGACTCACCGCTTCGCTACCATTCGTCGGAATTCAAACTTCAGGCAGCGAGAGCCCTGATTGGAGCATTTCGAACTTCTTGGGGCCACAACGAACTTCCCGGGCTATAAAAGAAGCGCGGAGGCTCTCATCAGGGCTCGCAAGCTTGGACGTTCCCTGTCTTCCCTATAGGCGGCGTAAAAATCGACGCCCCACGTGACCAACCTTGACCAACCTAAAGCGCTGTTTTCGACCATCAAGCCCACCAGACGGCGCAGGCAAAATGTTACTTTTGGTATAGAATACAAAACATTCATTCCGTGACTCAAAGAGCCCACACAGTTCGCTTACAATGTGTTATTTAAAAATACTATTAACAAGTTCCGCATCAAACATCTGTTGAGCAAAAATGTACGCAACTTTTTACGAACAGCCGACTGGTGCACCACCTTGTTTCTGAATTCGCAACCACAAAGCCGCCAATTCAAATTGAAACCGCTGCAACGGCCGACCGTTTCAATGTGCGCGGAGCACCGGTTTCGTGACTGTTATTGCTGTTATGTGCTTTTGCGTCCATCAGTTGTTGAGAGGACTGGCAAAACACGAGAATTGAGTGCTTGTGGAATGACAAATGTGGGAAATTCCGCATCGGAAGGCAGCTGTCGAGGCCAGAATATTCGATTCTTCAAACAGAAGGTGAGTGTTATGCACTCCGCTAGAAAGACGGTGCAAAGGAAACCGTTGTCGCCGTCAATACTTCATTTGTGCCCTTCGTTCGAAATCTTAGCGCAAGTGAACGAGTTGTTATGGCAAAAAAAAATGTTGTCACGAAAGCGACGTACAATTGCAGCGATCGAAATGAAATGATGTCCTGGCCTCTGTAAACTTGCGGATGTCAATAAACGATTTGTTCTCACTTGCTGCTCACTGTGGTCTGTGCCAGTCGAGGCCATCTGGTCACCTGGCGTAACATCACTTCACTAGCGCGGCGCAAGTAAACACGCGACCAGCGTGCCAGCCAGGAGCCAGCAGGAGCAGCCACGGCCGGACTCGACGCCCCTTTCGCGCGCGGGAGGAGGAGAGTCGAGTCCGGCCGTGGAGCAACGAACCGGCGGCCGCCGTGCGAGGGCAGCCATGTTATTAAGGAGCTCAAGCGGCCTGTGCAAAAAGCATCCGCCATGTTTACAAAGCCGTGTTTACAGCGCCATCAAGCGGGCGTACTGGGTAGTTCACGACGCCGCCACTACGCTTTTTCTGGCACTACAGGCAAAGCTAGACCTTTGCTTCTCTAAAATCCTCCCTGTTCTGTGCTCTCATCGTCGGCATTCCTCGGCGGCTTCTCTCCGGCACCAGTCTCTTCGGAAGCACCGAGTGAAAGGGGTGCTGTCGCCTTTGTGCGAGTTATGTAACGTTTGCTTACCCTGTACATACTGTATATAAATGTTACTTCAAGTTTTCGTCGGCTCGAGAACTTCTTCGCTCGGCTCTGCGCCGCGTCGATAGCGGACGGAGCAAGGCAACATCGCTACACCGGTGACTGCGCTCGGGTGGCCAGTCGCAACAGCGGAGACAGCGTCGGGATGGCTGATTCCCAACATCGGTGACGAGCTGAAGGCGAACCACAACCTTGGCGACCGCCCTGGGATAGTCATTCCCAACAGGACTAATACATTATTTCTATTGGACCAATACAAATTTCTATTGGAATTTTTGCTAGGGCAGGTTTCGATCCGAGGACTTTGCGGGCCGCAGCCCGACGCTCTACCGACTAAGCCACGGACGCCACGCTGATATCGGTGTGAGTAACGCGCCTTATATCTTTAACGCATTCAAACTACGTCGTCAGCGGCGTGCGTTGGCGACTCAGCGGCGTTATAGCGGCTTGATAACTGCGTGGTGTACACGTGATACTACAAACCCGATGGAAGAGATGGAAGAGAAGGCGGCGAGGCGGTGGGCTGCGGGGGCCGAGCGCAAGCGCCGCAAGCGGGCCGACAACCGTGCATTCGCACTTTCACATTCTCCCCCTCGGGGAAATGCGGTGGAATTTTTTCGTTCTTCTCTCCAGGTTATCGGCTACCTCGACCATACATAACCACCCGCTTTGTTTATAAACATGTTGGCTAATAGCTGGTAGTCAAGGCTTGGGACCAAGCCGTACTACCATAAAAAGCCCTGTGAGAGTACATCGTTCTGATCTGGAAGGCGTTGAGCGGGTCTGCTTAACGGGGAAACAGGCGTTTCGCTGGCAGGGAGGGAACGTGCGCGTTGGTTGACGGGACGCGTCATAAATTACGCGCGTGTTCCTAGGCTTTGCGTTGTATTTTGTCGTTTTCGTTCGCCCGGTCGAGGTGTTTACCTAAACGAGCTCTCTTCACTCGTGTTTGTTACGCCAGAGGCACCCAACTCACCCGGTAAACGCGGTTTTGAGAAGCGAGAGGTGTTCTTTTTTATATATAAAGCCAAGAGTATGCTTGCCCTGTGATTTCACCGTAAAACGGGAACAGAAGTGCGTTTGCAGACAGCGTGAAACTAGCGTGGGACGTTGACGCCAGCTTCATTTGAAAGTGATGATTTTAACGCGGGTTAAACTTCCGTGTTCGTTTTCTTGTTGCAAAGAAGGAGGTAGATTGAGCAGAGGCGAAAGCTGTAACCGTTTAAGAGCTCTTATTCACTGGTTGCGTTATGCACATGGTGCCAGTAACCTCATTTAGCAGGCCGAATTGTATATTACTTATCTATCTTTTTTTACATATCCAAGCCACTCGCCTTGTCACTCACTCCGTCGTGTCTTTTCAACAAGGTTAAAGTGTTATTTATGAAGACAAAATACAAAATAAATACAAGGAATTATGAAGACAAAATACAACTTTGTTCAATTTGAAAAAAAAACTAGCCTTCGGTAACTCACCATGCTCCATTCCTGCCAACGGAGACGTTTTTGTAAGAAAAAATGCAAGAATACAGAAAAAAAAACTGTGGTTGATTCCTCGGTCATAGGAATCGGTAAAACACGAAAGTGAAATTTGCAGCGAAATCTGCAGCTCAGCATGATTTGCTGGTCGTCAGCTGTCTTGTCGGTCTGCTTGGCGACCGACGTCCTGCTGGCGGGTTGCTTCGGCAAAGGTGTACTGGCGCCGTTTCCGTGGTGGATATGACGTCAGTGAAATCTGGTTGTATCCCGGCATAAAACACTTTCTTGTCAAAATATAAAACCCGAAGACAAACAACCCTAGGTATAACGTGCTCTTTAATGCGTAAGGTTGCTTCCCCGCAAGAAGACCCTGTGTACAGGGGTGCACCCTTTACAGGCCGCTTGCTCCGTTGTTCTCGCGTCATTTTCGTGACAGATATCACGTAAGTGAAATCTTGGTGTATCCAGGAACAAAACACTTTCGTGTTAAAACTTTCAAATTTCATGCTACAACGTAATATGGGCAGGGGTTATGTGCTATGGGCAAGCACTAAATCATAGTTATCAGTGTGTTAACTGCAAGACAGCATTCAAGTGATGCAATCAAACGGAACTAGAGACCCCACTACAATCGTCCAGTCACGTGTCTTAGCGATCGGTTAGCTCGGGGGCCGCCAATCGCACACACGAAATTCTGTGACGTCATAGAGAAATCGGTGGAAAGTGGCTGGGGAGTCGCCACTGCTTCGTCTGTTTTCAGCGCGATCTCCTTTATTTGTTTGGAGTTTTAAGTGCAGAGCACTTAAGGGCCGCGCCTTGTCGTCGTAGCTCGCTCGCTGGACCCAAGTAGAGCCACACGGCGTTCCGTCGTCGCGGCGTAACCCAGAGGCTTCGATAGCCAAGCGGTTTATATAGTCATAAGCGTTGGAAACCCGTGAACCGCTGGCGCTTGTCATACATCTCCCCGTTGCTTAGCGCAAAGAAAACTGTAGGTACATTTGACGAAAAATATAGGTAATTAACCGGAAGCGCCCGCGTTAATTTAGTCTGGTATGCTCGTTGGGTTGGCTGTTACGATAGTAAGCGAAAAAAAGTGGCAGTGCAACGCCGGCACGTGCGGGAGGAATAGCAAGCACAAAAAGAACAGAATGCCCGCTGGCGCAGCTTCAGGCGAGGGGCGCGCGAGCACTTCGAAGGCAAGAAATTGCATTGGGTGGTAGCAGTGAGTGGATAACGGCTTTCACGTTTAGTGGAACTGCTTTAATTTTTGATAAAATGTATAATGTTGTTATCGGAACAAAGCGGTCTCTGTAAAGGTCCAAGCTTGGATTTTGTTTTCGGGACCCGTTTAATTAAGCAACGCGCAAAACGACTCGTTTCCCAGAATACAAACGCGCCCTCCCACTTTCACTTCGAAAACAAAAGCAGCGGGAGAGTTGCCACCCCATTTCTCGCGAGATCGGGGCAGATTATGTTGTAAAACAACAAGGTGCGTTCGGTAGTGTTGCTACACCGAGGTGAGCGAGAA
Organism: Haemaphysalis longicornis; assembly: GCF_048455015.1. Taxonomy (NCBI): domain Eukaryota; kingdom Metazoa; phylum Arthropoda; class Arachnida; order Ixodida; family Ixodidae; genus Haemaphysalis; species Haemaphysalis longicornis. The sequence continues at coordinate 14,105,397 of NW_027526460.1, read as the reverse complement.
GGCTATTTTCGAACCTCTCCGCGCGGAAGGCCGGCCGAAGAGGAGGGATTTGACGTCACTCCCGTATACACAAAAGAGAACGCGCCCGAAGCGTTGGTGCTCGCATCCCACCTCGGAAGTTCCAACGGAAATGGGAAATAGGATACTCAGCTTCGTGGAGTGGTCTGGCGAAGAATTTGCTTCGTCTAGACCCGCGCTATTCCGGTTTGTCCCACGGGTAGCGACATCGGTTACATCTCAGGCGCTGAGCTGTGAATTTTGTGAGCTTGGGAAACTTATTTTCGTTTATCATCGTCATCCTTCTCTTTCTTGCTAGTTGATGCTTAGATCCCGAGAGATTACGATGTAAAGCGAACCGCAGGCGACATTCCACGGAGAACATTTTCGTCTGCGACGGCTCCGTGTAGAGGGAGGCGTACAAAAGACACTCTCCGCGGGAAGCTATGCTCAAAGAAGCCGCTTGTCGAAACACGAGTGCACTGACGGCAGAAACTAAGAGCGGGCAAGATAGGACAAAGAGGAGTTAGTGGAAGACGTCGTGCACAGACGCCTCCTTCATGAGTCAGTTATCTGCGGGTTGTATAAAGGAACAAACGACGAAGCTTTCGCGGTTTCGCAGTCAGGAAATGGGCATTGAGCAACGCGTACAAAAAAAAAAGAAAAGTCCGTTCTCGCGGAATATTTCGCATCCTTTTCGTATGAGCCTCTCCGTGTGTCTTCGAGTTCTCGTCTCCCTGAGCGTCGCCCTAAAAAGGTGAAGTGAGCAAAGCGTCACGCCCGTTTGGAGGGGTCGTCGTACAAATATAGCCCTCAGAACAATTCCCGCGTGTTGCGGGGCTCTCCCCGTTGAATCCGGCGGCGTTCGCTGAAAGCACCCCACGCGTGACGAAATTGTTAGCGACGGCACTTCGCGGTGGGTCCTTCGTCGGCAGCTCTCCTTTTTTACGTTAAACGCGCTCATTTTTTACATTTTTTATCCCCAATTTCTTTTCACTTCTTCACCCGTAGTATATAACGTGGTTTTAGGCTTCTCGTGGAAACGCTGGATCCTTTTTGTCTCTCGCCGTAAGGGCTGACGTCTACCAGTTCACTTTTACGCGAAGTGCCTAGCGCGGATGGCTAGGCAGGGAAGTATAGCCAGCCTGGCTGGGTAAACAAAATTGTATGACCATAAACGCGAGGGAAACGAACAAATCTGCTCATAAGCGTCCTCTTAAGAAAAGGGAGGAATGACGAACAACGGAAATATGTGAAGCACACGCGTATGTAGGCGCATACGTTAACGCGGGGAGGATGAAACTAACGACGTATGGGGGTACGCTGCAGATGTGACGTTCACGTTACACCCGCTAAAGCAGAGCCGTCGTCCTTAAATTCTTAACTACTAAATGGTTATGTTATGCTCGTGGGTATCCACAGGTAAAAACTCGGTGTCTCGTATTCAGTTTTTTTGGCTCACTGTGCAAAACAACGCATCCAAAGGCAAAAAAAAAAAGAGAGGGACACGTACAAGTGCTACTTTTTTTTGCCGCGAATTCAAAACAACCTTTCGAAAGTTATGTTCTTTTGCATAAAGTTTTCCCTGCGCAACAGTGTTGCTATTTCCAGAAAGATGTTTTCCGATGGCAGCTGTAATCGTTATTGGCCAATCACTGAGTCGGCATTCGTCAAACTAGACGGAGAGACAGAAAATACGATAATATTATAAGAGGCAGCCCGTAGTCATTTCATCCTTCACTAACGTTGTCGGTGATGACTGTAGCTGAAAAGTTCATTCCTCCTTGGCCCGCACTTCCCGTTAGGGAGGCTTATGTGAACCAGTCCTGAACTGCTTCTAAAGACCTTTTGGTTATTACTTCAACTTCTGATGAGCGAATATGTGTGGATCGTGGGCAGGCTTCTTGTTTCTGGGGCCACAAAAGACCTAGATGAATGTGAAACTAACAGTTTCGCTTAAAAAAAAACATATCTAATCGATTCACGGTGCATTCTATATCCGAGGGTTGCAACATACTTTGCCGATGAATTTCACATCACAAAAACTTTTTTTGCAATGTTCCCTAGTTCTTGGCTGGTTTCTTAAAACTAACTGAGAAGAATTCGGAAAACGGTTCGTGGTCCTCGTCTCGTGATCCGCTTGTACGGGTGCGAGAATTTCGTTAGAACGCGCTGAATGGTTCAACAACCCAGTTCACAGTTTATTTGCTCCGAATAATAAAGGCAGCAACTCTAAAAAAAAAAGCACAGCACTCATTCACAACTCACAGAGCGTTGCCAGACGCCTTGTACAAGCGAAAGCAAGCCAAAAGTATCGACAAGGTTGTCCTTTCGCTATTTATTCTGTGCGACACTCGCGCTGGGAAAAGGCCGACGCCCTGTTAACAAAGACGGATTCTTTTCGCGGTCGTAAATGATCCGTCGGCTCTTTGTTCTGCTGGTACGAGATAAAAAAGCTGGATGAAAATACGTTGTGTGTGAGGAAACAGAAACCGCGATTCTTTATAAGTTTGTGTTCGGAACAAGTATTATGTGGCTTCACTTGCACTTGTCGTTTTGGTGTTTCTGAACAGCCAAAACACAAAAAAAGCTTCAGCTTGTACCCGCCGCATCGTCTTAATTCATACGTTCGCAATGGATAAAAAAAGTGTGTTAGAATGGCTGTATTTTTTTTCAGTGATTATATTCAATGGAAAAAACCTTCTGAATCTAAACTAAATCCCACTACACAATAGGTGTTTGTACTTGGAAGTGCAATTTTTTGGTTACATCAGACAAAAAAATCGCAGACAGAGGGCACTTGGAATGGTTACAAGACGTTTTTTTTTATTTCTTCTTCAACAATGTGCTGGCCATAAAGCCTCAAAATAAAGTAAATGAAAACAAAATACAATTTTGATGATGTACCATCACCCGCCTCAATGGCTCAGTGGCTAAGGCGTTGTGCTGCTGAGCCCGAGGTCGCCGGTTCGATTCCCGGCCGCGGCGGCCGCGTTCTTGATGGAGGCGAAAGGCAAAAACGTTCGTGTGTACGAGATTTCGGCGCACGTTAAAGATCCCCAACTGGTCAAAATTAATCCGGAGCCCTCCACTACGGCGCGCCTCATCGCCTGCGTTGCGTCTGTGCGTTAAACCCTACAATCAATCAATGATGATGTACCGTCAGCATAATTGGTGTTTAGTCATTTTAATCGAGTACGAAGTGGCTACATCATTCTCAGAATTATTTGAGACAGATAAAGGTGTTGGGAATTGCGGTAAGCACGTCTGGGGACTTGTTATGAGGTAAAGCCAATATATTCAGGTTTTTTTTTTAGACTGATGACGGTAATCCTCTATTCTTTGTCCCATCAAGTTCGACCAAACTGCTCACAAAATACGTCGCAGCGAAATAATTGTGCGTATGAACAACTGTGCGTACGAAGGCAACAGATTAATTATAAAAAATGGGGCGTATGATCTCCTCAGATTGTTATGGTTCCTCGAGCATATATTTAGGGCTCAGGGTGGAAAACAGTGCGAACAAAAACATAGCGAGGGCAATAGGGGTACAAACAGCGGCTGTCAACTAAGATATTCCAGTGGGGTCAGGCGTTACCCATGTAAAAAAAAAAACGGTAAATCCCCATCTAAATTAGCACTGAGACAAAAAACAAACTGAAAAAATTTCGCTTGCAGAATTTGCGGGAAATTTTCCTTAGGAAACCGTAAGATGAAGAACAACACAGGTTTGAAACGCTGGACGCAAGTGATAACAAAACTGTTATGTCTACGCCTCAAAACTGCGACTCTAACCATCGCGGAAATCTCGCAATTAATTTAGCTTAAAATATCCGATATGCACGTACATCTCAGCTCAGAAGTGCTTGTGCCATTGAGACCAAAGTTAAGGCAGCGAAAACAAGCACTGCTTGCGTGAAGGGGGTGTTTTTATAAAACGCACCGTTCATTTTATCCTTGTCATCTGATTAATCGGGTCATTTAAGTTAAACCCTTCACATAATTACGCGCTATACTTTATTGTAGTGCTTAAGTTGTGACCCTGTGCTCATCAGAGGCTTGGAGAACATTTTCCCGTCACCCTTTGTAGACAGGAAAGACATCTTCTCCGTCTAACTACAAAGTTAAGCAAGAAGACAGCTTTACAGACGCTATCTTTCTCGTTCAGTCGCTTAGTTAAAATCCCCCTTTACAGATGGAGGGTTGAATTCTGGTGTTACAATACTTAAGTTATCTGGAGCGACACACGCTTCAGTGGAATGTTTCTCTACTTTCTTATTTCAGGCTTCCCCTTCGGAAGTGCTGCCTTTCAAAGATTAGAAAGCTTAAGGAAGATTAGGCGTATTTTTCTTAGATCACGTGGGATGTTATTTAATGCCTAGATGAACCGCAGGTCTATGATTAACGCTTAAGGGTTTGATCACTTTTCTGGCGTGAATGATTTTTTATGTCGTGCATACACAAACAAAGCGCATTATTAATTTTCGGTGACCACTTCAATAACCCTGAATAAATTTGTGGCACTGGTCCTTTAAAATGTGGAGTGCTACTGTATAAAGTTTAGAAAGTACAAAGGATGTCACCAGCACTCTCTGAGTCTCAAAATGAGCATGAACAGAGGCTTCGTGAATATAGGGTAAAACAAAGTACAAGTCAGGTTAACCTGTCAGTAATATAAAGCCTGGTGTAGTGAGAGATATATAGAAAAACATTTTTATTGAGCTCTATGGGGCTCAGGGGGCGGTTGTGGCCGCTGCATTGTGCTGTGCGGCGGCGTCGGCAGCTCTGGTGACCAAGGAGGTTTGTACCTCTAGGTCTGCGCTCCCCAGCACCTACTCCCACTGCTTGTAGTGATCCTACACTATTAAAAAAAGTCAGGAAGTATTGTAACACACGCGCGCACTAGAACAAGGAATGTGCGACTACATCTTCAATAGCTCAGCTTATGATAGCGGCAGTAGTATCCACAGCCAATAAAGGTGAAAAAGGACGCTCTATTTCAAGCAGGCCTAAATATCTGTTTAAATTTATTTTCTAATGGCTTCCGAAGCAGTAAGACAAGTTTACAACAGAGATACGATTAAAATACGCCAGTCAAATACCATTAAAATTCTATTTTTTGTATTTAAGTGGCACATTTTTTTGAAAAAGAGAAATTGGAAAATGTACTGGATTACTTACGGAAAATATAGGGGGGGGGGGGGGGGGGGGGCTTTTTCGCGACATTTTATGGAAGTTAATAACAAGAATATGGTTGATACAAATTTGACATTACGTGTATGGGTGCCAGAAAATTATGGGTGCTAGAAAATATTCCTGCCAAGTGTTGTAAAAGCACCGTTGGGGTCGATTAATATTGCTTACAAACCTTATAATAAATTTGCTACTAATATACGCAAGAGAAGCCTTTATCACAGACATGGTCGTTGTTCTGGCAGTGATCTCCATGTCTGGGCAAGCGAAAAACCGATGGGCAGAGATGCTAATACACATAAAACGAGTCTCATCACAACCAGGCTGTAAAACGCGCGTAGATAACGTATTCAGACACGGATTTGTATGGAATCCACGATACAAACACCCTCCCCAACTCTATCCTCCAACCCTCCTCCATGCCCGAACACTGTCCACCGCACAACGTAAGGCTTAAAACCACTTGGAAATAAACGTTCCAAACAAACAAATAAATAAACGTAACATTCACATGTAAGTTGTTTGTTTAACGAATAAACAATAAGGGTAACCTTCCATTGGAAGCTGTTTGTTTTTGTTGGCAAACAGTTCGCGACGTTAGCAGGCCATTCCTTCTTTTCCCCAAAATAAATAAGCAACCAACTATCCGCAATCTAAGTGGCTTCTCTCGTTAGGCTCCCACGCTACTGTTGGCGAGCTCCACAGACGTGGTGCACGCAGGACCGCGTTACATGCGTCTGACATCGGGCCGTTACTGCTGCCAAGCGATTATTTGCTGACTGCGGGAGAGCCATAATGGACGCTTCTTTTTCTCACAACCTGATCCCGCCCTGGAGGCCAGCTTCCAAGAGGAGGCCTTTGTTCCCGTTCCTCCTGTTATTTTGTTGTTGTTTTTTATCTTCGCCTGGAATAACCCATCTCCATGTAATGGATAGGTCTTGGTTCGAATACAGCTTGAATAAATAGGTAAATAGCGAAGAAGACTAACTAAAGCGCAAAGAAAAAGTAATTTGACTACATGACAATGCAAAATGTTAAGAAGGCACGGTTTCTAAGAAACGGGAAGCCGCTGTTTTTATTTCTGTTTACTCTCTTCTTCGGTAACTGAGTGGTGCTGCTTAACACCGCCATAGAATAGATCGCGAAAAAGGCTACTCTATTCTTCGTGTGTCAAAGGAATAGCGTACGCTACGCACTTGGTAAATGTATCGAATCTTTGTGAATGCCGAAATTAAAGGCAAAATACTACATCAGACGTTCCATGGTATGCATACAGCAGGTCATTCATCTTGTAAACAGTGGTTTGTTACTTTTTCTAATGTTCAACGCGCTTAAAAGGTTTCAGTTGCAGAAAATTTCTATGGCAGCCACATTGGATGCGCTGCTTGCGACATCAATTTAAGTACTGTATTTAGACCTTGGAAGATGCGCTCAGGAAAATAGCCTGTCTTGCAACAAAACAAATCACTAAGACTGTTGCCGTTTTGACAGGCTGTCAAAACGGCAACAGCAACGGCTGTCGTTTGAGAGGACAGCTTCACCCAATTTCAGACTCTAGATCTGAAGGTGCGATTCAGGAAACTTCTCAGTGCTGTCATAGACAGGAGATGACGGGTCCGAGGGTTCGCTGTAGGTTCCCAGCAGAAAAACGACAGGCTTGCGCGGGTACGATGTATATCTTGCGAAATTATGACCCTAAAATTGACGCAGCATACACTGGGAGTGCACGGCTGGAGAAACAGCAGAGCTGGCTGCCCCTCTCCCTTCGTCGGAGACCTCGGCTGTTGCACATTTATTTATTTATTTATTTATTTATTTATTTATTTATTTATTTATTTATTTATTTATTTATTTATTTATTTATTTATTTATTTATTTGGCATGCTGTGCGCCCGGAATGAGATGATAACTCAATGCAACAAAGACAAAAAAAAGCGATGATGGCTCAATCGAACAGACGCCGGTTTCATAACGCAAGGAACCCAGGTTCAATTCCAACAACGGGAAGCGTTTTTTTTTTTTTTCTTACTAATTGGCTGCGCGTGTTATTGTTCCTAGACGCTTCCCACCCCACACCCCTCGGGCCTTTGGAAGGGCCCAGTGGTCAGGTTGCCGGTTTCACGGCGTAAAGGTGCCGGGCTCGGTTCCCGGGACCTCCCTAACCACTTTTTTTTTTTCTTGAGGCGCACGCTCTCAACACCTGCTCGCGGGCTCCTTGCCTCCTCGCCACATTCCCTCACACTTCGAGGTGTTGTGGTGCAAGGTGCGGATATTGCTGTGCCTGAGCAGCTCCACTGTTAAAATATACATAAATGGGGCAACTCTCAATCACAACTGTGAGGGTGCAGAGTACTTAAGTAGAAGAGAACATAGCTGAGGGGTGGATTTGTCTATCAAAAGGTGGCAGGATGAACCGAATGTATGTCGCACTTCAATAAACAAAAACCACATTTGAGGCATCGAGTGCCCCATTTCGTAGGGTAGCTAGTTAAAAACACGTAACGTACGTTCCCTTAACGTAATCAAACCGCCAGCAGTCATGGGCGTGATTGGTTAAGTTTCACGATACGTGCACGCACTGGGGCGACCACTTCCCCCGATAGTTCAACACGTTGAAAAAAATCTCTCCGAGAAGTAAAGTTAGATCAGCAAAATAAATTAACACGGGGAAATAGAATTGGCCCCGGGTCCGGCCGCAGTGACCGGCCTCCATGGCCACGCTTCACGACCGTTGCGATATACATAACAGTAGCCCCGCATACATAACGAAGGAAGGTCTTTGTTGACTGATGGGTTCAGATTATCTAGATCCTGCCACGTATACATCAGCCCCAAACGGTGGGTCGAGGTGAGAGGCGATCGCAAGTTACAAAGACCCTTGCATCGAAGTGAGTCGCGTGCCAGTACCGGGAAGGTGAAGGTCGGCAGACTCGGCACAATCGCGATAGCAGGTGATAGTCGTCAGTTGTGGATTGATTGATTGATTGATTGATTGATTGATTGATTGATTGATTGATTGATTGATTTAACACGCCGAAGTTACACGTGGGCCTTTAGACGTGCCGTATAATGCTCCGCATTAATTTTGACCCCCTGGGAATCTTTAACGGGCGCCAAAATCTCGACACACGGGCGTTTTTGCTTTTCGCCTCCATCAGAAAGGCATCCACCGCGGCCGTGATCGAACTCGCGTCCTTGGGCTCAGCAGCGCAACGCCATAGCTACTGAGCCACTGCCATGGGTGCTTCGCAGAAAGGAGCCACGTGATTCCCCAAGTCCCAATGGCCGGCCGAGTCAGCCCGACCGCTTTGTATGCTTTTTTGAAGAAGGGGCCGAGCGGGTCACCCAACCCTTGTATCCGTGTCAGCAAGACTCACCCCGCCGGCTTTATGACTGGCGTACATATGTATGTAAAACAAAACTGTCCATGTACTCTTTCCTCCCTATCCCACCTCCCCTACACCAGCAGGCGTTCCGGTGTCCGCCCCTACACTCTTAATCTGGTTCCACGTAAGATCCACTTAGTAACTGGAACTTTTTTGCAAAAAAGTTCCAGTTATATATTTGGAACCGTGTTCCACATATCCTGAAAATTAAGTGGAACAGTGCCCCACATATTTTTGCATCTAAATTATGTGGATCGGTGTTCCAAATAAAAGTATGCGGATCACTGTTCCAAATAAAAGGGTGGTTTAAGTTACTGGAACATTGATCCATGTAAAATGATTATGGAATTTATCCGGTGCACCGTTCCAGGTACCTTCAGGCCAGCTGTTTATATAAAACGGTGTTCCTATAGGCATTGGGAAGCTGTCTATGGGACTCCACTTTTCTAATATTTCTGCTTTCCTGTCGGTATACACCGAGGTCACATGCCAGGCTGGCGGATGCATTGGTATCAGCAGGAAACCGCAAGCACCATTTTAACACAGCCTTGATATATGACCCGCAGTGATACCAACAATTGGAAAGCAGAAACCACCGCAGCAGTGTGGTCCCTGACAGTTCCCAGCAGTTGCCTATAGGAGCACAGTTCTATATAAAAGTTGGTCTGAGGCACCAAGAGCGGCACACAGTCTCTGGCTTCACCCGCAGAATCCTCTTCTGACTTTCAGCTGCATGTAAAAGAAACAATATACTTGCATTAAAATACGCACGAAACCAACTATTATGACTCATACACTGATTTTCAATATACTATACAACTTTATTGGGTGTTAGTATGCATACATTTCAGATTTTAATAGCTGTCTATTTTAAATTGCACAGAAAATGACCAACGTACAAGGAATAAATACCATAACGATAACACTAGGCTCCAAGTGGCATTTTCACATATTCACCTTTACTCAAAAACATGGTTAATAAAGACGGTATTAGGGGCAACTGCTTCACAAATAAATAGACGTGTGCGTCTACCGCGGCACTGACACAGACATTATACAACAGTGAGCTTCAAATATGCTCTCTTATCAGATAAACCAAGGTAATTCAAAGACGGAATGACTCATTGCGCTTGCCATACTATGTTTACGGATAACTGTTTGGGAAAATGCAGTTTGCTATTACATTGTAGGGAAAGGGCTAAAAACAAGCCATGCACGGTTGTATTATCACAAACCTACAACAGTGCAGTGCAAGAGTTTAGGAAAACAACGCTCGAGCCAAGATTAACGATGAAACATTTCGACACGAGAGGTCAGATGTGGCAGTATGCCACCATTAAAACATGATTATTAAATATAGTAGTTTCCTGACACCAGACGTAAGTGTAACATCAAGCTATTTGTAGGCAAAATAGACTTTATGAGCGTCCTGAAAAGGCCTGACTTAAGGCACGTTACTTGCCCAAACAATATGTAGTTGTTTAAAATAATTCATCCCAAGAAATCTTACAAAAGCCAGCGTGAATTTTATACAATTTCGCAAACCAGGTAGCTGGAAGCATGTTACACATATTAAAATTTAACAAGCAGACTAATTATATACGTCATCAATTCAAGCGGGAACAAGTCAGACATCCTTAAGAAGCAAACAAGCCAGCGTTGAATCATACAGGTGACCAGTTTTACAAAGCAGACTTGAAAGCATTTTTTCCAGCCTCAACATTTTACCTTAGGTGAAATTCACAGTTGCGTGCTATAAAAACCCTCCCGTCTTGCTATCAGTGTAATTGTGACCAAAGCCCTGCTTCTGCCAAGCAAGAAATGCAGCTTTGTTCAAAGAAGAAAACTTGTTCAAGCCAAATACGCACATTTTCAATTCTTCTAGTTCACGGGTGTCAGCTCATATCCGGTACTAAAATTTATCAATGAAGGCGGAAGCCATCTGCGTAAATAATCACTGTCATTTTTGCATCAGCAGCAGCACTGCCATGAAAAGAAATCTCATGAACTACACTTGAATAATAAGGACGTTACAATGCGGTGCCATGAACTACATTAACACCCACTATAGATTCAAAGGCAGCCTGCGCATTGTGCCAATGATAAAAATAAGGCACGACTTCAGTGTTCAGTTGACATAAAACTTGCATGTGCCAGTAACTTAAACCTCTTAATCTGATTTCCCCCCCTTCATGCCTTTCATCTGACCTCCTTCATGCCTTTCAAGAGATATTTTAACCTTTAACAATAATTTAAAATCCCAAGTAGAGCTCAACACTTCAACTATTTCAACAGAGACTCCAACTTAAATGACACCAGGCCACTGTCAAACTTCTCATGATTTCCAAGAACTCCATGCAAAAGTCCCAAGAACTCTCCCAAGGCACACAACCATATGAACATGATGACACGATGAAAAAGATGACATATGCGGCGAAGAGGATGACCACATCCTGAAGTTACAATGCAGGCGACGAATCCCTGATGTGTTTCTTGCGAGCAATATTGATGCCGCCAGTCCCTTCTCTCAGAATAACCGGGCCTCGAGAAGACTTACTGCTCACCTCATGTACCTTCAAGGGAACAAGAAAATTTGGTTACAAGGTTGCTTTAAATGAGTGAGTTGCTTAGTCCCTTTCATAACACAGTAATTGATTTAAAATCAGTGATTTCTTGGGTTTTTTCTGGGAGTGCTGCTAGAGGTGAAAGTGCGCTAAACAATATCACCACAGACAATCAATGAAATTGCCCTGATTCTGGAAAGTATCCAACTTTGCTGCCTCGGTATCCTGAATATAAGGTTTTTTTTTATCCCGGAGAGGTTTCGTTTATTAATCAAATAATAATTACTATAATCACCTTTCGGCATTATATTTTACACACCTTCTCTCTGCAAAAAATGTTCTCTGTACTGTATAATGTGCTCCCTAGAATGCTGTAGTGAAACTGGCTTATTATAACTTACAGCTAAACGATGTTTCTACCACAAAAGAAATAAATGGCCAGTCATAGGAAATCATAAATATCGCACTGTGGCAAAACATTTTTGGAATTAGTTCCCCCTAAAATATTTCCCTCTCGATATGTATTACCTCCATGGTTCGTAGTGGTATGAGGCAGAAGTTGAGCTGACTAATGCTGAAGTAGGCTGTTGCACAATTTTCTTATAAATCGCAACTATAGCACATTTTCTTGCAGACGCCACTTTCTATGCTCTAAACAATTCCCTTTAAAAAATTACTCCTTATTTAACCACCTGTCAAAATCTAATGCAAGCATTACTCATGCTACGCCTGTATTTGGGAGTATTATTGGTGCTACGGGCGTATTAAAAGCGGGAAATTTAAATCGTCAGTTGCCACCGTATTGTTGTAGCAGCAACCACGTTGGGCGTGTCCGTGGTGCTGGCAAATCACAACTGTCAAGGTGTAAAAGCTAGATATTTACAAAACTAAAATACAAAATAGTGTTTTTTTTGGCCACTGTTGGAGCATCCGTAATAGGCGGATGTGAACACAATGGCCAATATTGGCGTTCACGATGACTTCTTAAGGACGATTTTATAAGGACGAAAAGACCCAGAAATTTAGTCTCGCAAAAACAAAATGCCAGCTTACCCAACCAAAATTAAGACCCGGGTGTTTCTGCCAGGGCAGTCTCAAAGTGCACTTCCAGGAAAGTTTCGCTAACGTGTTCCGAAAAGCTCCTACTGTCACCTTGAGCCACAGGCCAAGCTGTCACTGAAAAGAAGTTTCAAACCATTAGTTATAAAGAAACTACCTAAAAACGCGCCATGAAAGACCCAAAAATGGCAGTGCGTACTTACTTGTAGAATGCAATGATTTCATCCCGTGCAAGAGCTTTAATGTGTTGCCTTCTGATGATACTTCCAAGAAGGGGTCCAAATAAAATGGCCATATGCATTCCTTGTACCACTGTTTTAGGTCTATCTTCGCCATATTGCCTAGAAAATAAACAGTACAAAAATATCAGAGAATAAATTTATGCCTCGCTTTACCCAGGGAGCACGAGAAAATATTGAACAATGTCTGATTCGTTCCACGAAAGTAGAATGTATTTTTTACAGCGGAAGCCCTGGTAATCTCTCCTTGCTAAACAATTTGAGATATGAAAATATTTGAACATACTTTAAGCTCACCTGTCCTTGGTCTATGCGAACTGGTGAATATCTGCACAATATGCACAACTCAAAAAGTACTCTTTTGTGGCTTATGAGCTCCACAGGGCATTCATAATCCGCCACACTCTCCCCGACGACCCTTCAGCATGCCAAAGATGTCTTCAGCCAGTGAATGCCACAGTCATGACTTCGCAGGAGCATGGAAAAAAAGGAAATAATTTGTTTTCTTTTTTTTTTTGCAGAGGAACAAAAACATTTGTCACAACCTATCAGTGGAGGGCCAAATGTCTCCACAGTCAGCCATATACTCTTTCTGAACCGGTCATAGAGTATGAATACAGAATGTAGCAATCTGCTTTTGCAGTATAATTTCTACGTTCAAATTAGAACAGAAATGGATTAATGTTTGGTGCACATCATGATGCAACAACTTTGCACCCGAGCATTTTGAAAATTATTCCAACTCTCGAGCTGCCACTGACATTGATAGCATAAAATGGCAGGAATGGATTATTTTTAAACTTACTTTGTGACGTTAAAACTTCTAGTAGTCCACACGTGAGTTTTATGGGTAATTATTCTGAGGTCTCAGGTTACGACTGACATTGACAGCATAGAAACAGCACCACACTTTCTGCGTGTTTCCACCTGCCTTCCCCTCCACAAAAAAAACGTTTTGTTACTACGCTACTGCTCAGACAACCACTTTCCCTTGCATTTCACTACACGTCAGGGAACCAACTAACGTTGACTAGTGTAAATAGACCATCTGAATTCATCGAAGGCATTGGAAGAAACAAGGAACAACTACACACACAGCACAGATAAACGTAAGCAGTGCTGCCGCCAACGCCTTGAACGCACATCAACATTAGGCGGAATAGCGTGATTAGCACAGTAAATTTATGGCTCTCAGAAGACCAACACAACGCAATTAACACGGATGTTTGAAAATACCGATAAGTCTAAAGACAGACGCTCCGACAAACATGTTGTGCAGTGTGTGCGCATGAGACAATAGCGTGCGACTAACCCGAGAAGATTCAGTACCGCTGACAGGTACAGCAACCGTCAATATACAACTAAGCAACACCACACCATAAGGGGACATGCAGAGTCGAGAAATGCGCGCACCAGCCACTTTCTAAATAGCACTAGCTAACGTACGCAGTCATAAATGTCAAGCCGACTCCGACCCACAAACACACAAGCTTAAGTGAATAACGGCCGCAAACGTTTCTCGCATCGAACAGGAAGCGGAGCGGCACGTTTATCGGACGCAGTGATGAACAAGTCAAAGAACAACAACCGTTACCTGAACATAAATAAGCAGCACTGACCTTTTTTGCGCCTCCCGGCAAAACTTCACTTCGTCGAACAGTAAATACAGCCCGAGGACATGAAGAAATCCGCAGTTTCACGCCACAACCAAACTGGTAACCGTTCCCGCCAGTCTGACCGACAGTTCATTTAGTACATCAGGCGCATAACGCGAGCAATAGAGAAAACCGCTATAGAAGGCCACTGGTGGCGCTGCATGCGGACAAACAAAAACTAGCTTGCGTGAACGTTGAGACGTAGGGGCGCTGTTGTCGTTAAAAGTGTTCACGCAGTCCCGTTTTTCCCTCATCGTCGTTGTACCCGTTGCCGTCCCACTATACTATGCATCAACGCAAGCGGCGCTGCCTTGTATTCTTTCCTCCATGCTGTCAACGCATGCGCACGGCATGCCGCACTGAAGTGGCGGTCGTTTCGTAATCGTTTCGGCCAACTTTTTCTTCCTCCGTGCCTTTGGCGATGCACGCCGTGGCCAGTGACCAGTCCGCGGAAGAGATCACAAGCTCGGCACCCTTGATCGCTTATATTTGCTTCGGAAAATGGGAGTAGGCCTCTAAACGGACGTCTACGCTGCTCTGAGGGTGGAACAAAGAGCTCAGATATTAGCCAATTTAACACGTTAGTTGGGCTAAAGTTGTTTCTCTCCGCGGTTCGTGAGCGCGTGTGGTATGTGTGCATAAACTTTGATGACAGCTTTATTTCTTTCTTTGCAGTGAAAACAAAACGACGCTTCTTTATTGACTGCGTTCTCTTGACAAGTCTTTCCAATACCAATAATATATACTGCGACGCTGTTTGATACCCACGTTATAGAAAACTACTTCCGCATAGTGAATCCAGTGTGATTACTCGCTAATTAGCGAGTAATAATACATCTGCCCGTTTTCCAGCAGTTTTTCTTCATGAACACCAATAGTGCAGGAAAAGAGCAACGGGGGGACCAGCAGGAGAAGGCAGGTCATTCGGGGAACTTGAATTACTACGGCAAGTAACAACATTAGGGTAACACTGCGAATTTTCGCGATACTGCAATGCATAATTTGAAATAAGAATGCCATTTCAGTATAAATATATAGAATGTAAGGCAGATGCCGCGGGGAAGATTTAGTTCTCCGGGTTTCGTGTCATTCTCCTCCAGCAAAGAGGCTTTCGTTTTTGCTTGTGAAAATTACTAGCCGGGACGAGACAAAATACAAAAACTAACTTCTAAGCATATAACTGCATGCGTATACATGATGTGTGGTGTAAAATGTGACGCAGTCGGTTACCATTATGTATGTACCCCATCACTACATAAGTAACGTGGACTAAGTACCATTGAGCGCGTACTACACCACAGCGAGATGATGACTGAATGTTGAACAAAAACTGCCGTTTCTGCGACGCTTTGTAAACCAAATGCATAAAATGTAATGGCCTCAACAAGTATTTCGTAATGAAGATGTTCAGAAAAGCACCACGAATTCTTCAGCGCTATAGCAGCTATGGCTTTGCCCGAACGGCATATGGGGAAAGGGGAGACGTTTAGTCCTTCTCAAATTGAAGTCACTGGTAATTTTGTACTTGACGCCTCAAATTAGAAAATTACGATGTTCACGAAAGCGGTTTGGGTGCCGCAGAACACCTGGAAATGGGTTCCTGCAATTTCTTCTTTTGCCTAAGATAGCCTCCTCTCGACATTTTTAATGCTTTGTACGGCGTTGACAAAAAAGTGGGATTTCGTTTTCTGTCAAAGGACGTCACTAAAACTACAGCTTAGCCGTATTATGAAAGTAAACTGCTGCAAGGCAGTATCATAGATGTCGGCGGAGTTCATTAAATTTTATGTGCGGTGTGCGCGTGTATATTAAACGCGCACGTGCATCTTGGGTCGAGAAGCACCTAATATATATGCGGTTCATTGTTCCAGTTGATGCATGAAAGAGTGCATACTTCACTGCCGTGCACGAGTTATGTGGAACAAGACACGAGCAAAAAATATACAAACGCACTCTCCCCAACCGTTTACTGGGACATAAGTGGAACAGTAACCGGAACCGCCGACATCGCATGACCCCATTTCTTCGGTTCCAGATAAAAACCACGAACATAAAGAAAACAAGCTGACGGTTCCAGATAAGATCCACCTATATGCCTCGTTCCAGTTATTCATTCGTTCGGATCCACATAAAATATATGGATCACCCTTTTTAACTGGAACTTATATGGAACCAGATTAAGAGTGTAGGCGAGACAATTTACGCCTCTTGGTGGACCTTCCTTTCTTTCGTTTGTGCAATAAATACATGCACACATGCATACATACATGTCAACTAAACCCTTCCTCGTCGGGTGTATGTATATAGCCTTGGTTCTACAAACGTTGTGTATATAAGGCCACAATAGCAGTCATTGTTCACAGATTATTCTAAGCGCATTCGCTCGACGCATTCCGCTTTTTCTGCGCCGCACAGAGCAGCGCCCTGGCGCGCTGCTTACTTGCGCTACTGGGCGAAAGAAAGAGAGGCACGCGTTGCGTTCCTTTTATTTGTGTTTTATTTCCGAGGCACGCACTATGAAACGCGTAGCAACCAATGGGCGCGCTCCTAGAAGTCGTCGCAGCCACTGGGAATTCGCGGCGAGCCTGCAACAGACGGCGCAAAACGCCGACGCCGGCTTTTTCGCTCAATGGGCCAATCAATGCCGCTCAATGGGCCAATCAATGCTTTCGCTTTAAAAAAAAAAAACTTCACAATATGGTGTCGACGGGCAGTATATGGAACATTCATATTCAGTTTTGTTCTCAGTACTAAATACCAATACCGTTGGTCACTTTCCAATGTATGTGTAAACTGCAACCATTGCTTAGATAATAAGCATACATTTTTGTAATATTTGTAGACTATTCTTTGGCAGGCTGCTGAACACACCGGTTGCGGCACATTTTGTTGCTGGCTATACGTAGCCTGTGCGCTGCAATCTTCTGAAGGCGTTGGCCTCGGACAAACATATCCACGATAAACCAGCGACGAAGTGATTGTCCTAAGAAGCCGGGCGCACTAAACATCCCCAATCACACTTTTCCTGGCCTATGCCCCTTAGAATTGTATATTCACTTATACTCGCATAGAAGTGCGAGCTTGAGTTCGAGGTGTCGACACCCGAAGAGAAGATACACAAGGCTGCAGTAACAGATTGGTTTTTAGTGATTTTCGGAGTGGCAACTGAAGCACCCGTACGTTCACGTGCATGCTGCATTCGAATGGGCACTGAGGGCCCAGGGCAAGGCGCCGGTGTTGAAAAGGCAGTTTAGTTGAGTAAACCATACAGAACCGTACTAACTTTCAGAGGCAGACATGCGGCACGTGACTGTACTATACATCGGCTGCTTTATTACAAGACAATCTGCCGAAAAGCCGGCAGACACGTAAACCAGCCTTCTGTCGTGCAACCAATTTTATGGCTGGATCAAACCAAATATTCTTCCTTGTCATGTCTTTTTGGGACTTCACGGCTGCTCAGTGCCGGATAGGTATACATAACATCAACAGAACTTATTTATTTAGCCCTTTGTAAGTACATTAGGTAATTGCGCGGACGGAGGTGATTGTATGTATGTGCAGTTACAAAACGTAGCCATTATTATTCAATTTCTTATTTTCGTCGGGTCGTTCTCTGTTTGGCATGTTTGTTTTGACTACGCTGTGCAGTAGAGCACACGGAGGCTTCAGAGCCCAACCATTTTGTCCTCTGTAGCCTCACACACAACATACGTAAGGCGCGTGCATCGAAACTCAGCGACCACTGTACTCCAGCTCTTCTGATTTCGGCGCACGTTAAAGATCCCCAGGTGGTCGAAATTGATCCGGAGACCTCCACTACGGTGCGCCTCGTCGCCTGCGTTGCGTCGGCGCGTTAAACCCTACAATCAATCGATCAACCCATCGCGGTGGCTCAGTGGCTAAGGTGTTGTGCTGCTGAGCCCAAAGACGCGGTTCGATTTACGGCCAGGGCCGCTTCTTTTCTGATGGAGGCGATAAGCAAAAACGCCCTAATGTTCGAGATTTCGGCACACTTTAAAGATCTCCAGGTGTTTAAAATTAATCCGGAGCCCTCCACTACGGCGCGCCTCATCGCCTGTGCAGCGTTGAGGCGTTAAACATCGCAAGCAATCACTCAATCAATGATTACAGCCTCATGCCGAAACAATCAGCAAAATATAATGTCCCTAAAATTTCAAAAAATTTCCCGCGCATCTTGCCACATCTCTGCAAATGTCGCCGAAAGAAGGTATTCTTTTGTCGCTCTCGCCACGTAACTGCCTCTCCTTTCTCCCCCGCCCACCTCTCACTCTCTTCCCCTCCCGTCTCTCTCCCCCCACGATAAATACTGTGGAGGTTTGCTCAAGTGAATTCAATTTTTTCGCGTTTCATTGCTCACACGCCATCTATTGGAACATTTCGTTACTGTTGGCCTTGGAATGCCACCACGAGGTCTAGGCTCATGCACGAGCTCTTTTGTATTTTTGGGTCAAAATATTGTTTCCAATAAGTTCGCTATCGCAAATATCAAGCGAACAGCTTTTAAATTAAACGAACACTGCATAGTACCACTTGTGTATTGATCTTTTGCCTCGAAATGCCTAATGTTTTCTTTTTACTGAACAATGCTGACAAGTATGAAGTGTGTTTCCAGATTTACTGGTCCGAAATAGTTTTGCCTTTGGAAATTTCTCGTTCAAGAATTATTTTTAAAGGGACCCTGCAACACCTCTTTTAACAGTTTTGACCACTTAAATGATTGCAGAACGTAGTCACCTAACAAACCCAGTATTTAGATAAGGGGGTTGCAAAGTACCTCAGCAAAAATTACTTGTCTATGCCCATCAGATAGCTTGAAAACTCGCTGAAAAGATTTTTCTCTCTTTCCCGGTCTTGACGTTCTTCGACGGCTCGAATTACGTCACTGAGGCCATGTAGCGGCTGTTGGCCGGTTTTTCTTCAGTTTCAGCAATGAACGCTTTTCGATAGCAAATAAAAAAAGCCACAAAAACGAAGCAGTAACGGAAGGCGTATCTGCTGCGACGAGCAAATCGCGCAGTGCCGCTTCGTACTGGCGATAACTGTAGCTTTTGCAGTAGTTCCAGACGCGAAGGAAAGAGTGAAACCGTTTATCGAAAGTGCTGCAGGGTCCCTTTAACGTTGAATTGAATTGAGTTGAATTGAGTTTAAATCGGTTGAATTTAGTGACAGACAGACAGACAGACAGACAGACAGACAGACAGACAGACAGACAGACAGACAGACAGACAGACAGACAGACAGACAGACAGACAGACCAATTTTTTTGGAAGAAAGTACAAAGCTGTGTGATCTCCTATCTTGCTATACCCAGTGTATATTTAAGAAGGGAACGGTCACCCCACGGATGCTCGCCATGACCCTGCTTCCGGTCGCTTTGCAGCGTGGCTGGGCTCCCTGTCGCTGGCCTCGTCGCTGTTCGTGTCCCCCGTGGTGGTGGCGTGGTGCCGGCGCAAGAGCGCGCGCCTCACGGCCGTGCTGGGAGGCCTGGTGGCCGCGCTGGGCTGCCTCTTCTCGTCGTTCGCGTCGCAGCTGCACCAGGGCCTGTTCAGCCAGGGGCTCGTGCTCGGCCTCGGCCTGGGCATGGCCAGGGACGCCGGAGGACTCGTGCTCGCCCAGTACTTCAAGCGGCGCCGCCCCTGCGCCGAGGTGGCCGCCTGCGCGGGCTCAGGACTCGGAACGGCCGCGCTGGCCGCCTTCCTCAACGCCACGCTAGGGTATATCCGGCTTTTGTTGATCTCATAGCATAGAATGATGGTGACGGAGGACACTTACGCTTGCAGCTGCGGGGCGTGGCGGAGTTTGAGTGAGAATGCGGCAGTTTCAGTGTTTCGAATTGTATATTCTGTGAACGTCGTAGCGGGGCCGGCGCTTTGCCGCGTGCGGCCTTTACCAGGACCCAGGACCCAGGAGAACCAAAGGACCAGGCCGCAGGAGAACCAAAAATCAGTGTGTCAATTTGTTTAATATAAGCGGCATTTACTGCGTATGATGCCTGGCTGGGACGCATTTTGGACGGCTTCTATTCCAGTCAATATTCCTTACATTGACTTTTAAAGCTTAACGTAAATTTAGGCCACTTTTGTGTAGGTAGGTGACGCAATGTTGGAGCCGGCATCTGTTCCGTTGGTAGAGGTGTCTGGTTGAGGTGGCATCTGTTCCGGGTGTGGTTGGCGACTGTGTATACCCAGCATTGGCGATCACCGACGGTGCGTCAACGGAGTTCACTACAAATGCGTGGTGCTGGCTGAAACCACCTTTTCGTCATAATAGCGAGCTTTAGCAGTCCGTCTGTTCCGTCGTTTACGTAGTTACCGTGCTAACCGGGACCCGACTGCGTCTGCGCGAGCGGAAGGGCGAGGAGGGCACACCCACCGTAGCGAATGCGCGAACATGGCGAGGGCTGGCCCGCGATCCCCCCCCCCCCCCCCCCTTACCGCGACGAATGCACGAGTGACCAGACGGGTCCCGGTCAATACGGTAACTACGTACAACACGGAGCATACGGAGTGCTAAAACTCTCTATTATCATTGACGGGGAGCGTACCGGCAAGCCTCCTCCTTTTCACACTCCAGTTGTCGCTACAGCAGACTTTTGCTTCGGGTTCGCGCTCGCTTCTGATTGCCGCCGTCGCTGTTTCCCGTAGGTGGTGATTAATGGCATCTCTCCGCAGACGCTAGTTAACACGTCTGATAACACCGGCAGCTGCGGACGGCTAACGCCCACGAAAAACCGCTTACTGAGCCAAGCAACGCTCTCGAGCTAAAAAATTAAACCCGAACGTCCGCGAGTCGCGATATATAACGCCAGTTCCATCTATCTCTGCGACAACATGCAGACAACCGAGCCACAGAATGCAAACTCGGGGATGGTATGAGAAGTACAGGTGTGGACAGAGGACTCACCGGAGGAATGAGATGGAAATTCGATGCTGAGGACCGAATTCAAAAGACGAAGGGAAGGAGAGGCTAATAATTTGTTAGTGGACTTAATTTCTTCAATAAGCATCGTCAGGCTGAAGATGTTACACTTAAGGCAGAAAATTGGGCTAGTTCAATTGTGGTCTAGCGAGCGCCCTGTGTTCTTCTTCGTCCGCGTCTGTTTTTCGCTAGTAAAATGCAAGCTGAAGATGCTGCGTCAGATTGCCGCATCGAGCAGCGTCGGACCAGTGGTGCGACAAAGCGAAATTTGCATTAACTGCCTTATAGAGCCACTTGACAAGGCCAGCTCATTGGGACGTATGCTGCTGAATAAGGATATGATCTCTATACATTTAGCATGGTCTGCAGTTCGAGTTTCTCAGCCGGTTCCTTTTTCTTTCTTCTTTTTTTTGCGATCGGGCGAAAAGGACACCGGTCGCCTTCAGCGCTGCTATTTAGAACAAAATTGTTTCTTTAAATTTTCCGCGGTAATTATGTATTTCCTTTTTTACCTTTTCTCCCCTGAATGCGTTTTTGTAGATCCTTAAAAGTGTAACCAGTACTGTGAACGCCGTTACTACGAGCAGACGAGCAAAGACTGCAACGGTGTGAGAGCAGACTAAAGTTCTCTCAACTTTTAAATTCCAAAAAAAAAAGGTTATTCATGCAAGAAAAAGTAGGGAAAAGTAGGTGAGAAAATAATAATAATCACGCCCGGTCTGGACGTGCTCGCGAGCTCAGCGAGCTCAGCGCGAACAGCAACAGCAACAGCAACAACAACAACAACGAGAACAACTTAGTTTCATAACTTAGTTTCATAGCTTCATAAAATTTCATAATAGTAAAACGTGGTGAGTGCGAATAGGAGGGCACTGTGGTCGACCGGTATGCTGTTCGCCCGCGACGGTTTTCCTTCCTGCCCGGCACGCACCCCCACATGCGTTGGATTGGAAGCTAGCTCGAACGGCAGAATAGCTACTTTTCTAGGAACTATAACAAGACACTAACAGTCTTTTGCACGCGTGAATGGTGCTGTCTGTTGTGCACGGACAATGGCTCGAGGCTGCCAGTTACACCGCAGCGACTGCCGAGCGTGTAACTAGGCATATCGCTACACGCGATCGAGGAAGCAAACCGTGGCGATGCACCCCAGCCAACCACCCGCGTTTACTATCCCATTGTCCCGCCGTGTATATCCCCACGCACCACGCACGTTGACTGTCCCCCGTTTAGTCTCCAGTGCATGACGACGAACGCTGTTCCGTAGCGCCTCGGTAATGCGGTCAGCGGGCCCGCGTGGCGTAAGTGAAAACCGGCTCAATTCCGCAAGCGGCGTTCCGCACCAGATTCATTTCGGCGACACGTCCGCGGCATGGGCGTCGCCTGCTGCAGGAGCGTCGCGAACCCGCTAATGGAATCGTCGCCCTCAGCTCGCTGCAAAAATTACCGTTTTCTTCGCTGGCGGCGTGTGCCTCGGAGGGGGAAAACCTTTATCTGTTCGTCCGTGTTGAATCAAACGCCTTCCAGATAAAAGAGAGACCCCGTGCTGCACTGATGTAGTTGGAAGAACGATACACTTGTAGTTCTTCTTAATCGCCGATGTTTCAAGAAACTGTGATACAGTGGCGTGACACACTCCCATCAGTTTGCGATAAAAAAGAGGATAAGAGGTGATGTGGAGGCTTTATTGCCTAGGAGGCGTTAGTTGAATCCTGTCGGGCTGCCGCGTACTCGGCAGCTGGCGTGAAAAGGAACAAGGTATAGAAAGCCGTTGATGGTACTTGTGCGGTCGTAAAAAAAAAAAAAAAAACAATTTGACGTGATTGCGGGCACGTAACTGTTGGTCCTACTTTTTTGTGCATTCATATTTGTCGCTAGCAAGGTTGCGTTGATTGCGGCAACGATCGGTAGAGCACGCGCTAACGGTTTGCACCGGCCGTGGGTGTCCTATTTTCCGTAAAAGCATCTTCATTTGACTAAACACGGCTCCCGCGCGCACGTTCGGGAGATTAGGATCTTTCAGCACGGCACGTCAGGTTTTCAGTCATTCTTGTTAGTGGAGAAACAACTGCGTTGGTTAACGCCCCTGCAGGTTATACTGTGCCCGTTTCAACGATTTTTTGTTCCCTTGGGAGCGGCCGAAGTCGTTTTGTGATGACCGGGGCGGGGCATTTGCTGCAACTTAGGACAATTTGTGAAGAGTCCTATGCGTGTTTATCTGCCTGATGTATTACTCTACTTTCTAGCAAGCTTGAAATTTCATCCAAATGTCCCCTCCACGCTTCCAGAAGACAATGCAGCGTGATAAATTGGTAGAAGCGCCTAAGGTCTATAAACTGCGCTATTTTTCTTTTCGGCGTGAGTCTTCCGTTTTCGCCTGTCCAAAGGCGCGCATGCGTGGGCGCTTGTGTGCGTGCGTGCACGCGTGAGTGGTGCCAGGTCTGAGCTAAAGTGCTAAAACATTTCTGACCTTTCGCGACGCACATCTCAAACCACAAGCCGGATCAATTGCCTATTTTTTTATTTCGCGAAAGAGACGAGTTTTAAGCATTGAAGATATTACCGCACGTTTTGAACCACGTCTGTGTAATTTCACTTTCATTCACGATTCAAAGGAATGCCAAGACGCATTAGGATATGGCCGCGAGCTATGCGTTGTGATTTGTTTGGTAATGTTTTCTTATGAGCGTATGGTCGCGACCGGTTATCTTATTCTGAGTTTCGAGCGGAATGCGCGTCCCCTCCTTCAGCCGTATGTCACGCCCGAATCTTGTTTGATAGGAAAATGGTGTTATTGGCGGTTCTTGTTTGATCGGCAATGTTTTCGATCTACTTTGATGTATCTGTAAAGGAGAGCACTAAGAGATAAATGCAATCGTTTCGCCGACGTTCAACTGTGCACATCACTTCGTTAACTGATTCTTTGGCGTTCGTAGTTTTATTGTAACATTTGCTGAGCATAAGTTCACCATAATAAACTTCCTTGCTTTAAGAACCTTGCGTCGTTCTTGACTCCGCGGCAATACTAACTCGCCTTCAACGTTTGAGAATTCAACACTGCAGGGGTCCCACCTGCAGTGTTCTTCACGTCTGTGTACTAATGTTATGTTATTTATTCTGATGGCCTAATAAAGTGAAACTGAAGTGGAGTGAAGTGAATTCGTCCCACTCTTTCTCTCTCGCCTTACACGTCGTGTCGCCGGTGCCGCACCGAAGACAGGCGCGGCAATCTGTACTAGCAACTGCAAATTTCTCTCTTCATGTTCTACAAGAAATAGCCAGCCGCACTTAATTTGAACCCATCAGTTCTTTCACTTTATCGCTGAGTGTTATGTATGCCTAGTTTCAAGCAAAGGTGCCCGCGCACAGACGCACGTACGCACGTCACGGCGCATCATCACCCGTTATTCGCGAATATTCGCGTCACGTTAGAGGAGCGAAATGATAAGGAGGATCACGATCCGTCCCCGCAGAGGAAACAGTGCCGGGGGATGGCGCTTCCAATCTTAGCGAAGGGGGCGCGCCGAGCAGTGGCATCGCAGTTGCGCCCCTTACGGGGAAGATTGGAATGGCAGCTGGTGTCCTTTCTGAAGTGTGCAGTCGTCATCCTTCTGATGAGGTCATCCTGCAGCCGCATGAGGCACACCTCATCTCTACTCTAAGCGGGCAGCAAGACCGTGTGCGTGTGTCAGTGCACCCTTCAACCACCATCATGTTTTAGTAAATGATGAAGCATTTCTCCGTGGACTCAAACAGGAGACCCGTCGGTCGGTGTGTAACGCTTGATGTGTTACGCTGTCAGTGCATGAGAAAATGCTACTAATGAAAGGTTACAGGGCCGTTATATTTTCGTTTAAAATTGCTTGTATGAACCCTAAAAATGTCTTCTTAGCAATGCAGTTGTGCTTAGCGGTGAAGCCAGCTTGAGCGGGCAAGAGCTCGTCAAGCTGTCCACAGCAGCTTCTTCTCTCACCCCATCACGTCCTGCAAACCACATGAAATAAACGTCTACTTTATTCTATTCTATTCTATTCTATTCTATTCTATTCTAATGTATCTTGGCGTATAGCAGCGCTTCAAAGGGGTTCATTGGGCCTTGATGAACTATTATTTGAAAAGCCCCAAGGGCTTCGTGCTTTCATATCAGGTTGCTTGTACGTCCCCTGAACAAAGTTTCTTCCCAGCAAGGCATGTGTATTCTGAAGTGAAGTCGACTTTATCGGTACTTTGGTATCTGCCAAAGTACCAAAGGTACTTTGGTACCTTTGGTACTTTAGTGCCTGCCCTAAGCAGCGCTAGTATTAAACCAAGAGTGTAAAACATGGTTGTATTAGTCCTTTTTGGTAAGATGACATGTCATCGCACCGCTTCAAAGGGGAAACCAATAGCAATAATAATCATCATCATCACGGTTGTACTGGCTTGTAGATACATGGGTCTGAGTTCAGTGTTTAATGGAGGCCCTGGGCTCAAGGGCTTTTATACTTCATATCGGACTGCTTATATCGCCCCTAACAAAAATTCTTATCAGCAGTACTATTTTGTGTTGTAGTGAAGCCGACTTCAGAGGGCTTGACGTAGAGCAGATGGGTGTGTGCTTACGCATTGCCCGACACCTATCTCCACTTGGGGGAAGTTTATGTAAATTTTTGTTCCCTCATAAATTGCCCGAAAGAAAAATGAACCCGATTTTTTAAAGTGCAAAGCACTTTAGGCGCTCGCCTTGTCGTCGTAGCTCGCTCACTGGACCCAAGTAGAGCCACACGGCGTTCTGTCGTCGCGGCGTTCCACAGAGGCTTAGAAAGCCAAGCGGTTTGTATATAGTAATAAGCGTTCGAAACTGGTGAACCGCTGGCGCTTGTCATACAACTCCCAGGTGTTTAGCGCAAAGAAAACTGAAGATACATTTGAGGCAAAATATACGTAATTAAACGGCAGCGCCCATGTTCATTTAGTTAGGAACGCTCGTTTGGTTGGTTTATATGGTAGTAAGCGATAAAAAGTGGTTGTGCAACGCCGGCACATCGGTGCGGGAGGAAAAGCAAGCTCAAAATGAACAGAACTCCCGCTGGCGCAGTTTCATGCGCGCGAGCACTGCGAAGGCGGGAAATATGAATTGCATTGGGTGGTAGCAGTGAGCGGATAACGGCGCTACAACCCATTATGGCGAATCACTGCTCTACACTTCTGAAAGCTTTCACATTGAGTGGAACGACTTTAATTTCTTTTGTCTCCGTCCCGCCTCTTTCAGTTCCCTTGGCTGGCGTCACGGGCTGCAGGCGGCCACGGGCCTGGTGTCGCTGAACTTCGTGCTGGGCGCCTTTTACCGTTCGGCGTCACTGTACCACCCTCAGCGGCGCGCCATACTGCACCTGAAGAACCAGCGGCGCAAGATCAAGGAGAAGCGGCCGAGCACCGAGAAGCCGCCCTTCTTCGACTTCGCCGCTCTGCGCACGCGCACACTCAGGGTCGTCATGGTCGCCGCGGCGCTGGCCGCGGCTGGCCTCTACACGCCCTTCTTCTGCCTAGTACGTACGCGGGCGTCGTTCCCCTTTCGAGAAGCAAACGGGCCGCTGAAACAGCACGGTTGCAAAATCGTTTTCCGAATGCTCGAAGTTTTGCTGCACTCACGCTACATCATGAGACGTTGTTTTAGGGTCGAAGCCCCTTAGGAGCTGGGGCTTTTGGCGTCTGCTGTCGTCGTTGTCGTAGTAATCGTCGTCTCATGTGTTCAAGGTGCTAGTCACGGTGCTAAGACACCGGTACACTCGTTTACGCCTCGCGCTAGAGAGCTCCGTGCTTCGAAGATTCAAAGACACTAGACTTTTACAGCATGGCTGCATACTTCTACCACCCAAGTTTAATTACCGTTGGAAAAAACGCCAAGGCGCCAAGAATACACTTATACACTGCATGCTTCGCTCCTCCCCAGGTTTCACGTTAGAGGAGATGGCCAGGGATTTTTTTGGCTATTTTTCCTCACATAATAATCACTCTATACACGCACATAAAGTATTGGACGTACCCACACAAACAACGAAACAAACAAAAGGTTCATAAACCATTCCACCCTGTGTAGGTGTATAAACAGATAAGCCTGAGTCCGGACTATACGTGGTGTCCCCTTAACGACGGCAGAAGACAAGTGAAACTCAAAATTCGAAGAACGGAAACTTTTCTTTACATTGGTAGCGCCGCCCGATGAGCCAGAGGCAACTAGGCAGAAAAACGCTTGGAACGCCAAGGAAAGCAACGGCGTGAGCGTTGACATTGCCGACGAAGGTCGCAGAGCGGCAAACCTATGAGGAACCTTTATTATCTACCTGAGACCTACTGCTATGAAAAATGGTGCCTATCGATAGCTATAGTCTACACAAAATGTATATCAAAAGGATGAGACGTATAAGTTTGAGGGAAGCCATTTTTGAGCTTGAAAATGGTGGCAATTAATAACTAATCAAATCAAAATACATATGGAACTAATGAGACGTATAGACTTGAGGTCACCACCATGTACCATATATGTTACTCCCTTATTCATTGTCAATTCGACGTTCTTGTAGATACTGCCAACAGCCTCATCATCGTAACTAGATGTTGGTGCACAAGCTTGTATTATCCTTAACTTCTATCTCTTGTTTGGTTTGATCACAACGGCTGCGACTTTTTTTTACGCTAATAATCCATCCTCATTCCCAGATATCCCTTTGTGGATCAACAATCGAACGCCATGCTCCCTTTTTTCTCAATGTCCTCGATAGTACAGAATACATGTGCACCCGCCATTCCATTACACAAAATCTCTTCTTCTAACCTTGCTTAGTTCTAAAATACCCCACTTAATGCTTGAGAGCTCATATATTAGCACAGCTAAGACTACCTCGCTCGACTAAAGTCGCGTGTTTAACGCTGTCAGGTTCCAACTCCAAAGGCGGCCTCCCCGGACCCAGAGATTCTGAGCGCCCTCTACTATGCGCTAAAAATGCTGGAGACCGAGGGTCAAGGCTTTGTTTGTTGGATCACGATGATGTTGTGGCCTATAGTATTTCACGAATAGAGCCAGATCATGTTCTGATGAGGGAGTGCTGTTTATATCCCAGATAGCCTTCCTAATATTGTTGTACCTATCCAGTATAGCCTAACTGAAATCCGAGAAGTCGTTTCCTTCCGGAACAGGTAGCACTGCAAACCTGG
Source organism: Haemaphysalis longicornis (assembly GCF_048455015.1). Classification (NCBI taxonomy): domain Eukaryota; kingdom Metazoa; phylum Arthropoda; class Arachnida; order Ixodida; family Ixodidae; genus Haemaphysalis; species Haemaphysalis longicornis. Next base: position 14,077,168 of record NW_027526460.1, on the reverse strand, counting down.
GGTAATGGCATCTACTTTCAGTGTTCCCTGGGGTTCTCCTTGTTAATTATTAGCTGGACATAGTGGCCCATGTTGCAATTAAGTTGGGAGAAACTTATTCGCAGCAGTCCGTACTATACACTACATAATTACCCTGGTTGAGGTCCATTCCTGTTAGACCTGGGCCTTGCGCTATTTTCTCCGACAAAAGCGCGAGAACTGAGACGAATAATTTAAAGGACCGAACGTACAAGCTATGCAGAATAGCGCGGAAACCACGTGTAACGCTGTCCCACTTTAAGCTAGGTATAATACGACAGCGCTGCGCAACTGTCATTTTATAAGAAACAATTACCTGGGCCAGGGCTTTCACCTGCACCTTTTGTTGTTAAATAATTAATCTCAGTTAACGGTTTTTTTTCTATGGTCAAAGCTCCGCTGCTGGGGAACGTACAAGCTATGCTGAAGAGAGAGGGTGCCTCAGTGCCTCACAATGAACTTCGCCGCCTGCTGTTCATCGAAACAGACGCTCGTATCTACCGCAGGAATGAAGAGGAAAGAGGCGCGATTGGCGCTACACAGTAAACCCTAACTCGCCGACAGCTCTTCTGTAAACCTACATTCAGCCCCGCTGGACGGACGTGTAAATTGAACTTAAAATTAATTAGGTACAGTTGGACCTCGTTATAACGAACACTGATACAGCGAATTATCGGATATTGCTAACTAAATACGAACTTTGGTTGGTCAGGCTTTATTTTAATGACACTTATTCTTTTTATAACGAAACGAAACCGCCGTAGCCGCACGCGATATCGGCTATGACAAAGAAATATTTTGTTTGTGCGAGGCTTTAAACCCGACAGCTGGTTTGAAAAAGCAAAATAAAAAATATAGAAGATAACAGTTTGTAAAACTACAAAAGTAGAAAAGGCTCTTTCGCGCGTGGACGCTGTAAAACTTCATCCGGCAGTGCTGTGAATAGCCACTGGGCGAAAATCACACCCTTCTTCAATTAAATTAGAACACAGACCTGTTTTGGCAAACGTACTTTGCTCTGTTGTAATTTCACGTTGCCATGTTCCGGTCCATTTATTTTTAAATGCCAATAGGAGACAGCTAAGGATTACCTCGTGCATAGCGGGTTCGAAGCCTACAATAATGCGTTTATTATCCAGGATTTTTGCGTGAGCCAGATTGTCGATTTCTTGTAGCCTGTTTTTACCTCTACTGTTACAGCGAATATCGTATATAACGAAATAATTTACTGCCCCGATACTACTTCGTTAAACGAGGTTTGACTATACCTGTCGAATGGAATGGTAAAGCAGCACGACGGCACGACGGCACGAGACGGCTTGGTGTGGTTACTAACGTTGATCAACTGCGCTTGTTCCTCCCTCTCTAAGGTTCCCCTGAGCACGGCCGAGGGAGTGCAGGGCGCCTGGGCGCTGCAGGCGCTCCTGGGGCTGGCGTCTGCGGGCGGCACGGGCGTAGCGGGCCTGCTGATCGTGCGCCAACCGGCGCAGTGCCTGCTCAGCCGCCGCTGCCTGTGCCAGCTGGCCCTTCTCGGGGCCGGCCTAGCCATGCTCGCGCTGGGCGCCCTGAGCGGCTTCGCAGGCTACGCGCTCTTCGCGGCCGTCTACGGGGCCAGCGCGGGAGGGGTAGCATACGCGCTCCGCATGCTCGTCTTCGAGAGGCTGCGGGCGAGACACTTCGGACGCGCCTGGGGCTTCGTCCAGTGGGCACAGTGCCTGCCCGTGCTCGTCGGAGTGCCCGTCACCGGTACACTCGCCTAGTCATCATCTGCATGCCTATCTCGTGTTCGTAAACAAAGGCGGAAAAGATGTAGGCATTCGCCGCCGGTATGCCTACAGTTTTGCAGCTGCCGCTATTTCGACATTCGACAGACGTCACTCCCAACACCTGAGATAACGCCAAGACTGAATTAATGCCGGAATGCTTGCACTTTAGCAGCCACCGCTATTTGGCGGTAGTCGCTAAAATCGCGGCGGTAGTGAAAGCGTGACGTTACAAATATAACGTTTGCGCTGGTATAGGTTGTATTCACTGCAGTGAATACAACCTATACACACACGGCTGCCGCACTCCATGGAGTGCGGCAGCCGTGTGTGTGTCGCCTAGTAACGGGGACGCGAAGGCGCGGGAATGGTGGCGAACGCATGAGGTAATCCCAGCGAGCTCAAAAACATTACCTCAACGTTAACTGCTGTTGCGCGCAGCGCCCTACAGCCTACCTGTCGCAAGACACGAGGGAACTGATTACCAGCTGCCGTGTTTTGGTATCGGCCAAAAATTGTTCAGCTTTCTACGAATGCTTCCACTTTGGCCATTCGTAAGTTCGTGGTCCTGATCCCTTTTGACTTAGGGCAGGCGCATCACGCGCAACAGGAAATTCGAACGTATGTTTGCAGATATGAATAAATTGCTTTTAATGTAAAAGCAGCGCTCAAGACGGTACACAAAGAAAGAGGCAGCCCACACATAGCGCTGAACCGTCTTGATCGCTGTTTTTGTATGAAGTATGAACTAGAACCACTAAATAACCTGATCTAGTGGCTCTAGTATGAACCAATGGGCTTAAACACTTCCATTGCTCTTAATGCGCAATTCGGTCACTCGCCGATAGATGTCCCTAGTCTTCCAGCTAACAACGCACTCACTACTACGCCGCTACGCTACCGCCCCAAGATAAAATGGTAGCTGGTCCCAGTTGGTTTATGGTTATATTCCCTGCTGGAACTAGCTGGTCCAGCCCCAAGAAAAAATGGTATAGCTGGTCCGGACCAGCTAGTTCCAGCTGGGAATTTGACCATAAACCAGCTGGGACCAGCTACCATTTTCTCTTGGGGTGGTATCTCATCGGCATTCGCGTGAACCTCACAATTTTTCGGAAGCATTGTTTCGCTTTTTTTACTGGATGACTCTGGCGTGGGCAAGGCGCGGGAGAACCTGTGTCTATATCCGTGCTCGCAGGCAACTGCGCTGCAGCGTAAGCATTTCGTGCGTCGTGCCGCTTTTAGCGACCACGGTGCTATTCTCCAGTTGTGATGCGGAGTTCTCTAGGGCAAGTAGAGCATCGCCACGAAATGCCACTGCGATTATTCATATCTGTTGACTGACGCCATGGCCGAGAACTGCGTGGTAACGGCGCAGATGACGGACGACGGGGCCTGTTTCTTTTCTTTTTTCTTAAAGATGCGGACGCATGCGCAGACACGGTGCACACGGCCATGGTGGCTTTCAGCTAAACTTTTATGAGAATACCATCTATGTATACCCTAACTGCCTTCAAAATAGCAGCAGTTTTAAAACCGCAGGCACCGGCGCTTGCATCGGTGGCCACTACCGCCGAAATAACGGCCGCAACATTGTATGCACGCGAGAGGCGAACACCTACAGCGAACACCATAACCTCTGTTTACCCGTATGAACAATGCATACACGCCATTTTACGGTTTACGGCTGTAAACTTTCTGACTGCATATCGTTGGCGAAGGCGACGCCCCACGTTCGCTGTCTGATATTTTCCCGTTGTGAGGCTCTTGGTTTGTGAGAAGTCTTTTTCCGGGCGTGTTCCCCACCGAAGAGAGGAACAGTGAGTCGGATAAAGGAACCGTGGCCAATGTACAACCGAACCCATTTGCAGCCATCTCACTTCGTTACAACAAACGTTTGCCTGCTGAGAAAGAACGTGATGGGGCTGTCACAATATGCACCAGGGCCACAACTGTCAAGTTATCACAACCCGCGGCTTATTAGAACCGAAGTGGCCTGGACTCTATGTTCGTCATTACAGGGCTCTAATATGTACTAATGGGGTACATGGTGCTTATCACTGGCGTGCGCACGGGACTTTCTCCCGCTCCCTCTGCAACATATTTGGATTAGGGAGGGAGGGAGGGGGGAAGACCAGGCCACTACTGTCCTATCATTAGTCATCACCATCATCATCATCGACAACAACAACAGCAACTTTGTTATATGTGCACCAGAACGAAGGCCGCACCCAGGCAGTTAACGACTACCAATAGTTATTTAACTCGAGCAGGAAACCAATCTGTCCGTCTATAATCGTTGGTGTGCCGCACTTTCGCCACAGATAAAAGTTATACTTTAAAAGGCACTACTGCCTCCGTATTTTGATACCAGACCCCTTATATTGCCGCTAAAAATGTATTCCCAGCAATGCCGTTGCGTGCAATAATGAAGACACAAAAGTATACATGGGGTCCTATAGACGTATTTAATAAAAGGCCCTATAGGCCTTCCTTTTTCGACCCAGACTTCTTTTCGGCGCCAGAAAAACTATCTTCCTAGCAGTGCATGTAGGTGCAGTAGTGAAACCAACTTCAAAGGGGCTCAATGGGTCGCAGTTGAGAGTTTTTGCAAATTTTTATGCCATGAGCGATGCACCAAGGGTACTTGGTCTTGACATCTGCTCTAACCACAACGACCAGTCATTCTGCAATGCCCCTAGAGGAGAATAAAACTGAATAAAAGAATTGGAAGCTTTTTAGAGGATGCCCACTGGAACTAGAATTCTTGTATTTTCAGTTTTGAGTTCTTTTTTTTTTAATGCATAGAAGCACGAGGTTCATGCGTTGCGCACGGCTATTCGTACCTTCCTGTTATGTTTTGTTCCGTTGCTCATGGCAGCTGTTAACCTAATTATAATATCTTAATAGTTACTACTCGCAAATTTGGACGGTTCCCAGATATCTACTTTACTTGTATAATAGAGACCCGTAGTTGAAAGTACAACATGAAAAGGAAACAGGTCGCGCGGACAGTTCAGATTTTATGTGCAGTCAGTTTACTGATGCGATAACAATCACCCTATAATTTGTATATAGTCGTATGTTATTTCACTGAAAGTCGTATATTAATTCAAATAGTTATTTATAAAGAGGCAAGCTTCGACAGTGAATAAACTTCGTTAAGAAATTAGATCTTGGTGCGGTAGGGAGAAAAGACAATCTCGGGGCGCTGTTTCTCTCTACTCTGGCCTTTGGGGTCCGTGTGAGTTGCTTATTAGAAAACATCAAGGTGACCCAAATACTGCGCTTTCCTGCTTTCCCGCGTTGTCTGGTAATATCCTAAACACCTACTTCCGACGCCGTGATTCTTTTTTATCCGTCCGCGTAACTGCTGCTACTGCGAACGTGTCTCTTTAACATACCTATATTCCTTGTGTACGGATGTCCCTAAACGCAGGCTACATCAGCAAGTCCCGGGACGACCCCAAGGCCGGCTTCTACTTCTCGGCCGCGTGCACCTTCGCCGGGGCCACGAGCCTCTTCTTCCTGCCGGAGCACAGGAGCGAGTCCCTGGTCTGTCACCACGCCGGTCCCCACGAGCACAAGATGCACCGGCACCACCACCACCACCACCACAACAACTCGCACGACGCCGCGCACGGCGAGCGGCAGTGCGCACTGCCGGCGCACCAACGCCACCCAAGCGACAGCGACAGCCCGTACAAGGGCTGCTTCGAGCAGCCGAGTCCGGCGGACGCCGACGTTGTGTTCGTCAACACCCCGTGCACGTGCCGCCGGTCCCTCCTCTGCTACCAGCGGACCATGTCCTGGGCCACGTCCGTCGACGTCCTGGACGAGCCGGGTCTCGGCCGGCTCGGTCTGGACGGCGAGTGCATCGACGACGAGCTGGCCGACATCGTGAGGAGACCCGAGCTGTTGCACTGCCTCGCTGACGAGACACTGGCGGGACCGGACGCTGGCACGTGCGCCGCGTGCGGTGCGGCGGTCGCGGGAAGCCGGTGCGACTGCGTGACGCCGCCGCCCACGGCCCGAGACCGGACAGTGGTGTCGCCCAAGAAGAGCCACGCCACGCGCTGCGCCCACGAGCCGCTGCTCTTCCGTTCGACCATGACGCCCATCGAAGAAGTCACCAGCACCGTGTGAAGGAACTGCGCTTGCACGCGCAATTACTTTCCCCCTGTGAGGCCATTTTGTGAGGCATTCCGGGACGATTTGTGTACGGCGCTCTTCGCTGCCGAACTTGCGGCGTCTACAGCACAAATGTATAGCTCCCGGAAGCTCTTCACTCATCTTAACACCGTTCATCCACTTCGCATCGGAAACCACATTTGTTGTGGACGTTGTCGGGATGAAGCTTATGACACTGCGCTCGAGATTATTTTCTTGATTCAAGCGCAGGTCCTCTTGTGCTTTGAGTGCACTTTTAGCATGTGCCAAGTGGAGAATTTTAAACTGACGTTGTCGCGTGTATTTGCAGGTTTAGCTCCACTTTGAAAATTTAAGGTGCATAGGTACCTGCGGATGGCATCTTTAAAGAGCGTTCCTGACGCTGCCCTCCAGACCTCACGAAAGTGCTATGTTACCCCTCTTTGAGGACAGTGTAGCCCCTGCCTCGTGAAATGAACCATTCCGCACAGAGTTAGCGGTTTATTGCGTAATTAGTATTGAACACTGAAGAATAACACCAAAATGGGAGCAAAGTTTAGAAAAAAAGTGACGTGGGATACGATTATAAGTAAGACTACGCTGAACTACGTTTGTCATGTCGGAAAGTATCCACGTTAAGAAACAAAATTCATGATTTCAGGCAGCTCTTATACGAAATACCACAAATAATAACACCAATGATTCATCGGCGTTTGCGTATGTGTCCTCCAAACACACTGGACTGACTCGTCACGGCAGATTTTTCGTTCCGTGTCGACGGGACTCGGGAGTCCAAAATATGTCAGATGTCAGATTCTGAACCTTCGGTTCCCTTGCAGTTGCCAGAACTCGAGACTGTTGCCTTCATTCTTAGGTCAGTTCAGGAAGACGTCGGTACAAATAAGAGGCATCAGATAAAAGAGAGGTTGCATCAGCATCGTCTGATCCGCAAGAGAGACCATAAATATTTTTAAGTGTCTATAAATTATATGTGTTTAAGGCTGACCGCGAGCTTTTTGGACGTTGCGGGCGTGGTCAGTGCTTCAATGTCGTCATTGTTGTTTGTCATGCGTCTCCATTACGGGATACAGTCCAGCTCGTGATTTGCGGTCACTGCTATTTGAACACACAAATACAACACCACATACATTAGAGACGTTGTCGCAGAAACTCTCACCGGCGCTACAACAGTGTTTTGACTCCCACCCGAAAGGCCGGCCACCCGCCGCGGTGGCGTCCAAGTAACGCGGGTGGCTGCTTTTCCGATGTAGGCGAAAAGCGAAAATGCCCGTATGTCGAGATTCGCGGGCACGTTAAAGACCACCAGGTGTTAAAAAGTAATTCGTAGCCCTCCCTTACGGCGCGCCTCAGAGCCAAGATGTAGCTCAAGCGCGTTAAACCCCCAAAATCTGAAATATTTTCAAACGGCTGGCCCAGAGACATGGTGTATAAATGCTTGCCTTAAGTTGTCGTTTATGTCTCCAAAACAAATTGCGTGTAGCTCACGCTAAAGGCAGTACTGTCCAGCTACCTAACCCACGGTGGGTTCGCGTGGTTCCTACAAATCGAAAGTGTGCAGCCAACCGCGTGTGTGTCACAATACGGCGTGGGTTCATCTCACAGGACGTCCCCAATCACAATTACAGCAAGGATCAAAGTACCACAGTATTATAGTCAACGGACACTGTGCGCGAAGCATTGCGAAATCCTTCCTCGAAAATAACATTGCTTAGTTGTAACTGATACTCTAAGGCTTGAAGCAGGTGAAAGTGTAAGCAGACAGCAAAATCATCTATCTTTATTGTGCTTTATACAACTTAGTCAGCCAGGAAACACGCGCGGTGTTTTTCGTCGGCTTATTATTTCTAGCGCCAGTTTGAGCAATACATTCAAAACACTCATCCAGCAGCTATGTGCGGGGCTCGAAATTACGCTTCTGCCTTTATCGGGTCTTTTTTGTTCCTTCTTACCGAGCCGCGTCTGAATCCGTCCTAACGTATTCATTACCGACAACTCTCAGGCAATCGTTTCCGTGACCACCAGATTCAAATCCCGCGGGAAAGCCTGTGGCCGGTTCATAACAATTTTACGTTGCCATGGCCGACAGTGCTAAACAGTGTACGTAATGCATTAACAATTTTGTGTTTTCCTATCTCTTGGTGTGTGTGTGTTCATGCTACTAGCTGTCAAAATCATTGCTGCACGTGCACCCGTAAAAACTAAAACAAAAACAAAAATGACAAAACAGTAGACCGAGGGTCACAGAATACGGGCAAGCTCACATTAATTGTCTGCAGTGTGTTACCACCGTCTTTCCCATGCACTGAATCCCTACCCTGAGGTATTTTAGCTGCCATATTTGTCGTGACCGTACAAATTCCCACCGAGAACTACCCACAAAGACAAAAGATATTGTGGGGCGAAGATGCATGCCGATCAACTTGTGAAGCACATGTTTTGTACATGCTGGTATATAAGAGCAATAAAGCTGAACCCCAGCGTTCACGATGTAGGTGACAGGAACAATTGTACGCTTACCTTTGCAGGTTGCCCGAAATGCAGAAGACTGCTCTGGTGAAAAGGTAAGCCCGCCTTCTCGTCCACGGTTAAAGCGCAAGTTTTAAGGGAAACTACCTTGCGCAGAGGCCCGACCATCCGGAACAGTCGGGACAGCGGAGTTGCAGAAAGTTTGAAAGAGTATACGGCAAAGCACACTAGCGTGGCGTAGAAATACTTTCTTTAACAGGCGTTTCATTCCAGGGTTCCCGAAGATTTCACTTACGTCATAGCCGTCACGGAAGTGACGCCAGTACAACGAAGCAAGTGGCCTGTAAAGGGTGCACCCCTGCACACAGGGTCTTCTTGCGGGGAAGCAACCTTTAGTACTGAAGAGTTCGTTATACTTCGGGTTGTTCGTTTTCGGGTTTTATATTTTAGCATGAAAGTGTTTTGTGCCGGGATACGATACACCAAGATTTCACTGACGTCATATCCGTCATGGAAATGACGTCAGTACACCTTTGCCGAAACGACCCGGAAGTAGGATGTCGCTCGACCCGCAAATCATGCTCAGCTGCAGATTTCGCTGCACATTTCACTTTCGTGTTTTACCGTTTCCTATCACAGAGGAATCAGCCACAGTTTTTTTTTTCTGTGACGAGACAAACAACGACACGACGGTTGCAAAACGTATGCGACAATTGCGCATCCCATGTGAGCTGCCCCCAGTCATCGACAATAAGAAATTCCTTCGGGACGCCGTAACTAATACACTCCCCGAAACAACCGAGAGAAACCTTACGTCCCATAAATGCCGCCGCGACCACACACTCCAGAGTATCCCTGTCTAATACCCCTGTCACACGGGCACTTTCAATCGCGATTGAGTCGATCCGGATCGAGGTCAATCCGGATCGGGCCTCTGCTACACGGCAGTTTCAATCGCGATCGAGCTCGATCCCGCTCGAACTCAATCCCGGTTTCTCAAGCGCGATCGAGGCTTCCAAGCGCGATCGAACGAAAGCGGCGATACTCTCGTCCCCGCTGAGTAATGGCACAGAATGTGACAACTTCAACTAACGCCACAAATTGTGTCAAATAACTTGACCCAAATAAGCGCGAGGTAATATTTACATAGTTACGTATACCTACGACCGCGCGAAGTTACCAGACGCCGGCCGCAAGTACATTGTTAGCGCCATCTGGCGTACAGAAGTGCAACCGGTGCAACTTCTCGATCGCGATTGAAACGGGCCGTGTAGCAGCTGCAGTACGTCGAGCGCGCTCGAAAACTCGATCGCGATTCACTTCAATCGCGATTGAAAGTGCCCGTGTGACAGGGGTATAAGAGACTCTGGGCTATCTGACGTCATTCGATCCCTCCCACCCTCCCGCGCACATCTCATTTGCTGCCCCTTCCTCCCCCCATGTCTTCCCTACCCTCTGATACATGCGCCCAGACCACAACGTTGAACGTCGGGCGCACGCCCGATGTTTGAACGCCAAACCATTGCTTCTAACGCCAAACCATTGCTTCTATCGCTTGATGTAACTGGCTCCTCGCCACAAAATTTGTGAGCTGCAAGCTGTGCGCTATTTTAAACAGCTTCTTCACACGCAAGCCTATTACTCACAGCACGCCCTGTGCTTTTTTCTCGTTCCTGAAGTGTAGAGCGACATCCACTTCGCTGAACACCTGCACTCCGTTGCTCAACTTGTGCCAAAGCTTGGCTTTGCCAAAGTTCTGTTGCAGAAAACTCCCTTACTTTTTGTACCGCTTGCTGTCTCTTGATGTCTCTTGATGTCTGAATCGAAGGGGCAAGATGTCACGTGCATGTTTTTTCCTGGTGTGGCGATGCCATCACTTCTTTTTTCTTTTTACCTGTATACAAATGCATGTCCGATGACAGCAAGAAAGTGGAGAGCATGTGCAGAATTTATGGTAGGCCGTGTGTTCTTTTATTGGATTTTGTATTACACATGACCGCAGTCAAAAGCGCTCCTGGGTGTTTTTGTTTCACTTTTTTGGCCCTTAAGAGAGTGGTTGGGGGAGGGGAGAGGGCGTTTTTTCGGTATTAATAATCAGGGTGTCGAACCGGAACTGGAACCGAACCGAAAACCGGAACCGAACCTGAATTTTTACCCGGAACCGCAACCGAATCAAACCCGCATTTTTTTCGCCATTTTGGAACTGAACCCGAACCGGGACTAATCGCAGGAACCGTTCCGAACCGGTTCCGGGGCTGCAAAGATGTAATTTCTAGATTTTGATTATGGTGCTATATAACGCGTCTGATGGTATTTTTACCACTCGCTCGACAGCACCACCAAATATTATGCATAGTCTGTAGTTTCACAACCCATCAGAATCTCTTCTTCTTATTACCCTCAATTCAAGACAAAGTTGTCCGTATAAACTATAAGTTTGCGTTAGATACTTCCCATGTGTCCCGGTTTTATTTTGCATTGAGAATAAGGTAACTTTGGATATAAATCCAGGAGGCAACATATCATGGCTTATTATTTATGGCCCCTACGTGCATGTTGTTTAATATTGTGTAAAGTTTTCAGTGTGTGGTTAATTTGATTGCATCCCTGCCCCCTTGTGAAGGCCTTCGGGGGCATCATCAACAATAAATTCTTATCTTCCACTTATTCTAGTTTGAATAGGCAGTTATATACAAACAGTAGTGAGATGCGTAAACACTCGCAGTCTTCAACGTCACCGGAACTTCTTCTTGTATGGTGACATTGTGTCCAGTGATGCTTAAGGAAAAAAATTCCCATTTCTAGGTTCAGAAATTTCCTTCTTTTAGCACATTTCCCCACAGTTTTCTCAAGAATTCCTCCAAATTTGCTTGCATTCTCTTTTTGCAGCTGATAGATCTTTACGTGGATTCCTGTTCGGATTTGGGCGTTAGCCAGCGCCACCTATGTCTACTTTACGCAGCCTTCCGGACGCCGACGCCGTTAAGAGAATCAGAGTTTCAGCCTAAACTAAATTACACTACATCTGCCGCTTAGCAGCATTTGGCTACGCATTTCAAGTTTTGCAACAACATTTAGTGCCAACATTTTGTAACAACAAGACACATTGTTGGGCTATTGAGGCTTTTTATTGACTTAGATTCAGTACTACGCCGACGTGGTACCCTATAAAATCAACTGTGCATTCTGTGTGTGAAGAGCGATATGTTTCGGCGTAACTTTGAAGCTCTTGAAGCAAATCCCTTTGGGGCTAAATCTAGGGGGCACTACCATAGTGTATTTCAGAGTCGGGTCATTCCATGCCAAACGTCCCAGCCATCACGGATTTGCTCAGTAAAAATTGTGGGTCATCCTCGCATGGCCGAGCCACAATGCTCCCTGAAAGTGTTTTTGTGCAAAAAAGAAATTGTTCTTTTTCTAGCGGCCCTTTTACCTCCAGGATTTATAACAAACTTACGTCTGTGAAAAAATTCATGAAAAAGTAACTTCTCTTACAATAGCCACCATTTTTTGTGAACATCATGTTGAGGCCCTGGGCTTCTCTATGGCGCATTTTTAAAATATTTTTTTTTCCTTTTTGTTCTGTGATTACGTTATTCAGAAAATACACCATGTCGAGCATTTTCAAACATATTTAGCAAATACGAGCACATTCTCTCAGCCAATGAAGCATTTTTACATGTATCTCAGCATTGTGGAAAATTGGTAAAAACTATATTTACATTGAAAAAGGTGAAATGTGCGAGAAAACGTTTCTCAAACTTGGAAAAATCTCCTTTCTGGCCCATATTCACCTTGAAATTGCGCGTTGTTGTGCTCGTAGCAAAAATATCAAATACAAGCCACTCACTAGTACAAATGATCGCAGTTTATTTCAGAAAGTTTAATCGGAACAGTTTTTGTTTTAGCAGAGAAAAAAATTTTTCAATTTGTACAGTGACACTACTTCACCCCGTTGTTCCACAGAGCGTCTTCTCTGCACGGCATGCGTCTGCCTGCATGAAAGAGGCGCGAGTCAGCGGGTTCGCGCTACAAGAATACCTTTCGTCGCAATGGTATTTGTAGCGTCAGTGCCGGAAAGAGGAATAATTCGCGTGTTAGTGGGAAAAGTACAACGTGGAGCTATCGGTGGTGCGCCTATTCCATGACTACGGGTAACTCAACGGCTGGACACCAGATGTGCATTTTAAGCATCTGGTTGTGTAATTTCCGCTAACGCATACAAAAAAAAAATCCGTTTAACTCGATGACTCCACCGCTGTTTATTTCGTAATTCGTACTGACACAAAATTTTGAAGGCGAGATAACTTCGGAGATAGATTGGTGGGAACACATATACATCATCTGCAGAATATCAGCGGCGAATACAGCCTAGAACATATTTAAAATCAATTTTAAAGTGTGCGAAACGCAACCGAGCAGCCAGCAGAGGACCACGCGCAATCGACATCCCGATGATATTGTGTAAATAAACAACATCCAAACACGTCACGAGTTTGTGTTTGCCGCTTCCGCACTGCCGGCGTTTTTCGCCGGCTCGCCCGGCTCGCCGCTCTAATCGGAGGGCCAGAGGGCGGAGCTTCTGCTCTCGAGAATGAACGACCCGATCGTTGGCGGCGGAGGCGCCGTGATTTCGTCAGCTAATCGGGCAGCTGGCCGCGACCAAAGTTCTACAGCGATTCCAGGCACTCTGTTTCTATTACTGTTTATTACCATTGGATGCGAAAACGCGCCGGAGGCACGAAAAGCCCACTGAGTTAGCCGCACGGTCGCTGTGCAGGCGGCGGCCACGGCCGCGATGTGGCCCAGGCCGGCGCAGGTAGCTCGAGTGATAGCTTGTTACCGCTGCACGAAATTGTCCCCAAGTCCCGACCATGGTGGCTTACATGAGAAAGGAGTTAATGATGCGATGGCGGGTTGCATTAAAATTGTCATCTGCACCGCTTACGAGAGCGGCACTCGAATATCCGCTGCAGTGCTAAGCCGAACACATCTGTAGGCGGACCTGTAGGCAGACCGGCCGGCTGCTCCCAGCGCGCGTCTTGCCACCCACCGTCTCGAGCGTCGCGCGTCGTTCTTTAGCCGCGGTAGCATTTGCACTCGCAGCGCCTGCGTCGCATCCACGGTCGCTTTTTAATTAAGCGCCTCACGAGATCAGTACGTGAGGGCTCTGTGATATCCCTCCGACGGTCACGTGGTCAGCTTTGTTCACACAAAATCCACAAAATCCATCGTTTCGCGGCACTCGCTGAAACCGAAACTGCGACTGGCCGCATTGAAAATGCCTCTAATTAAACAACCGTCGCACGCTGAAGCAAATGAGGTTTCTACAGGTTATAAGTAGGTCACTAGCTACTTATCGCAACAAAAAAAAACAAGATGCAAAATTTGTGTGTCAGTGCCCCTTTAAAAGATACCACGTATAAAATACCCTGCTTCTTTAATTGCACGTCCATATCCAGCCTGCCGTTGAGTTACCCGGTGTACCGGGTAACTCAACGGCACCGGGTAGGTGTACCGGGTACCACACCGGTCCCTGTGTGGTACCCGGTACACCTGCGCATGCGCACAACTAGTTTTTCCACCTACCGGGTACCCCCGGGACCGGTTCTTCGCTCAGCTGTAACTAAATCGATCTGTGTACCGTGCGTACCGTGTGTGAATACTATGCGTACAGGGACCCGGCTGGACATGCGCGCATTCGTTCCAGTCGGGTGGCTCAGTTCAGGTGCCGTGGGCTGCACCTCTGAAATGAATGGCGCACCTCCTGAACTGGTTCACGCAACCACAGAGAACTTTAGGAGCAGTAGGAGTGTGCGAACGTTCGAAACTTTCGAAAATTTAAGCGAATAATGCAAAAATTCGATTCGGCTTCGAATTGAATGGCACTGCTAAAAAATTTCCAATACTCGAAATATTTCGAGGTTTGAAAACACGCGCCGGCGTTCTCCGCTCGCGGCGAACGCAGGAGCGGTTCACTCAAAAAAAAAATTGACGGAGTCATTTTTATAGTAATTTTTTAAAATTCTACATTTACAGCTAGGAATAGTTTTTTATTGATGATTTTATAACAAAGTATTGCCATCTGTATGGTCCTCTATTCTTTATGGTTTCGGCGTTTCGGTCATCATCACCGGTTAAAATGGCTGCCCCCAGTCGTGTTAACGTGTGAACTGCTTAGAGCTGATTTTTGTCGCTTTCTTGCAAGTTGCAGTATTTTGGCGCATCACTGACTTGCAACGAGGTGTTAGGCTCGTGTAGTCACGTTTAGCGAAAATGTCTTCATTCGCGAAAGCTGCGAAGGCAAGCCAGAGGATACACAAGGAAAGACAACAGGTAAGAGGTGTTCGTCAGTGTCTCTCATTTCTTGTCGCACTCATGAGAACACGTGCCGTTGGGATTGACACTTTGCTGATATCATTTCTTACTGCTTTCAGCCTGACTCGAGGCGTCATTTGGGTGTCCTCGAGAAAAAAAAGGATTATAAGCTAAGAGCAAGGTAAGCTGTCGATGTCGGGCAAGATGTCAGTGTTTTGTTCGTAACCCCCTGTTTCGCTTCAACTTGGACGTATTTTCTTTCCATTTGCTGTTAGGGATTTCCAAAACAAGCAGCTTCGACTCAAGCGATTGCGTCAGCGAGCGCTCACACGAAACCCAGATGAGTTCTACTTTCACATGGTGAACTCCAAGCTGGATGTAAGTTCCGAGTCTCCGGGTTGTTTGTCCAATTGTGATGGCCGACGGGCTTGAAGTCATCTGCAAACTTTTCAGGGAGGAGAGCATTACGACAAAGTGAAAGGCGAGGAGTTCACGCCGGCCCAGCTGAAACTTATGCAAACTCAAGACCTAAATTACGTCACCACGAAACGTGTAACAGAATCAAAGGTTTGTAAATTGTTCTCCGTGCTGCAAAGTGTTTTCGAATTCACCGTTGCTCTAGACGTGGCTTCAATCGGCCTGCGTTGCCTGCCCTTTCTGATTCTAGAAAATCGATCGTCTCCGAGCGAACCTGCATCTCCTTGGCGATGACAGTGGACCCGTGAATACCCACACATTTTTCGTCGACTCTAAGGAAGAAGGTATTTCAGAACTGTTTTCTTCTTCTGTTTCACCTTCGCGCGTGGTCAAAGCGATTCGCGGGCTTCGAAGCGAAGTGGGCTGCTGACGTGAGTGCACCTTCACTCTAGAGCATTGGCATGACGCAAAGAAAAAGCAGTGACAAATGTTCTTTTCAGACACAGAAGTACCTTTTGCTATGACTTACGGCTTTTCAGCTAGGTCCTCACGCTCAAGTTATAAAGTTTTCTACCTAACTACTGTGCTTCAGAACAGTGTGGTGAGGCTTTTTCAAGTATTACTTCGAGGCCAAATTGTTGGCTGTGAACGAAGCTCCCTTGTCAGAGCTTGTTTCATTGACATTCAGTCTTTAATGCACACTGTGAACCAACCCTCTCACAGTTTACAGAAGCCAGTGCATAAAAAAAGGTAAAATGCCACCCTAAGGCTCCTGCTAGACGCATCAACGCTTTGCATTGTGTATGCTGAGTCACTCACTGCTGTCTGCTAGATGACACGTCCTTTAACTTTGCCACAGAGCCCATTACACAGTCAAACCCGGTTGTAACGAACCCGGATAAAGTGAATTATGCTATTTATTGAACAAAAACAAATCAGCTACAAAAATACATGCTAAACATTTTCCTCACACCAAAGTTCACATCTGATATATCGAACTCGGCGCTCCTAGAACTGCCACCGAAATGCATGGTCTCGGAGTGGTGATCGAGATGTTGATTGGCTGTGATTGAGATAATAAACCCGGCATGGAGCAAAGTGACACCCGACATTTTCCATAACTGCTTCCAACATGCGGGTCTAGTGACGGCAGCATCGGCAAACTGAGGGAAGATCTCAACATTGTTCCCGATGCTGTGCCATAAGCAGTGTCCGTCGAGGATTTCCTGAGGGTCGACGATGGCGTTGCCGTCACTGTGAGCCCTTCGAACGCAGGCACCGTCACCGATTTCATGGCAGCTAGTGCTGCTGAAAGAAGGATGTCACCTGTGAAAGCAGTCCGACACTTATTGAAGTGCTTTCGGCAGTCCATGTGCTCCGCAGATATTGCTTCGATATTGAAGGTCACAGACTCCAACTGGTGCACACGACGTTTCGTGTAACGAATGCTGTGCTAGTTGACGCCGCGAAAACGAAAAGGAAAACAAAATTCACCACCGCTTTTTTGCAAAGTAGGCAGTTAAGGCACAAAGCAGTTTTATTGCTTGCAATCATTTATAAATGGATAAATCTTTTTATAGGCTTGTACAGCTCCATTGAACTATTAGATATATAGAACTAATCGCGGTGCATATTACAGTTTGCTATTACCGGGTTTGACTATAGAGCCAGTCTCTGCAATCTCTAAAGCTGCACTTACGGGGCAGGTAATATGTGGCGTATGTTCAGTTATTGTCTGCTGCCTTTACAGCTCCATTTTTACAGAATTTGGCCCGACTGGGTTGGCAGTGAATACTTTAAAGAACTTAAGCATAGATATCAGCATATTACTTCTCCCCCCCACAACGCCTGAAGAAAATCGTGTGCGTCGCATTTTCTTCCCTCAACTCTTGGAGGCTTAAGCATAGATATCAGCATATTACTTCTCCCCCCCACAACGCCTGAAGAAAATTGTGTGCGTCGCATTTTCTTCCCTCAACTCTTGGAGGCAGAGTTGCTAAAAAATCCACAGAAGCAACTAGCAGCTTCTCGCCAGAAGCGTAGGGGGGGGGGTATAGGAATTCAGTCCCCCCTCCCCCCGAAATTTTGTCGCGCTGTCATGCATGGCAACCAGGAACCCATCCTAGGATTTTGTCTAAAACTCCTGGAATCCTGTCCGAAAAGTGCATCTACTCTCCTTTGGTGGCCGTTTCCCTCCTCGCATGCCTAACTCTTGTGCAAGGCCTTCATCAATGGGGGTCTGCTAGCTTGCGCTCTGCAACGCAACGGAGAGTCGCTGCTCAGAACAAACTATACGGGAGATTTGCGGGTGAAACCGCAGGCCTGGCTGCTTCAGTACCTCCATGCAACCACGGACCGCCGGAAACTAGTGCACTAACGACTTCGGACTTCGTCTCCCCACCCCTCCTCCTCTACATGTTGCGAATTTACTTGCAGATTTACTGCTGCAGTGCCGTTCGCGCGGAAAACGATCTATTGCCACAGCTACAAGAATTGGTAGTTTTGCCGCACGAGCGGCGCCGCAGCAGCAAATTCGCAAGTAAATTCGCACCATGTAGAACAGGCTTTCTGTATGAATGTACACCTTGTTGCCAGTGGCACTTTTGTTCCCCTGATCAAAATATTATCTTCTCGCTTTTTTCACCAAACTACATTTTGACGTATTTCTTGTGCCACTAATTTTGGTGCAATTATTTGCAGTACGAGCTGCTCCTACACAATATATTGGCATAAAAAACAGAGGTGTTAAGATTTGTCCTCAACCGTCGCATGTGTGCAAAAATGAGAAGAAGAAAAAAAGAAATTCTATGACAAAGCGACTATAAAAAAAATACAGCCCCAACCCACAAGTTGTTTGTTTTGGGCTTTTCACGTTTGTAATGTGCGCTCCTTGTTTTGTTAGTTTTAGATGAATTAGTTCTTTAGTTCCATGTTTTTTGCTTCGCTTATTGTTAAGCATATATGTTTATATTTGTTCTACATTTACATATTTCTTTAAGTGCTATTTCTTCTTATGTAGACAAAACAGAAAATTACAAGCAACGATAGCAGTTCTGCCACAATTCTCAGAACGTGCGAATAAATTGTTCCTGAAATATTTTGTTTTCCTTGTTATTGACAGTAATTAGTTATGTTTGTTCAGTTTATAATTGCCTATTTCAGGTAATAGTTGGTTATTAGTGATGTATATTATCAGTTAATATTTATGTATTTATATTCATATTTTTAATCCCTTGAAAACTCATATGGAGGAGGACAAGGGGAAATCTCAGCCCCCCCCACCCGCTGGCAACATTTATGGCTGCTTCCCTGCTTCCTACTGCTAGGTGTTTGCCTTGCATGTCAACACGGTGTTAATTGCACTGCTGCTGTCAATAGACACACTGTTACAGATGCACTGGCATTGCCTTTGCCTTTATTGTGTCCCCCCTCACTCAACCATTAATTTTTTGCCTTGTATTTGGGACAGTTGCTTAGGCACATACATTGTTTTAAATGCTACACAGAGTTATCGTGGTTGTGGCAGAAATGGCTTGATCAGTCTACCGAGGCTCGAAATTCTCTGGCGAGGTTATGAGCTGCAAAGGGCATGCTGTGTGATACGGCTCCATCGATGGGAATGGAATATACCGTATTTACTCACTTCTAAGCACCCCCTTTTTTCCAATTTCGCGATGCCCAAAGTGAGGTGGGTGCTTAGATTCGAAAAACCGAGATTACCTCTCCCCCCTCCGCCACTTTTTTCGCGGCCGTATCTCGACGAGACGGGCATGAGGAATAATGTTTTATTTGACCTTTCATCAGCCGAAAAATAGGCACAGACAGTGAACCCACCGCTTTCGTATGATACCCAGTCACCTTCACTACCATTTGAGTCCGTTGTGCCGCTGGGGCTGCCACTTTCAGTATCTCCAAGCAGGCCGTCTTCTGTTCTGTTGAAGTGGTTTGTAACTGAAAGCTTCACAAATGATTTGGCCACAATGTCAACTCGAGCCCACCTCCACCCGTCTAAAATCCACCTTGCGATGGTTGCTTATAAAAGGGGGTGCTTAGATTCGCATGCAAACGTTTTTTTCCGAATTTATCCCCGAAAGTAGGGGAGGGTGCTTAGAATAGACTAAATACGGTAATTGTAATGTCCTGCCAAAGCTCTCCATAAAGCTAGTTTGAGGGTAAACAGTGGGCGAAGCCTCAATGAAGTGCATAATGGACGTTGTCGAGCATTGTGGTGACAACTTGATGGCCAGTGCCACAGGTATTTTCAGTGCTGAGAGGCAGTGGGTGCTCTGGCTTTGCACTTTTTGGTGCCTTTTTGGCAGTCGTTTTCGTGACAGTGCCTGGTTGTTGGGCAGAGGACAGGAAATCGGGTCGTCGGTTTACTCTAGTATGGGTGCAGGGAGAGGCCTTTTGGAGAGGCCTTTGCCCTGCAGTGGGCGTAGATAGGCTGGTGATGATGATGGGTGCAGGGAACACCCTCGCCTTTTTCCACGCTGTGCAGTGCCCAGGGTCACCGTCTGAAGCTCCCTCGTTCTCTTCCCCACAGCCAGGAACTTTGACTTTGCCAAGAAGCTGGGCACCCACCCTTCCCTACTGGGCCGCGCCTTCAACCGTCCCACGCTTGAGACCCTGCACAAGGAGTCCATCGCAGACGTGCCAGAGGATGTCATCGAGGCAAGTCATACGTTATTTCTAAATGGTGCTGAAGGGCGACACTAAACAGTGTCAATGCGCTGCCCTCTTTTTGATACACTGCCTTCAATAACATTGGCAGTCATTAGTCTACTCAGAAGCTAGCCAAGTAGTAACTGCATTTATGTTTCCAACTGTGGCAATCTAAATTAGGTTCTTCATTCTGAAAAAAAAAAAAAAGTGATGGCTATAGGAAAATGTTGCTTCCTCCTTCCTTTCTCTTTGCTTATTTATTTTTTTAGCATACTTCACACTTAACATGCAATTTTGTTTTTACTCGGTTGTCAAGTACAGCTGCCGTTACTGGTATTGTGCATGTGACTGAAAGCCGAACAGCTTGTGCCCTGGCTTGTGGGTTAATGTCAATTGTCAGTGCCGGGAGGACTGTTACGCTGGCCGTCCACAACACTAGGCAAGTACTTTATGGCTGCGTTCCAATTTGTGGATAGCATGGTGGACAGCTTAGAAAGCAATCTAATTAGATGTCTAAAGCAGCAATAACTGGGACACCACCATGGACAAAATGACCGTAGCAGATGTGCTAACAAATGCAGGCTGCAGTTTTGTAAAAGACAAGTACATGATCATAATAACTATCAGGCAGTAAAAAAGTAGTCCAAAGCAGCCTCACAAAAAATATATTATGTGAGACATTTAAATAAAATAATGTTGTTTATTGCAATATTAATATGTACAAAGGTGGTGTTTGCGTTGCCTGCATCATTGTGGTCTTCAATGCTGTCTTTGCAAAGCAGTCTTTGCAGGGATTGGAACCGGGCTTAATATGGCAGAAAATCCACTAAAATGGCAGTGAATCCATCTGAAAGGAAAATCAAAATCGAAGTTTATTTCAGCATTGCTTGCAGTGTTGTGGTCTTCTTGGCAAAAACTAGTAACAGCAGCTTGACAAGGCCAGAAATGTGAAGCATTTGTTTGCGGTTTCTGGCAGCTTTCTTGGCGTCACTTTAGTAAAGCCAATTTCAGTTCCTGGTTGCTGTATCGTTGCAAAATACACACCCTTCACACGATAGCATGTGCGAAAATGACAAAATACATGTACTACTAGAACAGGTGGCACCGTTCATGCATGTTAACATTGTTTAGCAGAATAGAAACCTTGGGTACATTTGATGCAAATGCAAGCACATAGCTGAAGGCATCAGTATTATTTTAACCAATATACACATTGGACTGGTTGTTACAAAAACAAAACAAAAAAGGGCATGTAGGTTGAAAAAAGAATGCAGCTGAAAAGATATCAGCTAAAAAAGACAAAGGAAAAAACACCTCAGCGATGCCGTGTCAAAGGTGACATCGCTAATGTGTATCACATGAGCAAGTGGTCAGTGGTGCCACTGGCATTGACTGTGCTGGACAGCTTCGGAGCCATTGGAGCCTGCCTGTTTGACGCTTAGCTGTGCAATAGAGAGATATAAACGGGGGTCTGTGACATGTTGCCGGTTGCATGAGTGGCACCAATGAATGTCCCACTGACGACGTGGTCCATAGCAAAGTGGCCAATAAATGCACCCTACCATTTGCCAGTTTTGTTCTCATTTTTATTTATCGCATACTCCGGACCAAGTGTGGTCCACGCAGGAGAGGACAATCCAGTTCAAAGATCCTGTTTACATACACTGTGGCTCAAAATATACTCATATTTCACGAAAAACTATTTGTGAAAAACAAGCGACAAAAATACAGACCGAGAGCACAGATCAAGCGAGAAGAACAAGTTATGTATACAGTTTCACCTTGCCATTTCAAGCATAGGGGAATAATGGGCGAGAGCATTCCAATCAGAAACTGTTTTTGGAAACTGGTTTAGACATAAAGCTTTGGTCGGGCCTGTCCTGTAGGCCATTTTATATTTCCCTGTGTGCCCCTCCTGGCTTGGTTTGAGGTTGCCGCGGCGTACAATGAGAGTCGTAGGAATGGACTCGCACTACTCATGAAATACCCACTCGATCATCGAGCAATGCTGACAATCACTCATGGCGAGCAGGTGTATGTGGCTGAGTAAATGCATAGTTTGCGTTCTCTGAGTGATAAAATTTCGTGGGGTTTCTAAAAGAAATTCATTGATGCTCGCTGTATGTACATGGCATGTAGCGCAATATTCAAATACTAGGACTTTTGCATCGATTTTACGCATTTTTTGTAGCCCCTGCGTCTCTACCAACTATCGGTGCATCATTCCTGAGTGGGTGGCTGTTTAATTGCGAGTCCCACTGCTCTCCTTAAATCTATAGTTTTCTTGCTCTGGAAGGAAAATTCAAGTAGGATTTTCGTCTTCAGAGCAAGAAAGCTTGCTCCAAGGCAACCAGTGGACTTCACCGAAACACTATATTCCTTCTGGTTTATTCGTTATACGATAATGGAGATATGCACAGCTCGTAAACATGTTACAACATTTTGTACACTTTTTTTTTGAAATAATTTGAAAGCTAAGGAAGGGAGTGAACCTGTGGGCGGCCTTACGAAAGAACCACGGGCCATCTCCTCTAGCGTGAAACCTGGGGAGGGGCGAAGCGAGCAGTATACAAGTGTACTCTTGGCACTATGGCATATTTGCCCACGGAGATTAGAGGTACACAGCTTTGCTGTAAAAGTCTTGTACGAAGCGTTCTAGTGCAAGGCATTGGAAAACGAGTGTTTTGGTGTGTTCTTTTAGTACTCGTTGCGTTGTAGCGTGAGGCTTTAGAAAAAGTGTGTCCCGGTGTTTTAGTATGGTGACTACATGAGATGGCAACAACAAAAGACACCGACAGCCCGAGCCCCTAAAAGGCATTAATACAGCCGGCTTTGGCTCTGACACTTGAGCAACCACTCAGGCAAGATAGTTATCGCAAGGTTTTTGTAATAGTGCATGCATTTATTTTGTTCTCAAGCAGTGTATGTCAAACCGGCTTTTCTCACAAAGTTCATTTGGCTGACTGGAGCCATGCTGGTTGACTGTTCATTGCCTGTGAACAGTTGCTGCAGCTATACATGTTCGAGGGCATTGTCATGTTATTCTTTATTTTTCTTTTTTTTTTCTTTTTTCCAGGAAGCAACGCGCGAGATGAAGAGAAGCTACCGAGAGCTGACCAAGCGTTTGAAAAGACAGAGAGAGCTGGCCGTGGTTGAGCAGAAGATGAACGTGAAAAAGAAGCTGCTTGTAAGTTCAGCTGCACCTGACATTGTGCTACAATGTCTGCACCTATTTTAATTGCTCGTACGGGAAATTTTCAAATGCAGTCAGCCTCTTGGTCATTACTACTGTAACTTGATATCTGGTTAAGATTGTGGCCGTTCAGATCAGTCATAACCCTGAATTTGCACCCCTTGATTACCGATACAAGATTTGCACATTCAAAGAAATCCGAATTAAGGATTAGAAGGGGTAAGATCTGAGTGGTCATTATTGTTGAAACCTAGAGGTTGAAGTATTAAGCTACTACAAGTGAAAACCTACAGTACCAAAGCATGCTATGTGTCCTTCTAGACCTGCAGTTGTTTGTAACTCCGCTGTGGCAATGGTATTGTTATTTCCAGGACAAGAAGAACCCACCCATGAAGAAAGTGAAAGAAGGAACTAAGGATGCAGCTCCAGTGTACCTATGGAAAAAGGAAAGGAAGCGATGAGGCAGTGTATCTCTCTCCTATTGTCATTAAATAAAGCTCTTTTTTTTTTTTGCTAAGTTTAAAGATCTCTGAAATAAGGCAGAGCCAAACATAGAATCTCTCTCTGAAGGGCCTCTGGTTTTTTTAAGCAGTATTTGCCTTCGCATCCACCTGCTGGAATCTTCGTTGTGCTGCTAGAGTTGCTCAAAATTATGATTCAGAATGATGTGGCTTAGAAAAATATAACTTTCCTATTAAATTCCATAAAAGTTCATTAAAGCATGCTGCTTTAGGTGTGGGTATTTTGGTTTGTTTTTATTTATACTTACTGGCTTGAGCCTGTTGTAACCTTGACAGACACAGGTTTACTTGGAACTTTTATTTTATGTTCATATAAGGAATGAGCAGCAAAGAGAGAAACACTTACCCTTGCATTTGACCTGACAAAAGCACATATGGTTCAGTGTCCCAGCTGTTTCGCCATCTGGGAACGCACACAGGTTTCACATCCAGCTCGCAAAAAAAAAACATAGTTATGTGAATAACAAATTGAAGAAGGCAAAAACAAGCATGGTGCAGCTCTAATGTCATACAGAGTAAAATACTAAATTATACATAGACTACTAACACTTCAGCTGATGAAATCGTTCGGCATAGTGCATTGCTACATCAAGTCGCAGTCTTGTTTTGTGGTATGAGCAGGTGCATCTTGATCTTGATTGTCTGAGTGGTTTCCGAGTGGTAGTAGCGGAGCAACTCCCTAGTCCCAGGGCTGTAAGCCATAGATAACAGCCAGCGGAGCATTTGGAGTACTCTGGTTTGCGCTGTCGTTGCATCTTCTGAATGATGGCTGCCTTTGCTACTCGTAGGCCAGAGCTGTGAGACCAGCTCCACTATAGGACTGCCCTGTTTGCAGCTGGGGCCTGCATTTGCTCAATCTCTTCTACCGATTGGCTGCCGCTTATCTCGCCTAGGTTTACGTTAAGCTCAGTTAACATTCCATTCTGCCATCCTTGTCTTCTTTGTCAAAGCTTCATGTTGGTTGGTTAGCACGCTTTCACTTCCACACGCATTGCTCACGTTGGTCTTATCTGTTTCCAGTCTGTTTCTTCACACCGCTTATTACTGGGTTTCGCTCATGCTTAATTATTTCCTGCTGTGGTGTTGGTTATGACCTCATCAATATAAATGCAATATAAACACTATATAAACTTCAGAACTGGGGTTATGACCTCACAACTATAAACACTATACAATGTAAACACAAATGTAAACCTGGGAGCATTTTAAGCAATAGAAAAAAAAAGTGCTGAAATCAAAATTTTGTTCGAGCAATAAGCTGTGTAAACAGAGCATGTTTGAACTTTCTTTTAATAACATTATTTGCTGAGAAACGTTAAAGGGGCCCTAAATAGGCTTCCAAAGGTTGCCATTTCAATCAGGAAATCGCTAGAGTGCCCCTTCACGACAACTTCTACCAAATATTGCATCTTTGCGTAAAGCTGCAAGGGCCGCACAAATGTGCAAAGAGGATCATCCTTTCTTTCCTTGTTTACCTACTGATCCTTGTTGCCAGACTGCCTCTGACTTGCGGCAGAAGGCCCTGACGGAGCCTCTATGACACACGAAGCACTGAACAGTACGGCGCCGCTATTGGTGGGCCAAATGCTGTGGCCAATCAAAACGAAACTTTTCTTAGAAACGGTGACAAAGAATTTTTTTGTGAACTGAAAGAAGCTGAAAGCCTACATGAAAGCTGGTGTTCATTACACATTATACCAGTGGCTGCATTGCACAAGCGTCTTGTTTGAAGTTAAAAAATTTTTCCCGTACTTTTCTGTGAGATTGGCCAGCAACTTCCATTTCACCTGAACCTTACAACCCCTACTTGGCATTTAAATTTAAATACAATACTTGCAGTCATTTTGGCCTGTGGTATCCGCCCGTGGATGTATCGAGAAATCTTTGTAAACTGGTGAAGGCAACGGCTGCTGTGCGTGTCATAAATGGCATGCGAGGAGAACGTTCGCACTTAAAAAAACGCTGGTTTTACGCGTTCGTCTTTGCAGGGCTTTCTGGTAGTGCAAAAAAGCCAACCTACTGGTGTTTTGGGCTTAGCCGCGAGAATACCAAAATTTTTATTCGCGAGCATCAAGCGCCGTCCCAAGTCGCCGTGTTTGGGTTTGCGTTAGAAAAAGTTAATACTAAAGTCTAGCCTCTGTACAAAAGGTGACACGAGGTTTACTACTAGATTAACGACGGTTATTCGGCCATTCACAAAACGAGCGCGACGGCGTCTTCGTCGTCTGCTACGCGGCGCTGGATCCCAATGAGATAAGCAACTGTAGCGCTCCGCGGCGCGGCATCTCGATACAGCGGCGGGCGCGCGTGAGCGAGCGGCTCTTTCGCTCCCTGGCCCGCGTGGTGGTGTCATGTTCCGCCGGTGCAACACGGCCGTGGTCAGTGGCGGCGCAGCTACTGCTTCGATACGCTTTGGCTAGCATGCCCGCCGCTGCGCCAGCTCGCGTAACGTGACGCCGTGGGAGTCGACTGCTGCTGCTGCTGCTGGGCTACGGAAACAGCGTCGCAGCCGCGCCGGTTGCGGTCGGACGCCATGGGTGCAGTGAGCGTGCTCGACCACATCGGCGAGTACGGCAAGTTCCAGCTGTACGTGCAGATTCTGGCCTGCTTGCCGCCCATCCTCAACGGTGCGCACCAGCTGGCACACGTCTTCCTCGCGGCCACGCCGGAACACAGGTGAGCTGGCACCGGGGCCGGGACCACCGTCTTGGAGGATATATCTTGCGAGCATAGCTGGGATCTCGTGGAAATGACGGGACGAGATTTCCCAGCGCCACTTGCTAGTCGTATGGTTATAACAACTTTGAACGACAAACAACTTGGAAGCGCGACCAATGGGATTCATGCGACAGTAATATTACTTTAGGATTAGTTGTTGTCCGTTTTGCGTGATGTGATGAGACGTGCACCGATTTATGGTTTGGAACTGTTCGTGATAATTCATCTCCAAACGCTGTTTTCTTTGTTTCGTCTACACGTCTTCGCATCATGGTCTCGGTGAATTGTTCAGTCGCTC
Source organism: Haemaphysalis longicornis (assembly GCF_048455015.1). Classification (NCBI taxonomy): domain Eukaryota; kingdom Metazoa; phylum Arthropoda; class Arachnida; order Ixodida; family Ixodidae; genus Haemaphysalis; species Haemaphysalis longicornis. Next base: position 14,050,627 of record NW_027526460.1, on the reverse strand, counting down.
TTGTACACTGAATTACTCGTACCACCCGTAGAAGGCGGGCGCCGTCCATGGGTATACTTATCACTTAACTACACCGCTCACAGAGCACAAGCGCAGACACTAACGCGACATTCGCAACACGCGATCCTGTCCCGACATGCATCGAGGAAACGGCATCTACCGACGGGCGACTGACCCTGTGCCATGGACTTTTTTCTTCCTCCATGCCCTGTGCGAACCACGTGCGTGACCATAGATTAGTTTTTCCTTCTCTATGGCGGGGCCGCATTCGAGCGCGTGGCTCTCGCTGTGCACCCACCGACAGACAGGGTTTGGTTATCATGAACAGTCTAATGCAATCCAGAAGCTTGTGCTTACGTAATTTAGTTCATGCATCATCGCATATCATCGAACAAAACTGCGAAAGGAGGAAACCTGTTCAACTTAGCTGTCGTCGCTAAATCTGTTTTGAGCCTAAAGTTTAGCCGTGGAGGAGGACAGCCCCCGTGCAAGCATACCTGAGATTAGTCATACACGAGCGTAAGAATCGTGCTACATCGCATGCTCTAGATTCTGGTGTGGTTGCCCGCTGTCAAACTAAATTTTTTGGAATGCGCAGAACGAAGCGCCAGAATTTTAAACGCAATTTCCTTATTGTGCGCGCGTTCGTATACCTGAAAATTTCTCCGGTTTGCCGAGCTGTAGTTTGGATGTGCATTTTCTTTCTTGTGGCAGGTGTTTAATATGAAACTCCTTTTTTCAACCTCTAATATCGGGTCGTCTGAGCAACCAGTCTAGAGACGGGGTTTGTGTTTTAATCTTGATCGTTCGTTTCCGCTCACGAAACGTGAGAGATTAATTCCCTTTGGTTACAACGTGTCATTTGTATCCACAGCACGTGCCTCAGAAAAAAGCGAAAAGCAAGCACCGATGCCTCACCCGTCGGCGCATCAGTCTCTAGCGAGCCAGGGCGCCATGCGCGGCGCTGCGGCCTCCTCTGCTCCGAACGCGCAGGAGCACTCAAGTGCATACTGTCGCATATTTTTGTGTCTTAAGAAGCGCTTGTAAGTGACCTCGTTGGTTTTTACTGGGCTTAGTGCGAATTGCGCCGCGTTCCGACTCGGCGACGTCCTGCTGAGCCTTGCTCGTTTCCTTCCATTTGCACTTGGGAGTACTATTTCGTGAATCAGTCAGTCAGGGAAAACTTTATTACACACCAGTCAAAGAGGGAGCGTTAGGTGCCCCCTCCCCCCATCAGTCGGTCGGTATCCCTTGGGACTTGGCGGCTTCTATAGGGCGAGACTGATGATCTTGCGCTGGGCTCGGACGTTCCGCTGAGGAGTAGTGCCTCCCAGGATGCTACGTTTCGGTGCGGTTTCTTGTTTGAAGGACAAGCCCACACCATGTGGACGAGGTCCGCTCGACCCTTACATTTTTTACAACTTGGATCGACGACTTTGGGATGCCATTTACTATATAGTGAGTGTCATTTTTATCCGTTATCGCAAAACTGTGTGTGTAGTTTTACTGCCGGCCTGTGTTCTCCGGAATTTTAATTGCGAAAGCCATCCTACGGATCTAAACACGGCTCTCGAGGCTGTTATTTCTGAATCTGTCGCCAGAGGTTGGCACGTGTGCGCCGGAGGGCGACGGAGTCGCCATCGTAAAACACGTCCGAGGCGTCATCGTCCGTACAATGCGGCGATTGCTATGAAAGTGTTTCATTAGCTAATCGTCGTAATTAGCATAACAGCTCAGAAAAACGCGGATTCCATTTGGGATTCGTGTCAGCAATATGACACCCCGCAATAGCGAGCAGCTCGGCTGGAGGCTGAATCGCGCGCCCAGACAAGAATTTCGTGTGGCCCCCATCGGATTTTGCTTCTCAATTCCCGTCATTCCAACCAGATTGGCAGGGAAATAGCGGTTAAGTCCACGTGTTGCGTGACCTCTTTCGGGATCGGCGCAGTATGCTCTGGCGATTCAATGGCCGGGTGGAACTGCTCCAAAATTTCTTGCACGAATGCTGGACATTAGGACAATTCCCGTGTTCCGATACTGGCTGGAAAATCAACGTGATGCGATGTCACCCCGCTTGTCCTTCAAGTCTCAGTACCGCGAGACGGCATTATCCGAAGAAAATCAACCGAAAATAATTATATTAGTCATGCCTGAACGTTTTCTGATGGACTTCATAATCGCTCCATTACCCTTTCTTCTCCGATACAAATTCTATAACCATTCCCAGGTCAGGCCTGGTGCAAAATTGCGCTCGAGCTACATCTTCCCAGTTTTTTAGGCGACAGTTTTATTTCTAACTACATTTGATAAGTACAGGCGGTTCCAGAAGCACAGGTAGAACCCATTATCCAGCAGTAGCCGAACCAAGCTTTTACCTGTATACGGTACTCGTAACTGTATATAGGCTGGACTAGAGCCACTAAATAAGCTACGCTCTAGGCTGGACCACTGTGGAAAGCATCGCTGATGATAGTATTTATTCTACAGGCAACCTTATGAGTGTAATTTCACTGTGTGCCTTCGAGATTTGCTGTAAGAGTCATGACTATGATATAGTGCCCAGCAGAAGAGGATGAGCAAAAGAGTAGGAGTAAAACGACTCCCGCAGGTGTAGCGCGCGTGAGAGCTTTCGTGTCGTCACGTCAATCTTGAAAACGCTCTGAGGGGCACATTTTGGAGACGTGCCCTCGGTAGACGTATCGAGCTTTTGCGTTCTTTCGTGTGATCAGTTATAATCCAGCTGGTTCATGGGAACTCGCTAATCGCACGCAGTAAAGTCCGTGCGCGAAGGCAAGAAAATGGCACGCGTCATCGCTGTTTCCCTGAAAGCTCGTATCGCGTCGTTTCCGTTTCGAACGAGTAGCTTCGTCGATAAGTGCGCATTTTTGTAGCGCGCGCCTGCGCGGCTAATTGCAGCAGCTCATCTGGTCGTATCTCCGTTTACTGCTGCTTTTTATGGCCCTTCAAAAGACGACCGCGCCTATCGGCTTTTCGCCGTCTCACCGCGCCGATAGCGCGGAACTGCCTACTCGCGCGCCGACCTGGGCGCAATCACGTGACCTTGTGAGGTTTTCGGGCGGCATGCATGTTCGGAGATTCGATCTGTTTCCCTCTAGATATCATGTGGTACGGCAGCCCAGTCGAAGAAAAACCCTTGGACCTGCAGAAAACACCATATTGGACCAATGGAACCCATTACATTTCCAATTGGTCCAATGTTGTTTTGAGCAGGTCCAATCAGACCTCCAATGTTTTTTTTTTGTTTTGTTTTTTGGCTGGGCGCACCGTTGCCTTGATAACTTAATTTGCACACTTCAGACAATAACGACAAAACGGAATAAAAAGCCGCCCCCCCCCCCCCCCCCCCCCCAAAAAAAAAAAATAAAAGGCACGCCGTAGTGGAAGGGCTCAGAATTAATTTTGGCCTTTTGAGATCTTTAACGAATTCTTGAACGTGCATGAATATTATTTGACGATTAACAAACCCGGCAAATTTACCCTTTATGCGAGAAAACGTGCACACTTTCAAAATAAATACAATATTGGCCAAGCTTACAAGTGAAATCGCTAAATAATGCAAATGTTGGCGATTGTTGCTTTAAGCTAGAGCTCAAGAACTATGTATTATAAAAACTGTTTCGTCGAATGGTGGCAAATTACCCAACGAAGCCATTATGCATGGTTTCGTTGGGTGATTGCGCCCATCATTCGCGAAACAAAATCCCATTGACCGGGATGCAGTCCTAATTACATCCAAACAGTGCTTGAAAGTGCTCCGCCTTGCCGGTGGGCGGCGTCCACTTGATTGGCGGCGGTAGCGCGGACATTAGCCTTGTGTACCGCGGACTGTGTACCCTTTCCGCCCTTTCCACGCCACTCTTCTCCCCGCGCCTCGGATGCTTCTGCGTCTTTCCCTTTCCCCCTCTGCCCTCACCGCAGCGGCGAGTGCCGACGATCCTCGCTCACACCCTCGCCCGCACCATGCCTTCTCTCTCACCCGTTTTCTAGACACAAATCAACACCACCTAGGTGGTGTTGCACAAATGCATGTACCCCCCCCTTCCCCCCTCCAATTTCCGGGGTTAAGATAACCAGGTTCTCCGCAAAAAAAAAAAAAAAAGAGAGAGAGAGAGAAATGAATAAAAAATAACGCACGACACGACGCACTAGCTTTGTGTCGTGCGTCTTCCCAGCAATGCGTTGGTGTGCAGTGGTGAAGCCTACTTTAAATGTGCTCAGTGTATAGCAGCTGGCGCATGACCAGACACATACACATTGTTTAGTGCACGTGCCCTGCAGGTGTGTGAGAGAAGTCTGATACCACCGCAACTGTCTACACTCAAGCATGTTACTGCGACAGCTGTATTGGCGATGTTTTGCAGCATCAATGATGGTAGTCGCGCAGCCGCATACGCAAGGGAGAGTTTACCGATTCCTCAAGTTCTGCACATCATCATCATCACCACCACTACCAACAGCCTATTTAGGCCCACCACAGAACGAAGGCCTCCCCCATTCACCTCCACCTGCTTCTGTCCTTTGCTGCCAGAGTCCATTCTTTGCCTCCGAATTTTCTTGTTTCATCTCTGTATCAATTGTTACTCCTAACATTATTCGCTCCATGGCACATTGGGCAGATCTACGTATGCTTTCTAATTGTTCAGTAAGGTGCCAAGTTTCCACTCTGTATGCCATCACCTGCAGGACGCATTGGTTGAATACCTTTCTTTTTAGGGACAGAGGTAGCTTACTTTTTATTAGTTGCTTGCCGAATGCACCCCACCCCATTCCTACTCTGCACCGGATTTCTTTCTCGTGGTCGGGATCAGCACAGTCCATCTGTCCAAGGTAGTTATGTTCTTCTACTTGTTCCAACGTTTCACCACCTATGCTAAAAAAGATGTGTTTAGCATGTTCATTTATCATTACTTCAGTTATATTTATCTTTAGCCCCACAGGGAAGCTCTCTGATTGTAGTTCTTCAATCATTTTTTGGAGTTCTGTACATTCACTGAGCAAGACTGTCGTCTGCAAACCTTAAATGGCTCAAGTATTCCCCGTTTATCCGTAAGCCTAATTTTGTCCAGTCAGGGCTCCTGAATACTCCCTCCAGACATGCTGTCAACAATTTTATTGAGGTGGTATCATCCTTGTTGCACTCCCTTGTGGATCGGGAATTTATCACTTCGCTTGTGAAGGGTAATTCTGCTTGTGCATTCCTCATATATGCTGTGTAGGAGTCTTAGGTAAGTCTCCTAGCTATTCCTTGGTCCTTTAATGTCATGTAAAGCAGCTTATTATATTCTGTGCATTTTCATATTAGTGGGCTGATGACATGGATGTTGCCCATGTAGAGTATCCTTTTCTAAAACCAACCTGTTCCCTGGGTTGTTGGAAGTCTAGGCTGGTCGTTATGCAGTTAACTACTATCTTGGCAAATAGCTTGTATACAACTGACAGAAGGCTGATGGGTCTGTAGTTCCTAAGATCTTTATCTCCCTTTTTTATGAATTAAAACTATGTTGGCGTTTGCTAGGCTTTGGGTACCTTAATTTTTAAACATTCTGAGAATAGTTTAGCAAGCTTTTCGAGTATTATATCTCCACCCTCCTTTAGAAGGCCTATGGTTATTCCATCGTCGCTTGCAGCGTTCCCTCTCTTCATGCCCTTAAGCACCTATTCTTCGTCTTTATGTACTGGTGCAACATCGCAAGCTAAGCTTGCAGGCTCAGTAGTTCCCCCTTGTCCAACGTCGCTGACGTATAGCCTGGTGTAGAATTGTTGTAACCATTTTATTATCTTCTATATTGTGAGTAATGTTACCCTGTTCACCTCTAAGTGCGTGCATTTTGTCTCTGCCAATAGCCAGCTTCCTCCTTTCTTCAATGTTTCCTCAATGAGTGTCATGCTGTACACACAAATGTCATTTGCCAGTGGCATGCTTCCGCATGCCACTGGCAAAGATTTGTTGCATGTGGCTTAGAGAAGCCAAACATGTTCCTAATACTGTGTAACAGTAAAACGTCGTTGTAATGAAGTTGAAGAAGAAGTTGTAATTACTTCATTATAACCATCACTTCGTTATAGCCAACGTTCATTTTTACCGCCAATTTACGTGCAAGAGAGGATGTACTTACCACCAAAACTCACAGCAGCCGCAAAAACAACAAAAACAATTTAAAAAAATTCCAGCAAAAATTGTTACTTCATTCACGCTAAACCGTACGGCTCATCGATAATCATTTGACAGCACACGAGCTGGCGGCTCACCTGGCAGAGAAAAAGTCCTTGATAGATTTTGAGGCGAATGATGGCTTTTTCAGCTGAGCCGCCATTTCAAGTTCATTCTCGCTGTCATCATGAGCAACAAAAAAGCGGCGCAGCAGGTCTGCCACATCCTGGTAAAGTAGCTGGAGAAGGAACATCCAGGCACCCTATCGGGGGAGCAGGAGAAGTGCACACTCGCGCGTGTTGCCAGGCACATCCAGCCATTTTAGCGCTATGTGGCGGCCCTTGGTTGTAAAAGCAGTAGTTTTGAATTGCCGCGTCCCTGATGTGACGTGAACCATCGCGCACTATAAGACGTTGTCCTGGCGGGTACCAAAATGGTCCGCAAATTTTTGTTGTGGAAAAAAATATTCGTTATATCCATTGTGAGGAAATTTTAGGTTTGTTTTAGGTTACGATCTTAAATACTTGGGCATCTATGGGAATCTCAATGGGAATTACAATTACTTCATAATATTCATTAGTTCATTATATCCCACTTCATTATGACAAGGTTTTACTGTATTTGCAACTAGTGAGGCCACATTCCATTACAAGATAAGTACAAGGCGGGCACTTCCTGCACGCACCCAGCGTCATTCACTGGTTCACTTGGAATAACTCATTCTGTCGCCTTAAACAACTGCTAAAATACCTGTTGTTGAACCTCAGTAGTCTAGCCCTTTTGGCCCTGCTGTCATTTGATGACACAACACAGAATGTCCTCTAGTGCATCGAGAACAAACCCAAAACTGCTAGTTTTCTATTCAAGAGCTCAAGGATGCCTCTTGCGACAGACATCAAAATTACATGCTTGTATTATATTTGTATACCGCTTTTGTTGTACTTCCAATGTATTGCGACCATGTTTTGTTTTTTCGTGTGGAATCGTGATGCCTTGGTTAGGGTTTTTGGGCCCAGTCAAGCTGTTCATACTCAGCTTTTAGCCCGTGAACCCTTCCAGAATGTTGTTGTTGTTTTTTCTGGAAAAATAAAAATTGAATTGAATTGAATTGAATCACCATAGTAGCATTTTTCGCGGAGCTGGACGCTATGAAAAAGGTGAAATGGGAGCGCCAGTAGACACAAGGTGTGATGACTGGGCTGAGAAGGAAACTGAACTCGGGGCTTCGCTGATTTTAGGAAAACAAAATTTTTTTGTTCTACTTGAAAGAAATTTTATTTGCTTAATGACATAATGAACTGTCATGCCTGTAAATTAATAAGTACTTGCACTACCAACTCAGTTTTTCATTTCTACGCTTCTGAGGTCCAAAACTGTACGAAAACACGCAGAAAAACAATTTTTGGTCGAAACAAGAATTCCAAGGCTGAAAGAATTATGACAGCAAGAAAATTCAGCAAGAATTTATATAGGGGTAGAATCGCAGGTTTTGGAGTGAGTGGCCTTGGTTTGAGCCCCAGCAAAGCAAGTTTTTTTCAATGACCTGTAATTTTTTTTTCTATACTGTATACGCTTAGCCCAATTCTATGCATTTCTGTAAATAAGTGTGGTTTGTTATCTATTTTATTACGTTAGGAGCAGGGCATATCAACATGTGCTTCATTGCACCGGAAATGCTGGGATAGTATCTATCTCGGAACAAAATTTGGCTACATGCACATTTGCACACAACCCTCCCCCCACCCCCAACACACACACACACACACACGTATCTGTGTGTGTGTGGGGGGGGGGAAGGTGTGCTTGCATGTACACGCGTGTGTGTGTGTACATAGTGTATATACAAAACACATGCAATACGTAGTCACATACAGGATGTTTGAATTCTATTGCATGCAGGAAGCGGCATATAAATAATGTGGAATTCCTAGTCCATTCAGCAGGAGCCTTGTGTGTTTTTGCAAAGCTTACCTGGCACTTTTATTGTCTTCCAATGCGCAGGTGCTTTGTGGATGGCTGTGATGGCAATGGGACAGCGTTCCATGCTCCATGGGCAACATATGCCATCCCGGACCACAGCCCAGAGGAGGTGCAGTGCTTTCGCTTCAACCGTAACGGCTCCCAAGGCTGTGGCCCCCAAGACTTCCTCAACACATCCAAGCGCTGCGACCAGTGGGTCTACTCCCATGCCGAGTTTGACACCACCATCGTCACCGAGGTACTCCGTGCCTGGTGGGCACATCCTACTCGTTTTCATGGGCAGCTTACCGGAGTCGCAACAAGCTCAAGTGGGAGAAACCTGGTAGCACTGCACTCTAGCTGTAATTTTTAAATGGCACTAAGATGACGCGTCTGTGACCATAACTGGCTTGGCATTCATTTTTGTTAATACTATTCCGACGATACTGTGTGTAAAGCACTTCTTGCACTCCGACGATACTGTATGTAAAGCACTTCTTACACCTTTCTTAGGATTTTTCATGTGTGCCAAATTGTGGGCAACCCAATCAAAATCTAAGCTCTCTACAGAGATGTTTTCGTAGCCTCTGTATCACTGCACCGCGCGACACCATGATTAGATTGACATCACTGCCCTTTTGTTTCAGTTCAACTTGGTCTGCGAGAATGATTGGCTAGTCAGCACGTCACAGTCTTTGTTCATGCTCGGAGTGATGATTGCATCAGTGGTCTTTGGTAACTTGTCCGACCGGTGAGTGAGTCTACGCTCCCCGGCTTGTTTTCTTTCTCAATCTGTCAGCTCCTCACAACGACAGCTGTGATCGGAGCAGTGCAAGGCAGGCAAGCCAGGGGCAATCAGTTTTGGACCCCTTTTGCCCTCTGCAGTAGCCTTGAGCTGCTCTGACACTTAAGCACTGTAAACTAGCCCAAGCGTTCACATTGGCAGCGGTGAGGACTGTCGCCAAGATGAGAGAACTTTTAATGCGACTGCTCTTGAAAAGCACAATAAATAAATCCAATACAGTAAACCCTCATAACAAAATTGCTTTGTTCAAAATCTCACTTTATTCAGTTTCATGGTCCCTATGTACTATAGTGTATAAAGACCATTCATACCTGCTTTTAATGCAGTGTAAGTTTTAAAGGGCCATGCAGACAAAACACAGCTTGGTTCATTCGAAAGGATGCCTTGTTAGAATCATACTGACACCACTTTCAACATAAGCTTCAATCAAATAGGCTACATAGAAAATAAGGGAATGGCCATGCGACTCACTAGCTCATTTCCCGCACTAGAACATGTGACATCGTATGCACAGGCATGCGATTGGCTGAGGGTGGCAAAAGCAAATGCAAGTTAGGCAGGGCTTATGAGCTTGCAGAACGAGCTATTTTCGTTTCAGTGTAATACATATTCCTTTTATAGTAGTACGAATGGTGGAGTGAAACAGTGGAAGTTCGAGAGGACACGTAAAATAGAAGCACCAGTGCGTACTACTGTTGGTATTGCGCGCACTGGTTTGGCGCTTTGGGGTGGTCTCGCACAACACTGGCCGATTGGCGCAAGCGACATTGCCTTACAAGACCCTATTTGTCTGACATACCCCCTGTTTCACAAAATGGTTACTACCTACCGTAACAAACAGGCCAGGTGCAGATGTGCTCAAAAACAAAGTAAAAGCGAATAGCAGCGCGGAGTAGTATGGGGGCGCGATCTATGAGGGATGACAGTAAGCAGGGCTCCGGAGCCCGCTGCAGACTGAAATGCACATTTGAAGTTCGCTTGAAGACCCATCCAATATGATGACGTTCAGAAACACACAACTTGGTGGGAGAATCGAAATTTTAACTGAAATTAATTTCTTGCTGCAGAAAAAGCACTGGGGGCACTATAAAAACGCCAAATCTTTCGAATAAACAAACTTGTATTTTGTCTGCATGGCTCCTTTAACGAAGTCAGCTTGCTGTCCCAAAGACTTCATTATGAGAGTTTATTTTCTGGGTGAAATCATTGGGAAACTCTGTATTGTATATTGGAATTAAAGCATTTGATCAAACAATTCCAGCATGTAGATGTCGGTCAGATGTGCTGAGAACTTCTTGGGAAGCAAAGAAACCCTTGGGTTAGCAAGCATTTGCAGTTTCCGAGTGCATGCATGAGGTTGGAAAACACCATGTGCCCATTGCCCACAGCACTCTCTAAAGCCGCTCCTTGCGGGTGGGAACAGGTATGGCCGGCGGATCTGCTTCCTCTTCATTCCCCCGGTGTTCCTGGCTTCCGCCTGGGCCACAGTGTTCACCGCCAACTACGCCCAGTTTACGCTAGCACGCATTGTCACTGCCATGGGTGCGACTGCGCTGTACCAGACGTCCTTTGTTCTTGGTAAGGGTGACCCGTGCACTTTGCTTGCCAGTCACTTGACGAAAAAGTAGAATGAAAACTTGGGCTAGTTGGTACATTACGAAAAAGAAAACTGCACATAAAACAAGGACACAAGAGCAGACGACTAGACACACCGGGTGCAGTACTGTGCCCTGTGCGCCTAGCCGTCTTCTCTTGTGTCCCCGTTTTATACGCAGTTTTTTTTTTTTTTTTTTTTTTTGACATGAGAAAGACTTTGAGACCTTGTATAATTATCTAGTGTGCTTATATTGAGTTATCTTCTCTGGTCTAACTATCTCATGTAATTACCCTTTTTTACATTGCCTTTCAATTTGAAACAGAAATATACAATTTGAATGCTTTTTTTTTACCCATTATACCTTGGAGCGGTACGGGATGGACCTCTATTGTATGAACCCATTTAATAAAGTTTAAATGAGTGCATCATCTCATATTGCCATTTTGTGATACCTGACATGGGTATTGCCACTACTGTCTTCTTTTTCTGTCGAAATAAGTCGCACTGAATAAGCTACAATAAGCCACACCAAAATAAGTTAGTGCTGAGCTGGCACTGCTATAGATCCAGGGCTCTTTGATTAACAGTATCGAACTTATTGCAAACTCCCCAAGAAGCAATCCGATATTCGTTTTTCATACTTTTATGGTACAGTGACTCTCCATGGCTAAAAATCAAACAGCCAGACTGACTGCACTCTATCCTTGCGCACAACGTACCGAGTGATAAGAACTAAACGGCTATGAATGTGTTTTGCATGCCTTTTCTGGGAGGAAAACAGCTGCTTACATTTTTCAGATCCAGTGTCTTTGTTTAGTATGTCCCCACTTCAACGGTTTGCTATTACTTTTGAGGTGCTCCATGCGTCATGCAATGAACACATGAGAGGCTTTTGTCGCTTCAGTTGTCTGACATTGCAAAGGTCTCGCAGGATGTGTGTCAAGGGGCACTGCAACGGTATGTAAAAATACAAGACGTTGTCCGCTTAGCAACATGGAAAGTTGGGCGAGTTGATGTACATTTAGCATAATACTAGCTGTGGAAAGGATTAAAGACTAGAACAATGAACAGGACAGGCACCAATTGACATGTGTCTGTGCATGTCATGTAAATTCTTGGCATCTTTTGTCCTTTGCGTAGCCATTATGTTAAATGTCCGCTCAGTGTCCTTTGAAAGCTCCGAAGGGAAGCAAGCGCCACTGATTAGGAATGAACTCGTGCCAATGACACACTAGCTCAAATTAACAGAAAACAGTTTGGTTGGGTGTGGAACGAAGGGCTGACAACTGGCGGGCTGTGCAACAAAATGGTCACTAAGGGACGCGGTCAGAGGTACGGAAAGGCAGAAAGCTTGGTGGAAAGGATGGGGGCAAGGAATTGACTTAGATGATGCTTGATTAGGTGTTTGGAACTATGCGGAAGAAAGTAAGTTCTTTAGTGAGCTGGTGAGGCCAGCTGCCCAACTTGCTATGCCAGATGTGGGTGTACGTCATATGCAGAGATGAGTAGACGTAACCGGGCAGGTAATGTTGATGACAATGATGATTGCCCTGGCAGTCGTCGGTTGTAACCTGCCCCCCCCTCCTGCTTGCAGCCGTGGAGCTTGTGGGCCCATCCCGGCGGCTGATGAGCGTGCTGCTGTTTCAGCTCGCCTTCCCGACGGGCGAGTTCCTGCTTGCGGTGGCTGCCTACGAGCTGCCCAACTGGCGCCATCTGTCAATGGCGCTGGCAGCGCCAGTCTTCCTGCTTCTGCCTTACTATTGGTACATTCACAAGCACTGTCCACCTGATAGCTCCACAGATGGTGGTAGTGGAATTGCTTCTGTTCCCTACATTGGTGACTGCCTTGCGGAAAGGGATGCTAAATGCGAGTTTATCTCCTTAAGTTACGTCGCAGTGATTTGAGCTTTTACGGCTTTCCTGCCATTTATCCCACCATCATAGGGAATTCATTGCTTTTTTTAAAGGATAAAGCAGGAATTTCTCGCCCCATTGCCTTGCGTTTTCCTATGACACAGTTGTCAGCACATATAGAATAGTGTAGGTGGTATTCATTAAAAAGGTTAGCTGTCAATTTCTTCGTTTGGCAACACTGAAATGGTCACAGACATGGCCGAAGCACCGCGGGCGTGGCACGGCTTGTGCCACTGCGGCCGCACGCCGAACAAAAATATAACACCGGCGTGCATCGTCCGCTCCATTTCCACCCAATTCTTCAACGGTGGTGTCAACAGAGTTATTAATCGTACGCACATTAATTTCACACTCACTCACTTTGGGTTCGGCAGGGTAGAGCTTGGAATGTCCAACCCATATCATGCGCTTAGCATGGACAAGTACCGCCATCCCACGGAGCCCGACGTAACCAGTGACGGCGCACTCACATGGTTGCCTGCATGCGTGCCTCACTATTGAATACAGGCTATTAGCTCGTAAGCTTTCAGAAAAGTTGCAGTAGTCTTGCGTCGACCTTGCGGACACGAAACCTGATTTTCAGCTAAGCAGTTACTTTCGCCAAAGTCCATAATTAACCCACACACCTTAAACTATGCCTGCCCATCACGCATGCCACTACACTGGTAAATTAAAGCTTGGTGCGACATGAAGTTTTTCTACAACATTGCGTTAATGACCTGTGCACTCTGTAAAGCATTATAGTGATTTCGACTGTACGTATTAGTCATTCTTTCCAAAGGGCATAATTAAGCCGCATATTTTCAACTTCTGCATATCGGTGATTCCTGCAAATTTGAGCTGTGTGCCAAACTTAGTTCATTCCATTTTTCATTTTCATCAGCTGATGCACTCTCTTTGTCTTGTTGAGTCATGCCCGATATTTCATTTTTCATTTTCATCAGATGATGCACTCTTTTTATGTCTTGTTGAGTCATGCCTGGTTGCTAACAGAAGTAGTACAGTTTTCTAGTTAATGCCAATACCTGACAGGCCAAAAAAATAAGTTAACATCCCTTCCGACTTGTGACCAGTGGCTTGATTTTGAGAACCAGATATTTGCATTCACATGCAATCCCGATGTCATTGCTGGCTGCTCAATTACAAGTCCACATGCCTCATGCACAGATCTGGCCTCTGTAGAAGCAGTGCTCCACATTTCTGCAAGTGGCTTTCTTTTTTCTAGGTTGATGCCAGAGAGCCTGACGTGGTGCATGCACAACAAAAAGCACGCTGAAGCCATTGCCATCATCAACAGAGCTGCCAAGTGGAACAACCGACCCCTTGTGAGCAACTTGGTAAGTGGGCAGGCAACTGATGAATGCCGCAAATTTAAGACTGCATTCGGCCATTGGCGTGAATGCACTGAACAGCCAGATATATCTGAAATTTCAAAGGAATCGCAAATGGTGCCTGCTAGTTTGTATTTTCTGTTACAGGTAAAAGTTGGTGTTGTCGTAAGTCGCACTGTCCTGCTTTCACTGCCGCCCAGCCTCTGTCTGTGCTATGCCGGTGCTAGACAAAACAATATAATATTTAGAAGGATGCTTAACTAGAACGATGAAGTTTGAATGCTTACTTCACATGAACACAGTGCAATGTAAATGGGCCGCTCAGGGCTGTGAACCTGCCTGCAAATTGAATCAACTAGGAGCTGTATCAGAGCAAAACATGACAGCTGGCATGTGAACTCAATCGGAACACGTGACTGTTTTGCTTCGGAGCCTTACAAAAGAGACAGCATGTTCGAATACACATACTTTTCCAACCCCCACCCTCTGCAGGATAGCATCCACACCCACACTTGCACAGAGTCCTGCACCAGCCCTTGCACTGAGAACCCTCCGCAGATGCCCAGGAACAATTCATCCTCGTCACTGACGGATCTCTTCAGAACTGCACGGCTCTGCTGCCGAACCCTCAATGTCAGCTTCAACTGGTCAGTTCTCTTAATTCCTCCTATTGTAGAGCCCATCCCAGGCAAACACTCGGTATAGCAGCCAGTTAAAGCTGGGAGAAAGTCGGTGGAAGAGTAGTTACTACCATGAGTCGTCAAAGAAATTCCTGCTGTGGCTGCAGCGAAAGGACGGTGCTGTAGCGTACTCAGTAACGCTAAGAAGGGGACCAGTTCGTACTGATTCACGTTTGAGTATACTGAGTGTTTACAAGGAACGAAGACGAACAACGGGGAACATGCACCACACAGGAGCAAACTGTCAACTGCTTTGTTGCACAGCTGAGGATTTTTTTCTTTCCCTCACCTTCAATACATTTACAACCGCATGTATGTTGTGGATAAAGCAGTTTGTAGTATTCGCCCGCCTCGTGGGTGTTCCCAGTCGTTTGTCTTCGTTCTTGTAAACACACGGCACACTCAAGCATGAAGTGCCATTCACTAAGGTCAACGAAACCATGCATGCAGCAACTGAGTCGCAGTGGCAGGCAAGGCTCACAACGGTGATGTTCTCGCGCAGGCTGGTGAATGCCATGGTCTACTACGGCCTCAGCCTGAGTGCAGACACATTGGGAGGCACGACGTTCCACGCGTTTGGCCTGCTGGCCCTGATCGAGGTGCCCGGGGTGGTGCTGGCTGTGCTGGCGCTCCAGTGCATCGGTCGCCGCGCCACGCTCTGCTCCTTCCTCGTGCTGGCCGGCTGCTTCTGCGTGGTCGTGCCATTCGTCCCCGAAGGTGAGGAGGTCAGCCAGCTGATGCGTGCAGCTCGCAAGGCTCCCAGATGCCAAGGGCCTGTAAATGCGCTTGGCACGATGTAGTAGGCTGTTGGTTACGCGGTGGTACGGCTGTGTCCAAGAATACCTTTGGAGGTGTGGTCACATGCTCTGTTTATTGCTAGCTGTGCTACCGCTCTAGCTGCATTGAATTATAAGCCCTATAGTATAGTTCAAGCAAACTCTAATCTTTAATCACTAATTGAGACACTAGTTTAGCCTGGAAGCCATTACAAGACTACTTCCTTTTTACAGAGGCAGCTGTAAATGCAGATGGTTACCGTTTTTACAAACATGCCTGCATGAGCACACCTGTTTAACTAAGGAATGCTGAGGTGAATTGGAAGTATTATTTATAGTATTATAGCACAGTTTCACCCATTTAATCCATTACGGGGCTATTATGTACATATGACACATTCAAAGTAACGTGCATGGTAATAGTAATTTACACTGTAGGCAGAAACTGCCCTTGTTTTGATCGTGAAAAAAGAAAAGGGATGCTGGGTGTGTTGGATTATGTGCTCTGCACTCCCCCCTCCCCAGATGTTCCCTGGCTGTCGACGGTGCTGGTGACGGCGGGGAAGTGCTTCATCACGGCGTCCTTTGCCTGCATCTACCTGTACTCGGCCGAGGTGTTCCCCACCTCCCACCGCAACACAGGCATCGGAATTGGAAGCATGAGCGCCCGCATAGGCACCATTGCATCGCCATTCATTGCGTCGGATCTGGTGAGCTGCCGTTCACTGCATCTGATTGGCTTTCAAGGACTTGTGGTGCAAGCCGTACTTTTTCATATGGTAAAAAGGCAGCGTAAACAGTGTGACCCCCAACTTCACTCTGGATCCTCACCATCATCATTACCTGCACCACCCATTGCTAAGAGGTAAAGCGATGAGTGGGATCCTGATCCAGCTAACACAGAGTAGCAGGTCATCCCACTGCTGACATAATTGACGAGAGAGACGATTCCTCTAGTGAAACGGAGACAGAAGAGTGGACAATGGAGCAAAATGTCATGTCGCTGCACCGCTTCCTCTGCATGATGGATTGAAAAAAGACAATCACCGTCCCTCTCCTCAGTAGCGACAATAACCGGTCATCCGCTTCCCACATAAGTCTAGAGTAGATTCTATATGCGTGCATGTGTGAACTGTACACTCCCCACATTTTTCGACAGAGGACTTAACCCTGAATTCCCCACCTGCAGAGCAAAGTGCACCCCATGGCCCCCATGATAGTCCTGGGTGGGCTGGCCCTCCTGGCAGGCGTCTTCACCCTGACACTTCCCGAAACCAGGGGCCTCCGGTTGCCTGAAACCATGGAGGAGGCCGAGAACTTGGGCACGTGAGTAGGCTTCGCCCTGACTGCCTGCACTCCGCTGGCCGGGATGTTAGTGGCGAGATCAGCTGGTCACCATATCTGGAGCAATGGCAGCCATGCTCTATATTTCCACAGGCCTGGCATTTGCCTGTTTGTACAGTAGTTCTCTGGCTTTCCATGCAGAGCACAATTTCACAGCAACTTTAGATGCACTTCTACCAAATGCAACATGGAAGAATGTGCTGCCTGGAATGCAACAGAAAGTGAAGTGCAGTATGCTGCTTTCAAAACTGGTGAAACAGCACTGTTTGTTCGGGGAAATGGGCACAAAAATACAAGGCTACGTTTCGGGTAATTGGTGCTAAAATAGAGGCTTGCGCAAGCGAACCTAGAGGTCTGAGAAGGGCAGAGCCGTGTTTCTGTGACATGGGGCAAAGCTCCTTAGACCCAAGTCATGCATGGACCCACACATAGGTAACCATAATTGGGGTGGCAGCTGCAACATTATTGGGTTATCCTAAACACTTGCACTACATGCAATGGAGATTTTAACTTGTTCCGTGCTGAGCTAACAGCAACAAATTAGTGACCGTGGCATACAAAACAGAGCATAGTTGCCTGCAGCAGTTGCCTGTTACGCAAAGGGGCCAGTGCTGGCTGGTCGGAATTTTTTACTGAGTGGTTTCAAAACTGGAGGCACTTAAAGGGTACATGCGGACAAAATACAAGTTTGTTTTATTCGAAAGGTTTTCGTATTTCACAGTGCCCCCAATGCTTGTCTTGCATCAAACGGTGCCGTATTCACTGAGAAATTAATCGATTTAGGTTAACACTTTGATTCTCCTGCCAAATCGTGTGTTTTCGTGACGTCTGCCATGAAGTCACAAAAGCTACTGTCAGTCCTCCCAGATGGCACTAGATACTGAGCTGCGGAGCATTGTCCGCCGTTGCTTTGTTGTTGACCGTATTTGCACCTGGCTTATTTTTGTTATGGTAGAAAGTAATCGTTTCATGAAACATGGGGTATGCTCGACAAACAGGGTCACGTAAGACGTCACTTACTCCAAAGCCAGCAGTCTGCTGTTCAGCTAAAACAAGCATAGTCTGCCCAGTACCAACAGCAGTGTGCATCGGTACTTCTACGATTACATGTATTTTCGTAACTTTCATTGTTTACCCCACCATTCTTACTGCTATAAAATGAATATGCATTACATTTTAAGTGCAAATAACTCGTTCGGCGAGCTTATAAGCCCTGACTAATTGTGTTGGCTTCTGCCTCAGCCAATCACACAGCTGGGCACATGAAATCACAGATCCTGTTACGGGAAATGAGCTAGTGGGTCGCATGGCCATTCCCCTTTTTTCCTAATTATATAGCTTATTTGAGCGAAGTGTGCTTTAAAGGAGGTGTCAGCATGATTCTAACGAGGCAATCTTTCGAATGGACCAAACTTGTGTTTTGTCTGCATGGCCCCTTTAAGCTGCAAATGACTACAGCTCCCCTCCACTCCTTGTTAACAAACGTGGCATAGCATACACAAAAGTAATGGGCACCGCTAATTAAGCCACGCTTTAGAGTAAGGCCAGGCTTCAGGGCTCTTTCTCAGCCAGCTTTTGAGAAGTCTACACCCCTTGTACCACTCTACCGAGTAAGCTGTCGTTTCCTGTCAAAGTAGTGGCCACAAGTACTGCATATTCTAAAAAAAAATCCCGGGCCATTTCTACTAACATGAAACCTGGGGAGGGGCGAAGCATGCAGTGTACGAGTGTATTCTTGACGCCTTCGTGTTTTTGCCAACGGAGATGAAACCGTTGGGGGTAGGGGTATACAGCTTTGCTGTGAAAGTCTCATCTTTGAAGCATGACGCTCTCTAGCGTGAGGCGTAAGCGAATGTCCTGGTGTTTTTTTTTTTAGCACAGGTTACGTTCTTGCGTGAGGCGTAAACAAGTATCCCGATTTTTTGGGGGGGACCGTGACTACATGAGACGACGATTACAACGACAGGAGACTTTAATAGCCCCAGCCCCTAAGGGGCTTCACCCCTAATACAGCGTGCTCATGACAGTAAAATGAAAAGTATGAGCAGTCAGTTACATGGTTAAAGCTATAAGTAATCTGATTTAGTTTTCTGAGAAATATTTGTGCATTCATTTTTTTCTTTTCAGGCCTTACTACCTCAGCACAGAAGAAGAACGGACGTCTCTCATTGACCCCTCTACTGATGACTGATGAATCCATCTTCGTTTATTATTATTCTTCGTGATAGCATTCCAGATGTGACTGGCACCATGTTTGGAAAGCTTAGTTAGCTTTCTCTATTGCGTCTATTTGCTTTATTTTTTGGGTTCGCCTCGGTGCCCTACGTTAAGTTCATATACTCATTATGCATCAAGTAGCTATGCGATCGGCAGGCAAATCTTTGACTTAATACTGTATACGAGTTTATTCACCATTTTGTTTTGACACCAGAGTTTGTTCCGTTGTTGTTGTTGGTTTTTCTTTCTTCACTGAGGCTTGTAGTTCTCAGGGAGTTGAGATATGCAGATGCTCTGGTCCCAGCTGCAGTCTGCAATCTGGCAGAACAGACAAGGCGTTGACTCATGTGAAGCACTGCGATGATAAATTAAGTCAGAAGTGCTGACGAAAACATTGCTTAAGCTTTGACCGGGATATGTTCCTCCACAACTATCATTGTACTCTTCAGATCATTGAAAGAACTCGACAGCATGACAGAATAAAGTGCATAAACAAATTTATGCTTGTTCTGGACTTGTCGGTGTCAAACATTCAATGCATGGGCACATTTTCAAAAAAGCACAATTGAAGTCTTTGAAGTCGTGTTAACAGCACTAGTGGGTTGTTTCATGTGACATCTGTGAATCGTGTGCAATTCTTAAGGCTTCCATTTCCAATCCAATTGCTTTTGAGGGCTTTAGCATGCACAGGAAGGCATACCTGATCTTGTATGTGCACATTGAAGTCCAGCCCATAGGTGAACTCCTTGTGGTTTTTCAGAATGAGAAGGGCTTCATTCGACTCTTTCCAGTCCCAAATCCTGGTGGGAAAAAAAAAAAAAAAAAGTTAGAAACCAGACCTTTTTGCAAATTCAGCTAAACGCAGCATTGGCAGAGGTGAAAAACCTGTCAGGAATGTCATTGAGAAATTAGCCTTAAAAACACCTTTGATGTTCCCGTATCGAGCACTTGTGCCAACAGAACACACACTACCTCTCCACATTGTAAACAAGATGCCAACTGACCTTTGCAGGCACATTAATAGTACTTGACTCTTATTCACACCAAATGGTGAGAACCTTTCAGCAGATGATCAGTGAGAAAAGGGTAGAGAGCTGTAGGAGAACCTCACTGTCAGTTCAGACTGCCATAAACACCAAATGAACTTGAAAGGCAAAGTTAATTCAATGCTAAAACCTTGGTGGGGTTGGCTTTTAACAAATGGCGAAATGCCGTTCACCGACAGCAAAGCTTACCTGGTTGAAAAGTCGTAGGAAGCTGATGCCAGGATGGACCCGCTGTGTGGCGAGAACTGCAAGGGAATTTCGGTGGTTCTTTTGTGGACGAATTTGATCCCATAATTGGAAAAAAATTTACCCAAAAGTAAGGCTTTATTTACTGTTTGCAGGTAAATTCACACGCATTACATCCACCGAAGCCTTCCTTAGTTCACATCCAAAACATTGTGATTGTCACAACCTTTTGTTGTAGAAAAAAAGCCTGCGAGAGCCATTCTTGAGAAACGGGAGCAGGCCAAGGGCACCTTTGCCTACCTTGACTTTGCGAACAGCATAACCATGGCCGCGGAGCTCGAACAAGGGTCTGGCTGCATTGCGCAGGTCCCAGCCACGAATGAGGTTGTCAATGCCGCCGGTGGCCAGGATGTGCTATAGGTACGAAACGACAAAAGAAGAAAAAAGGTGGGCTTTCAGGAGAAGGCTTCAAGAGAAAATGACTTCCAGTCCTTTCATACAAAATGCAGACATGCAAGAGATGGTCAAGTAATCACTCTAGATTCATGATGCGTGGCCTGCAGCAGATTAGTACTCTGGCCACTGCTCTCAACACCCATACAGTAAGGTGACCACAGTTTGTTTGCCACATTTTTTCCTGAGTGTTTATCCTGGCTTTGGACTAGAGCATCCTTTTTAATGCATGCCATGGTAGTAGGCCCCTGTGCATCAGATAGTCTCCGGCATTTCATCTCATTGCCTCGCGCCATGAATGGCAGGCAGTTTTGAGGCGACTCGGTGTCTAGCACAAACCATCTCTAACAATGGCGACACCAGGGGCCCTAGCCAGGCCTACACTGGCTGCGCCCTACTGCCATAGTGAAGGGCAACGGGCTCCACTGCATCCAATAAATGCAGTGCTGATGTCTACTTTCTGCCCCCCTTTTTCTACACAGGCACTCTTGCTCCTATCAGCATTCTTGGGCTCTTCACGACTCTTGGCCTATTCTGTCTCGTATCTAGCGCACCGTTTTTATGTGGTAGGGCTCAATTTGGCTTTCAAACGGAGGGGAGTGGTCTTCCCCACCGACTTTGCATGAACCCTTTGCAGCTAAAAATGAGTATTTGCCAAACATTTACTACAGGTCAGAAAACTATATTAACAACTACAGCACCACACACAGGCACTGAGCCGTATGAGCACTTTTATCTAAGTGCACCTTTCCAGTTTATTTTGCTGCTGCAAACTGCTCCGTAAACATTTTGCACGAGCTTTGTGCGAGTCATTTTGCACCAAGTGGCTCATGCCAGAATTCTCAGACAACGCACGAACACAAGTATGACGGGGCAAATGTTTAATTGCCAAGCTAGCTTCCTGGTTGAATGTGTGCAAGCGATGCAAAAGCATCTGCTCCTGTGAGACCCCTTGGCGCAAAAGGCTGGTGGGGTGTGTGCCACAACAATTTAGCCCCCAAAGCTCAAGCTGTGCTTGCCATAGCGGGCTGCACCAACAGCGATTCCCGCTAGCCCAAATCTGTTCTATCCAATTTTGCTATAAAACAACAAATGAGGCATGTCCTGTGGGGCAGTGGTTACTTGAAAATTGCAATACACACAAAAACTGCTAGCAGCGCAACACAGCTTTTTGGGCTTTTTTTTCTTTTCTTGCAGTAGTTGGCTAGTGTTGTACTAAAAGATCATACTTGTGTTCCAAGAGTCAATTTAACAGACTTTCCGTTCACCAAGGACAGTGTTCAACCACAAAAAACATCACTTCTTTTTTTCCACCACCAAGCACCTTATTCATGAAACGTACTATTCCGCATCAAATAAACGCTGCACAGTTCCCCACACGCAGACAACGACACGTGTACTGAGGGAAAGCTTCCTCCACGAACAATGTTTACTGGAATAAAGCAAACCAGGTAAGCAATGCATTAAATTGTGGATAAATAACCAAGTTTGAAAACTTCAATACTTTGCAATGTCAAAGCATTAGCAAAGTCCTGCTTAGCAAAGTAATGTATTGATGGCTGCAAGCTCTCAAAGTTGGGGCAAACAATAGTACTTCCTGAAAAGCCTGGACTGCTTAAGGCGGTTGAAACTGCTCATACCCCCGCCCCCTCCTCCTCCCGTGAGGTTGATGAAGCAAATGCACTCGCACAGACTGTGTTTCTAGAGGAGGAGGAAGAACTTTATTGGACTGAAGAGCTGGTAGATGGGCAGGGTCCTTAGTCCAGAACTCCGTTGGTTCTACCCGCCGTCTTCGCCCTTCCGGTCAGCCTTAACTGCCTATTCGGGCGAGTGTGTTTCGAGAGTCATGTTGCATTCGTAAAGCAAAAAGTGCAAAAAAAAAATCTTTTGTCTACTTACTACCATCTATCTAAAAGTGCCCCCACAGCCAGCAGGGCCAGTTAGGGTCTGTAATCCCTCCTTGTCTTCCTTGCAATATTCCAATCTCTGGTTGCATGCATAAGATTTGTTAAAACACTGTGCCCATCAGGTTTCTTTGGTACAAAACTATTTTCATAGCCTTTACAAAGCATGCACAAAAATGCAGCCCATATTCATGATTTCCTGTCAAAATGTTGAACGCTCCCGATCCAGGTAAGATATTGGTGTTTCACAGGCAGAATGTTTGTTCTCTTGCTACACTGTCTACAATAGATGCCCTGCTTCTGTAGGCCCACAGGGAGGTTTAAACATTTTTTTTTTTTTGCTGTCTTCTTTTGAAGGTTTCAACTTTTTTTTTTTTTTTGCTGTCAATTACCCAACTGTTGATTGTTTTTTTTTTTTTCTGTGTTCATGCCTTGTATCATTTTTTATCGTTCATCCCGGCCGATGAACTTTGTTCATTTGTTTGTTTAGCTGACATTCACTGAACATCTGTACCCTTGTAACGCTTTTTTCTTATTTTATTTGTTTTCTTTGTGAATTCTTAGGCATTTTCATATAAACTACATTTAAAGAGTTTTATTTTCTGCATTCACCTCTGCTGCTACCCTGCATATTGACTGCTTTCGTTGCATTTACTTATCGAGGGTCCTGTCGCAGCCCCTGGACTTTGGGGACCCTTGTCTGCAAAACATAACCTCTGTATTCTCTTGTTCAAATAATAAATTTCATTTGATTTGATTTGAAACATACCTGTAGCCATAGTGTCGGTTTTCTGTTCAGCCACATACCAACTTGCCCAAGCTGTCAACTTAGCTAAGCTCACTTCTGCAGTTGTAACCTGTGGCATTTCATACCACTGACTTCTCAGTTTGCGTGCCATGCCTTCGTGTTTATTGCATTATACCCTCCCTGATTGGCCGTCTTTTCTAAAAAAATAATTTTCTCGCGTTACTCTATGCTTAGCGTTGCAACAATGCTTAATCTCGGCGTACCTGTTCATACTTGGACCAGTCACAGCTGAGAACTTCACAGCTGTGTGCCGGTATGGCTGCCAGAGGAGCAGGCTGCTGGAGATTCCATAAGCAGAGAGATCCGTCGCCTGCCACACAAGATAGGGAAGGGCACCAGGATTAATGCTTAAACATGCTAATTAGCATGGGCATGCTTGATAGCATGTTAGTTTAGAACATGCTTGATAGCATGATAGCTTAGAACAAGAGAATTGCAACGGTGCCCATGACCATCAGAATTGTGATCTTTGCTAACACAGGTCGCACTCCTAGCGGATGAAATCAAGCGAATATTCCCAACACCTTATGTAATGCTATGACTTTGGCATACTAGACGTGTTGCTAAGAATGAAAGCAACTCTTTTTTGACAAGCACAATCTAACTGAATGTGCATGTCCCTCACTAGACGTGTTTTGAAGCCTGCAAACAGGTTTTGGCTGCGCATCTGCTCGAAGGGGCTGAGGTTGGTGCGAGTTATTGGGAGAAAGACCACGTATACGTACCTGCGACAGAAGCAAACAATCCCGGAATGCGTGGAGACCAGGCAACCGAGTAGACTTTGTTTGTGTGACCAGTGAATGTGGAGAGGAGGTTTCCTGCCTGGGGGTCCCACTGCACGTTTGGCAGAACGTGCGTGAGTGATGCTGCTCGCCAGACGAACCACAAAGCGCAGAAACTTACTACTTTGACAAGGTGATCCCAGGAGCCTGAGAGCAGCAACTGTTCTTGGCGTGTTTGGCTCCAGTCTATGGAGTATACCTGCACACACAAAGGAAGTAGATGGTAGTGACAAATGCTGTTTCGATGCCCCTAACACCAAGGGGGAAAAAAAAGGCGAACTTACCTCTTTGGTGTGTCCTTTGAGTATCAGCCGCGGAACCTGCAGGTAAATTTCGTTGCGCTCATGAGACTCCAAGGCCGAACAATCGTGTTAAAAAGAAGAAAAAAAAAGTAGCTCAGAAAGCTTACGTTGGCGCGGTTCAGTGCGATGAATATGATGTTTCCATCGGCCCCGCCTCCGATGACAACGTCCTCCTCCAGCTCGCTCCAGGTAACGTCGTACAGACCATAGGGCCACTCAAAGGCCTTCACCAGCCGAATAGGCGTTCCCGGCACATAATCGAGGATGAACAGCGTTCCTCGCCCTTATTAAGAGGCAAGGAAACAAGTCTTTAAAGTTCAGATCTACAGCGCAAAAGGAACGGGGAAGTGGCAGAACGGCTCTACCTTGGATGCCGTAGTTTTGCGCCGTCGCACAAGCGAAGATGGTAGGGCTGAACGGCGAATATCGCACGGCGTAACCGTGGCGATTGGTCGTGGCGTACCTCTCCTGCTGGATCATTGCGCACGCTTACGATTTTCTACGCATGCACAGGACACGAAGCGTCGACTGCTCTCATCGCAGGGCGCGCGAAGTTGCGAGGTGATGAGGTACCGCGCTTCTCTCCGGTTATGCGATCACCCCTCACGCTGCATTTCACGCTGTCTCGGGAAACATCGGGTGGACGCTGAAAGTATGCAACCGTTTACTTTTTACCGCAAGGGAACAGGACGGTGTTTAACGTCCCAAAATTGTCGTGAACAGGTAAAGGCGGCATAGACAGCAAAGCTGTGATAGTAGTTGCCTCGCTGATTCCTGTCACGTACTGTCGCGCACCCTGCCTAAGCTCCGCTAGAGGACCTACCGAGCTTAAAAATTTCTCGCCGCACAACGTTTACTGGTGCGGGAGCGCCGCAGTCGCATCCAGACTTGGCTGGTTTGCCTGGATGAATTGGCTTTACATGGCCCACTATCCCGTATTTTATTGACTATTACAGATGTCGAGAGCGCGTTGCGCTTTCGTTTTATTTATTTTAGCGTCCTAGGCATGTAACCGTTTAGTTCGTAAATATCCTGAATTTAAGGCAAAATAAGGTGAGATAAAGGGTTGATGCTTGTCTGTTGTAATTGTATCTCATTGTTGCGGTTGGTGCTAATATTGCTGCGCGTCCCCGCCTGTTCACGCTGTGTGTAAGCCCATGGCGGGAATGATCTTCTGTGAAGTTTAAAGAGCAACGAAGTTTCTGCGGGCGCGTTCATCTTGTGAAACAAGAACCTAACTTAACCGAAAATGTTTCCGTGCTTAACCAGTGTCTAGCGCAAAATGCGCGAGGAATACTTCTGGCACGCACTGTCCTCTCAGCCACCAGTTTTGTTCACAATATAGAGCCACCAAAGCAAAACACTGCAGACAAGTGAGCATTCCGCCGTATTCCTAGCTTTCAGGCTGTCTGGGCTTGAATTGCCGTGCAGTCACGCGTCGTTAATGAAGTGCTTCTTCGTTCAATTGTTCCCTGGCTCGCCTATGATGTATTCAGCCTCCCGTATTCTATTTCCCTCAGGATATCTCGCACTCTACTTTGCCTGTTTTCGTCGAGTTCACGTGCTTCACGCGCGACGACAAGAAGCAGTATGGAGTACTTGATGCCTTCTGAGATTGCTCGCCTGGTCCTTGGTGAGTATTCGGCTTTTGGGTGCTTCCACATCGATCTTGTTAACGAGCGGCGTGGTTTCTGTTGTAGGTTACTTGAAATCGGCAGGATGTCACTCGGCGTGGGAGGCCTTCCTAAGGGAAAGCCCCGACCTCAAGGAGTATGCCGAATACGTGCGCAGGGGCAGAGAGTACCCAACCAACATCGCTGGCAAGAACCTTATTCAGCTTCTCGATGCTGGCTTTCAGTTCACCCAGACCCAAGGTGGGCCTTCAATTTTTTTTTCTTACCAATGCTCATGGAAAGTACAACCTTAAAGCTGTGGACAAGTCGTTAGCGAGTTTGCTGATAGTTTATGATTACATTGGTTGCTGATGGTTTATCATTACATTGGCTTTATTTTTGGGACACAACTTGGAAACCTTCCGGCCGACAGTGGGGCTCTTCGATTTACAGTCTCGGACTCACCGCGGATAGTCCGCGGGTAGTCCGAGGATTCCCCGAAGCCATAGGGATACATGGGAAAATCGAATGCCGGACTGCTTCTCGGGGAGTCCGCGGTGAGTCCGAGACTAAATCGAAGAGCCCCAGTCTCGGACTCACCGTGGGTAGTCCGCGGATTCTTTGAAGCCATAGGGATACATGGGAAAATCAAATGCCGGACTGCTTCTCGGGGAGCCCGCGGTGAGTCCGAGACTGTAAATCAAAGAGCCCCAGTGTGTTTATGGTTTGCGGCTTTGAGGGCGCACGTGACAAGTGCGTGCTTGTGTGCATCCTTAGCCGAGTCAACTTGCTGCTTCAGCGAGGAGAAGCGACGGGTTGGACTAGTTGATGGTACCTGTGCACAGGGTATACGAGTAATCGGAATAAGGGCATAGAGGACACAGATATATGCACTGTTTATTTGTTCTGCATTAGGGCATCTTTACTGCATAGACGTACTCTCACAATCCTGCCACTTCCAATTTACCCTGTTTTAAACAACTATTAGTGCGGTTAATTCTTCCATATGAGCTTTATAGTGTCGTTTTTCACTTTTCACTTGGTCACTTATTGCTCCTGGCTTGACCACAGAGCTTGTTCACATGCATATTTGTTGCTCTCTTATTTGCGGAGGGCCTTTGTGGCATTGCTTCACAGCCGTTTGGTCCGTAATCAAGTAGCCTGATTTCTAAAAAGAAATCATCCCTAGTCTAGGTTGTGTGATGAAGGCTACATGCTTGCCACTACAAGACCAATGCCATTATTTTGACCGGGGCACTCCCCTTGGGATGCTCCTAGTATGTTCAGCTATTAACAAGGGTGGTTTTGCATTGTACTTTTTTTTCTTTGCCCTATGCTTTCAGGACCAAGCAATACATCTGGGGAGACAGTACCAAACCTCCAGCAAATATCTGCCCAGTTGACCACACTTTTAGCCCAGTTGCAATCTGCTTGCGGTGGAAATAATGTGAGTTGATGCAGGCTTGACCTGTAACTGTAATGAAGCCTTGTGATTATACTGTATATTGTTGTATGGAGTAACACTAAGCTGTGAGGCATAGGCTGTTGGTTTAGGGAGCCACCGTAAACGTGTCATTTTCTGTGAATCGCACCAATGCACTGCTTCATCTTGCGTGAAGGGCCGCAGTGCACACAGGCCGTCCTCATAAATGGGGCACGCCCGATATTGGCATTTTCATAAATTGCATGCGCACAAAATAATATGAAGTGCCCACTTTATTAGACCGCAAAAATAAACCTACTGTAGTAGAAAAATGCATTACAAAATGAATTAGGGATTGTAGAATAGCTGCTTACAGTTGGACTACACAAACAGGTGTAGTCAGGTGTAAACCATTTCTGTATGTTCTGCTTCACTGGCAACAAGATTAATTCTGCAAGACCTTCAGCTTGTTATTTCTCTTCTTTTGCCCTCCCCAATGTACACAGCGTTGTACAGTCCTTAGCTGTGATAGTGCCTTTGACTAGATTAATAAGAAAATGTGAGATTGCATGTAAGTACAATCAGTTTATCCTTTCCCCTTTATGGCGCTGCTGTGTACACTGCTGGTTTTGCACCCAAGTGGGCGCATTGGGGATGCTATGCAAGTTGAGAGATTACGTTCACGTCAAATGGCACTGCACGCATTCTCTATGGCCTCTTGAACTCCACACAACTTTGCTGTCTTACCTGTTTAATGGATGCACCCTAGGTTTTTACCACTGAGCCTTTGCACTTTGGAGAGGAGGGATTTTTACGTTGCAAAGGGTGAGCTGTGTATGACATGCTGAGGATTTAATTGCGCGTTATGAGTGCTAAGACTGATCTTCACTTGTCCCCAGCCTCAGTTGTTGCTGTCGAAATGCTCTGTTGCAGGGGGGAAACCACAATGGCCAGCCCTCGCCACGGCCTCAAGGTGCCACTCCCTCATCCGCAGCCAGTGGAGCCCGCTCAAGTAGTAAATATTGCTTTATTTTTATCTAATCTCACTAGTATTTTGCGCTGCACACATGCAGATTCCCCCAAGCTGTTCAACCTGCAAATTTCTCTTCCAACCTCCTTTCTTGTTGATGTGCTGAGCCTTAAAGAGTCATCTTTTTGCACTGTGATGAGCAGTAGTAGCTGTGCCTGTTTGCGATGCACAACTGTGTGTAGGGCTGGCTCGCCAAGGATTTGTGCCCGTTGTTCTGTAACACAATAGCTCCTCGTCCTTCCTTGCCAGTGTGGAGCAATGTGCGGAGCCTTCTTTTACAACAGGTGTTCCGCCTTTCCCATGCATGAACAAGCTAAAAGTGTCATGAAAACAAGAAAAATCCTGGGCCATCTCCACTAATGTGCAACCTGGTGAGGGGCGAAGCATGCAGTGTATGAGTGTATTCTTGGTGCCTTGGCGTTTATGCCGACGGAGATGAAACCGTTGGGGTGCAGGTATACAGCTTTGCTGTAAAAGTCTCTTGTCTTCGAAGCATGGATCGCTCCAGCGCAAGGCGTAAACGAGTGTCCCTGTGTTTTTCTTTTAGTACGCGTTACGTTCCAGCGCATGGTGTAAACGAGTTTCCCGGTGTTTTAGTACCATGACTACATGAGATGATTGCGACGATGACAACGGGAGACGCCACAACAGCCTCAACCTCTAAGGGGCTTCACCCCTAACACAAGTATGGATAATTAAAAAGACTGCGTTCTCCCAATTACAGTGATACCAATCTTATCGCCAGCTTCTAACGAATAATCGAGATATTGAAGAAAGCAGATAAAGCAGTGGCGACTCTCCAGCCACTTTCCGGCGACATCTCTATGACATTACAGAATCTTGTTTGGGTGATTGGCTGCCGCCACCCTAAGCCACGTAAGAAACATGATTGTGCAATTGTAGTGGTGCCTCTAGGTCAGTTTGATCATATCACTTGAACGCTAAGTATGCACATAACACTGGTTCCCATATTGCGTCACTGTAGCACGAACTTTGCAAGTTCTTCGTTGTTTCTTGCATTTCACT
Organism: Haemaphysalis longicornis; assembly: GCF_048455015.1. NCBI lineage: Eukaryota > Metazoa > Arthropoda > Arachnida > Ixodida > Ixodidae > Haemaphysalis > Haemaphysalis longicornis. Next base: position 14,021,259 of record NW_027526460.1, on the reverse strand, counting down.
TCTTTTTTTCTTCATTTAGAAAATTATTAACAATAAAGGTAATGATCCCAATAAAGTACATATTAATATTTGAAATCCAGCCCACTCAAAAGGTGATAATTTTTCCTCATACTTCAAATTTTTAAGTGAAGATAATATTCTAATAAAATAAATAAAAAAAAGTTATTCTTAGTTACCAAAGGCTACTCCTTTCAAATTGAACAATGTTGTATTTTGTCTTCATGGCCGCTTCAAACACTCGCCAGAGATTGATTGATAGAATTGATTGGGGGGTTTAACGCGCCGACGCAACGCAGGCGATGAGGCGCGCCGTAGTGGAGGGCTCCGGATTAATTTTGACCACCTGGGGATCTTTAACGTGCGCCGAAATCTCGCACACACGGGCGTTTTTGCTTTTCGGCTCCATCAGAAAAGCGGCCGCCGCGGCCGGGAATCGAACCCGCGACCTCGTGCTCAGCAGCGCAACTCACCAGAGAGCATGGCCAGTTTACCTCACCTGCTGTTCTCATCGCAGCCATCCTCGTGGCTTTCTTTTGTGCGTACGGATGGCTTCGCTGTCATTGGTCGGGAGTAAATGGGGAGCGTGATGGCCCGCAGGTCCCAGCACCCTGCCCCAGCCACGCTACGGGGCAGACCCGGAGCCGCCCCAGCCGGCGAGGGTGTCAACCGCAACCCCCGGTGGCTTTTCCCAGACGCCCCGTCCGACCCACTCCCAGCCCAACGGCAGCACCCTGAGCTACCACGTGCACACGCCACTCCCGCCCTACCCCCTGCTGCCGCCGTCTATTGCCAGCATGCTGAAGCACAAGCCTCTGGACAAGGCCGACAGTGCGGCCAGGTTCGAGCCACCTGAAAAAGACCTCGGGGTGCGTGCCCGTCCATTCACGTTTCAGCATTCATCTGCCTCCTGTGGCTCACGAGGAGGGATGTGTGTCTTATTTAGTTTGACACTTTGTTTACTGCCGGCTGTGTTTCTGATATCGTCGCATGTGCGGTCAATGCTTAGTGTCACTGTACGCAACATTGAGTGGTAACAAGCCGGTGAAATTGGCGGCTCAACATTTTCTTGTGCCTGTGCCTCGGGCCAAAACAGTCGGGGAAGGTGCCAAATTTACAAGAAACACCTGTTGATGCCAAAATAAGAGCAGACATTTGTTGCCGGCCAGAAGAGGCAGATCGTAAGTGTTACGTTGTTTCGCAACATGCCTGACCACTAACCTAAAGACTGTGAACAAATATAACATCCCCCTGGCATTTTGCGCTTGGCTCCAAGCGATTCTCATTTGTTCCCGCATATGAGAAGTTTTCTTGGTGTTCCGCATTTCTCAAAACGTGTGGACCCTTACCCCTTTGTGTTCCAGGCCTTTGGCCCTCACCCCCTAGATCCCAAGGCCTCGGCATCAGTGCCCAGCTATTCTGGGCCTCCACATCTCGCCACCCCGCACCTGGCCGCCTACAGCGACTGCTACCTGGCCTACATCAACTCCCTGCCAAGGCAGATGTATGCTCGGAACCCGTTCATGGGTGATGAGGAGCCCGTCAGGGACTCCGGCATCGACCTACGCAAACGCCCCGCAGAGAAGGATGACCAATCGCTGTCAGCTGCTCAGGCAAGCCCAGCGCGTCCAAACAAGGCCTGCCAGGGACCGTGGGGCCAGGACGATGCTCTGCTGCCTGACAATGAGCGAAGCAATGCCAGTTGCGATCATCACAACAGCATGCCAACAGAGGACATCGTGGCAAGCGCTGTTGTTGAGCCATCAAGTGAGGGCTTCGAAGTCTCCGAGACTGTGGTCGAGACCCGTACGGAAGCAAGCGAGGAGATCGATGTGGACGGCAGTTCTCGAGGTCCGTCGCCCGGGGGCGATGAGCATGGTGCTGCGGTTCTATACGGCCAACATTCCACCACGGTGGTCCGGTCGGTGGCACCTTCACCGGTGACTGCCGTGCCTTCCACGTCTGCAGCTTCATCTCCAGTGCTAACAATGGCGTCTTCAGTGGAACAGACACCGGTGAGATGCTTTGTTTACCTGCTGCCGACTTTGGCAAATTGAGGGATGTAAACGAGTCATTATTTTCTTGGTTGTGTAGTAGTGTTGCTTTATTTTTTTACCCTTTTAAACATATTGGTTTTCTTGTCAGAGAAATTTTGTTTTAAGAGATGCTTATTGTGGGCTAACCTAAAGATAGTGGGGGTAGGGGAATATTGATTGGGGTTAGGGAGGGCGGGGGAAGTGGCAGAGTTGTCTGAGGACTAGGGCGTGTATGCCTTAGCAGGCATGTAATAGGTCATAGGTCTTGCTTCAAGACGAGATTCCTTCAGTATTATTTCGGATGAGCAGTTGCTGAAACCTCGTCAGTTACACCGTGATTAATATGTGATGCTGATCTGGTTAAGCACAACTTGGAGTACCTTTGAGCAAATTGATTACTGTGTATCTTGGTGCACGAGATATGTTTCTCTAGTATTGGCGTCTTAATTTCAGGCCACTGCAGTCATGCATACGGTAGTTATACGTAAAAATGCTAAATGAAGGGCTGGTTAACCCTTTCACTGTCAGGTCATTCTGGCCGTCATGCACCCCCAGTGTCGGCTTGGTTTCCGGAATATCATGGAAGAAGCGTAGTGATTTATTGGACTATGATAGCATCCGGAACGTAACTCGTCGAAGGGAAAGAGCGTGGGTGAGAAATCGCCTTTCTTCCAGATATTTTCAGTTTGCTGTCCGCGCTTCCGGTACAACGACCCCACAGTTTCAACATCAGAAGCTGATGCTGTAAAACTCCCACCCCTTCCTACAATAAGGAACTCTCAGAATGCGAATCCAAGCTCGGCTCGTATTCAGATCGGAATCAGAAGAACCATCGCTCCTGTCCGCAGTCGAAGGCCCCATGCGGTCAGCCATCCGAAAATAACCGCGCGCATGGAGGGAGCACAACGCACAGAAATGACGCGTTGTGGAATCATGATGGCAGATAGAGATAAAAAGGGGATTCAGCATTGATACAACAACCTCGTTTGTTGCTGACAGCGGCTAGTGAGGGCGCGGTGAGCGAGTGAAAACCGCGATGGAGTCATGTTTCGGTCTATTAAAGAGGCAGCGGGGCGCTGGGCTAACCTGGCGTGCTGTAGCAGACGTGGGAACAAAAAAAAAAATCTAGAAACACGTTGCGGATGGCAGAGCAACCCTCGCACCCGTAATTCACGAATGCCGCATGGTCACTCCTCCCGACAGAGTACAATGCGCAAATTGACCAAGCCCCCCAGCAATGAAGGGTGGGTGCCGGTCGCTCCGTACTCTTCAATATGCCGGAGAAAGACAGAGTGCTAGCAAGTGAAAATACGGCCTACTAGAGAGATTCGACAGATGGTGCGAACAGTCCAAACACATGCCAACTTTGCGCTATGGCACGAATTTTGGGATGCACAATGAAGAACGTACCGGTACATCAGTGGCACTGCGGAGGGGAAATGTGGAAACGTATTGGTATGTCAGTGACAGTGAGAGGGTTAAAGTCAATTAATTTAGGGCTATTTCTGGCACGTGTGTATCCCGAATACTAACCACGTAATGTGTGCCTACACTTGCTAACTAAGAGAATAAAAATTTTAAATTCCTGCAGGATCACGCTGGCTCGCAGAGCCCGGTTGCCATGGAGACTCCAGAAAATGTTGGACCGCCACCACCATTACCACAGCGGTTCCCAGCACCAGATTCTCCACGGGCTATCTTGTCTCAAGAGCGATCACTGCAGCCGTCACTTTCAACACCCGTCAAGGAGATCCGTTTCGACATCAGTCGCTTTTACTCGCCCCGGCGCAAAAGGTGCTTCTTTGTGCATTTCAGTTCCTGCTCTTTCTCTCTGATCTGCGCCAAGATTCTGTTGTAAAGAGGCCCTGCTTGCTGTGATTTGCTTTGTCTTGTGAAAGTACAATTTATATTGTTCGTTTTTGAAAGGGAGCCGAGTGAAGTTCACAGCAGTTGTTTGCTGACAGCTTCATGGCAGTGCAACTTTATACAAAGCGAAATTTTGGAGATTTGCAAGAGGGTGGCGTAATCAGTTAACAGCATCATTCTTTGAGTGCGGGTTTGCACGGAGACGAAACAGGAGGGTCTTACACAAGACGGCCTTTCTGTGTTGTGTTGATAGGTTGCATTGTCATGAGTGTATATAAGTATTTTCTGTATCTTTCAGTCATCTACATATACGTACGAGCTGCTCCGTTCATCGTACAAGTGTGAAATGTAACGAGTTCTTGGCCCCAGGAAAGAAAGACAGGGCCTTTTTCTTGTTTTCCTCTGGTTACTTTCAGTGGAGGAGTTACAAGTTGTCGTATTGCTTTCACTGCTTCAACAGTAAGTCCGCAACAGGCTTCTCAAACCTTCTTCCTGCAGCCTGATCCCAAGGCGCCGTCTCCTGTCGGGCCCTTCTCCATCAAGTAAGCAGGTGGCGAGTTCTGGGGAGGCAAGCTCCTCACTTCCAGAGGAGCCAAAGGAAGCTTTGGTATGATAGTTCTTGAAATCTACTTTATGTGCCATTTATGAGGTGCTTTTATTTCTCACATTTGTTTAGCAGTTGTGCAGTAAAAATGCTGACGTCTAGTCTTTTCGCTTGCTTCTCTCTTCCAGCCGAAGATGGGGGTACGTAAGTAAAGCTTAGTTTGGACACACTGCAAGTCGCTATATTAGAGTGTTGATTTTTGTGGGCCTTCGACTCTTACATCAATAGGAATCTCATTGAACTCTAAAGTAAACATGAGCAGCTTTTTTGGGGAATTAGAATGGAGGTATAACTTAACAACGGGAGGGTTCGAGCTAGTTGGTACTCCATAGTGGAAATTTTACTTTTACAATCGTTGTCTCCTTTAGTCTGTCAGCAATTAACCTGTCAAGGTGGGCTATTACCAGGTTGCTCAAAACAGGGGCAACGCATGAGCCTATACAGACTCCTTGCTTTTGGATGTACACGTGACCATCCCTCTGGACATACGTTAAGTAGAGCCCCAGTAAATCCAAAAAAATCTTGAACAGAAAGGCCACATTCAGTCTGAAAACGGTACTGCACCAAAAGCAAAAATGGCATCTTCAGCACAGGTTAGCATCAGGTCATGTGGCAAGGAGTAGTATAAGTCTTTAACATCGACAGAAAAGCCATTAAACCCCACTGCCGAATTCTGTCTCAGATATTCAGCCACCTGCTCCGAACTCCTTGTACCAAAAGGGTCATCTACATTCAACAGGTTCAAGTTGCGCTGCAGAAAACCCGCTACACATTCTGCCATGTCTGCCTTTCAGACACGATAACTCTAAAGGGCGTGTCGACTTTATGAGTCTTAGCGCTGAAAAACATCTCCAGTCCCATTTTTGCGCTACTGTCTATCTGTTTAACCAAACCGCCGAGGTTGAGTTTACTGCACAGAGCCTTTGCTTCCCGTTTAACTTTGTGCAACGAGACATTGTCGCAGACACGAAAGACAGAACCAATAGCTTCGTGAGCTTTAGCAAAAAACCTAGCGTAAGGAAACACCCCGAACCCACCTTCCTTATCGGACTGTACAAGACATAGGTGATGATCCTTTAGCTAAAGTAGGTGGCTACCCTCTTTACAGGCAACGTATTCTTGGGGACCCCAGACCGCAAAAGAACATCCACACCTTCTGACACGCACCTTTCTTTTTCGTTATCCGGCGCCAGACGTTGTGGTGTTAGTTGACAGTAGCGCTTGTCCTTGTGTCGTTCGTCTTCTGTCTAAATTTGTTGCGCTTTAAATTTGCACTATAGAATGGAGGGGGTTGTGTCCGGAATGTGAGTTGTTTTTATTTTATTTATTGTGTAAAAAATATCAGTAGCGTTACAAAGCAAAGCTAAAGCTTAACCTTTGAGCGTAACCGAATTATTTGATGGCTGCAAGAGAACAAAACTTCTCTCGCCAGCTTTTTGAGGTCAAAAAGTTCAGTCTGACTCGAGAGGAAATATTGCAAGTTGCAATGCCTATTAACTTTTTACAAGGCCAAGGAGCTTTTAGCAAGGTCCGTACATTTGATGCAGCAGCCGTTGGAGTAGGGGAGCTCTTGATAAAGCTTGGTCTAAAAGATCTACTGATCCTCTGTATTTGCTCACAGGTTCTTGTTCCACCTATGTGTTGGCCCCGCACAATTTGTCACTAGTAGCTGTGAGAGAGATAATGCATATAGAGGCTTGCCTTGTGCAGGTTTTGCTCGATGAGCTGCTGCAAAACCACCCCTTTGTGGAGAAGCTGGTGGAGAACATCAACCAGGCCGTCGTGGGCCCCGAAGGTGTTGAAGCAGGAGTGAGTGCCTCGGCTCGACTCGAGCCAATACCTGAGGAAGCTGCCATAAGCACCAGGGACATGCTCACATCGCAGGTGAGGCCCCTTCTCTGCTGTCTTTGTGGTATGGCTGAGCAGCCTTCAGAAACTTCGGTGACTGTGGGGACCGGATTTTTTGCGCACCTTGCTGATATACCTCTTCTTGGCATGAGCCAGGGGCTTGCATTTCACCGAAAAAAACTCGGCACTGAAAGTGTTAACGAAACCTTGAAGAGAAGGTACAGCTATGCTTTATTCAAAAGATTGGGCAGTTCATGTTTTATTTTTGCAGTCTTGTTAGATGGAAAACAATGCTGCTGTCACTGAGCAGATTGCACTTCGTTTTTATGTACAAGCAGCACCTCAAGAAAATATCAATTGTGACCTGCTGCGGTGGCTCAGTGGCTAAGGCGTGCTTATGAGCCCAACAACCACGCTTGATCACAGTCACAGTGCCCGCTTTTCAGATTAAAGCGAAGAGTGAAAACACTCGTCTGTCATGGTCTTGGCGCAGATTAAGGGGGGACGCGGGTCTTAGAATGGTCAAAAATGGCCAAAATATCGATTTTGAGAAAATCCAATTTTTGGAATTATTGTACCTTCAAGCACCTGCCTTCAAAATATCAACGCGAAATTCCATCGGGAAATACTCTAAAATCATGTTTTGAAACGCCTCGAGGGCCACGAAATGCCCAGAATTGGGCAAAAGTTGCTTCAAATTCCCGCGCGCCCCGCGGGCGAAGCAGCCGACCGATCGCCGCCATCTTGGTCTTGTTTTGAAGCTTGTTTCTTTGTGCGCATTTTGCGATATCTCAAAATGGCGTCGCTTGAGTAGAACGACCGGCCTTGCCAGTTTTCCGAAGGCACCTTCTCGGCCGCTGATTGGCTAGAGCGGGCGCGCGCGGTTTGAGTTCGCCATACGACCCCTCCCATTGGTCGGCGCGACTGCTGTCATGGCGGTCGCCATCATGGCGTCTGCTACGCGCGTCTGACGGAGTCCGCTCTTCTGGCGCAGCGCTCGCTTAGAGCAGTTTTTTTTACAGTTTCTTCTAATTCTTCCATCGCGTACTTTCGTGAATGATGCCAGGAGACGTACGTTTGAAGAAGATGACCCTTCATGCGCCCGGGAAGCGAAAGCGTCGTCCGCCTATCCCAAGGTCGCGTGGTGCGACTTCGGGCCGCTCGACTCCGCCGGATGAGAATCGTTCGCCGCCTCGTATTGCCTCGCCTGCCCCATCGCCTGACCAACCACCTCCGGAATCCATACCTGGTCCAAGCACGTCCTGCCGGCTTGACACGAGGTATTACACGGCGGAGGAGATCGCCGCGCGTACGGAACACGCGGACGAGGTCAAGCGCGGAACGGAGACTAAGTCAGCAACGCAGCGGAAATTCGACCTCCTTGAAGTGGATTTGGCGCACTCAGAGGAAGAATCCGGCACAGATTTTGTCTTAGTGGATTTTGCAATGCTGAAGGACCTTTTCGCGCACGTCAGGTGCGGCAAGTGCGGGCTGGCGGCGCCGGATTTGAGGAAGCCTGACTGGCAGTACGGCCTCGCCGTGAAGCTCGAGGTGACGTGCTCGATTTGTGAACACCGTGTGGAACGTTTTTCCTCGCCAAGGACCGAAGGATCTGGCAATATCACTCTTTTTGAAGTGAATATGAGGGCTTTGAAAAGTATTCAAAGCATGGGGAAGGGGGTGACTGCTCTTTCAGATTTTTGTGCTGGTATGAACTTGTCCCACAGAGGCCTGCACCACAAGACATTCCAAGCGCACTTGAGGAAAGTGGTTCAGGTTTGCGAGGACACTGCAGCAGCCTCTGAAGCTGATAGTGTGCGTGCCATCAAGGACTTGTACACCTTGGTCAGCCGCCAAACAACGTAGATGATATGTTTGATGGCACGTGGATGACAAAGGGACGGTTGTCACACATTGGAGTGGGCTGCATCATTGGAGTGTACACCGGCTTGGTGATTGATCATGTAGTCCTCTCTAACTTTTGCTTAGGTTGCACCATCAGACCCAAAGCTTCAGATGAGGGCTACGAAGATTGGCTGGCAGACCATGAGTGTCAGCGAAACATTGACTGTGGTGCAGGACGCATGGAGGTAGAGGCAGCCCTGATAATGTTCAAGCGCTCGCTCTCCAAGAATGGGCTGCAGTACACAACCGTGATGTCCGATGGAGATAGCCGCACCATGCACGGCTTGAAGGAAAAAGGCGTCTATGGGTTTATCCCCTGAGGCCAAGAAAGTTTGCCTTCCAGCTACATTTATTTTCCCCAAAAGACTCTTTTGAGGGCCAACAACATGATGCATTTGCGGAAAACGCACTGCGCAGTGTCCCACCCCTGTATCCTCTCAAACTTCCAGCATAAAAACCGCGAATGAAATAGCCTCACCAAAGAACAAAAAAGGGGGGCACCTAAAGCAAGTTTCACCCTCACACTTTTGCCGTACACAATATTCTGGGTACCACAGTGCACTGTAATAGATGATGGCACTTCACGAAGGACTGTTGCAGTTTTCACGACGCCAGCAAGACACCACCAGATTTCACAACGCTAACAAAATGCCAACAGATTCGAAGTCGATAAATTTTGCTGAATTCCTGTTGGGGTCCGTTACTTGGCCTTTTGTATCTCCAGTTCTAGTTGACATTTTTGGAATCCAAAGACAGATTTGAAAATGGGAAGAACATGTCTTTGTTACTGGGAAATTTTGAAGCTACACTACTGATGGTTCATCTCATAACACATGGCCAAACTTCAAATGCAGTTTTCTCAGTTTCATATTTTTGGTCACTTCCCTCAGCCTTACGCAGCTTTTTGGAAACTTATTTTTGCTTCATAAGGTCAATCTTGGTACCATTTTTTTCAGTACAGCCTGAGGCAGCCGATGACATTCTTAGTTTTTCTGTTTAGGCTACGCATAAATGATGACTTGCAGTTATTTTGATGAGCCAAAATATCCAATACTGCCATTTTTTGTACTTGACATATTTTTTTAGGATGCCGTGACTTTAGAGAAAAACGAAGAATGTCATCGGGTATGGGAACTCTCTGGCTATCCATTCATGTAATTAAAAGCGACAAAATGCAATGCGAAAGTTCATTAAAGCTGCGTAAGAAATTACCTAATTGCGGTTTAGACTTTGTATGATAACTTTTGAACTAACAGCACCAGCTCAAATATAATTGCATATTTGAAATCTACAGAGAAAAGCACATCAGTGTGCAAATTTTCATAAGTTTCTACCCATAAATAAAAAAGTTAGTTTTAAGACCCTCGTCCCCCCTTAAAGATCTCCAGGTGGTCATCAGAATTAGTCCGGGAACCCTTCACTTCAGCAGGTCTTATAGCCGAGCTGTAGCTTCGCTCATTAAACACGTAAATGATGTGTTTTGTTTCTTTATCATTTCCTTATTTATTCTTATGCTCTTATCTTCGAATCTTTCATAATAATTCTACGCTTTCTTCTGTACTGCATATGTCTTGCATTTGATCCTGGATCGTACAGCAAAATAGACGTCATGTTGCAAAAATTGGTAAGGCAGTTATGCACTTTAAACACTTGCCGTTATGCTGTGTGAAATGTGTGTGGGTTTTCTTTACCCCTTTTTGATGTGGGCATTTAAAGAGTTTTTGTCTGGTCATTTTATTTTTATTTTATTTCCCATCAGGACGGCAGCGTGTCGGACACCTTGATCAAGGACATCTTGGCTAGGACTGAGAGCGATCCAGTTTTTGAAGAAGTCCTGGCACAACTATGTGGTAGGTCTCTGAAACTTTCCATGGTGTCTCAGGGCGCACGGTCACGGGCTAGATGCATTCATTCAGTATCCGTGGTGTGACTTTTAGATTGCTCAAACTTTTCCCACCTTGGAATTGGCCTCCCAGCTCAGGCGTGCACAGGGAAAAGATGTCAAGCACCAACATTGCCATTCAAGTCCAGTTTGTGGTTAGTTGCACAGTCTAGCGTCTCTTTCTTTGCTGCAGCCAGGACAAATTCTTGCTGCTTGGCTTCTTTCAATTTGATGCTGGTCTAAACAGGGCCCCTTTGCAGGCTTTTGATTCATAGCTTTCTTATCTGTCTACACTCCAAGGTTCATTCTGAAATACTTTCAAATATTGACTTAAATTAGCATGCAGTTATAATTTTGCTACGTTCTGCCTGAATTGTTAAAATTCTGCACACAAAAAATTCTTTAGTGCTGGAAATTGCTTTGTGGACTGCCTTAAATGTGGGAAAGACAGTTTAGGATGCTTTGCAAACAGCCCGACTTGTTCTTGTTCCTTTGTTGTCGGTGAAGCCATTCTTGGGAGTGTTTGCAGTCTTAGTAGTTTGCCTCGCTAAGCACCATTCTTTCATGTGTGCCCTGGCAATCGCAGAAAAGCTGGACACGACGAGCGAAATCCACGGAGTCCTGGTGACACCCAAGTCTAAGAGCTGTTCCAAGTCGCGCCCCCAAGGGGGCGGCAACGTCAGTCCGCCCAGGACGCCGCGCCAGTCACAACAGCCCATCTCCCTGCCCACGACTCCGCAACTCATCAACATGTTGGAGCCGCCCGTGACGCCCGGTTGTGGGGCACCACAAACACCAAGGCGGTCACCACGGCTGAACACACCAGGGACACAGCTGCAGTGGAGATCTCCATCGCCACCAAAGACCAGCTCTTCAAAGGGTGGAGAGAAAACGCAGCGCAGGACGTCGCCCATCAAGCGAGGCAAGCCGATTGAGAACGCTGCCAGCCAGCCCCTCTCCTTACCGCGTTCAGCTCCGAAACAGGCGTCCCCTTTCAAGACGCCGGCTTCCAGAAGCACGTTTAGCATGCCCGTGGGCGTCCCCTTGAAGGCTCTCCTCAAGACCCCGTCACGGCCTCCGGAGTCCACCTGTGCGGCGCCTTTGCCCGCAAATCCTGCGGTGCAGGTGGTGTCCAAAGCGATGGAGGACGGGCAGACCGTGACGTGCATCTCCATCCCGGACCTCCCTCAGCCGGAGGGGAGCCCTGCACGGTGCACGACGTTGGCGGACGTCATCAACTCGATACTGTCGCCCGAGCACCGGAGGGCCCTGTGCCAGGCGGACAGGTCAGACTAAAGTTTGAGCTTGGGCTAGTTGGTTGCATGACATGTCAGTGAAAGCAGCGCAGGGACAGGGATGAAACACAGGACAGTACAGGCACTAACTAACAACTTGCACATTTATTTATACTGTATTTACTCGCGTAATGAACCCACCTTTTTTCCAGAAAATTCGGCATGAATTTGGGGGAAGGGTTTAATTATGTGGGAAAAAAATTGCAACAGTCTTAAAAGTTAAAATTTCATACAATTAAGTTGCTAAGAGAAGCACTGTCAGAGCCTTGCCATTTTCTTTTTGAATAAAAAATGCAGCGGAGATATGTTTTCATCTCAGCATGGTTGCTGATGCTGTAGACGATCGTAGTAACTTGATATCACGACACAGTACACGCAGAAATGCTAAAAACGCATTCCAACAAAACGAAATCTCAACACTAGCCGGAGACGTGAGTGGGAATGCTGTGGCTCACAATTTAAAAACTGCGCGCTTGCGGTGCGCCACCTGCTGAACACAAAAACCTTGTGCCATAAAAACATTGCAGCATGCGAACAAAGCGCAAAACGCACTCCACACTCCTTCCCTGCTCTTTGTTGTTCCGGCTGGTTTTGGCGGCGTGCAAACAAAGCACTAAACGCACTCCACACTCCCCTGCTCTTGCTGTTCCGCGACTTCGCCATGACGATCCGTGGTGTTGTTGTTCAGCTGTGTTCCGACCTTTTTTTTGTGCCCCCGGTGCGCGCTGTACGATGGGCCAGTACATGAGCTGCACAGACGGTTTTAAACTGAAGGTGGTGGAGCATGCGTTGATGCACATGGAAATCGCGCAGCTGGGCAGCATTTCAGTGTTGACCCACTGTGTGTACGCTATGGGCAAAAACAAGGTTTTTGGTCAGTGAACAAGGATCGTCGTATGTTTCGTGGGCCCAAAAAAGGGAAATTTTGGGTGTGAGAAAAGAAGTTTTGGAGTGCCTTGACGGCACGGAAGACTGCGCTGTGGGCCGAGTACGAATGTGAAGCCGCAAGCGACTTCAGTGAGGAGGACAGCTCTATGGCGAGTGGGGGCCACTGGCATGTTCAGAATAAAAAAAAAATTCTATTACATGATCACCCAGGTGTTCTTACGGAAATGGTAAGGCTCTGCCGCGCTTCTCTTAGCAACTTTATTGTGTGGAATTTCAACTGTTAAAAAATCTGTTGCAATTTTTTCCCGCATAATGAACCCTCCCCCCAAATTCATGCCGAATTTTCTGGAAAAAAGGTGGGTTCATTACGCGAGTAAATACGGTAATCAAATTTCTTTTTTATTCGCAACATGCTAGTGGGTCCCTACTCGCCATGAAGCTATCCTCCTTAATAAAGTTGCTTGCTACCTCACATTTGTTGGCCCGCAGCGCACCGTCTTGCGTGCTATCAAAACACTCCAAAACTTCTTTTCCTACACCGGGAAACTTCCCTTCTTTGGACCCACGAAACACACGGCGATCCCTGTTTCCCGCCTAAAAACCTCGTTTTCGCCCATAGCGTACCCAAAGTGCTGCCCAGCCATGCGGTTTCCATGTGCATCAATGCACGGTCCACCACCTTCAGTTTAAATCCGGCTGTGCAGCTCATGTATTGGCCCATCGTACGGTGCGCACTAGGAGCACAAAAAAAAGGTCGGAACACTGCTGAACAACAAAACCACGAGCGTAATGGCGAAGTCGCGGAACCTCAAGAGCAGAGGAGCATGAAGTACGTTTAGTGCTTTGTTCGCATGCCGCCAGAACCAGCCATAGCAACAAAGAGCAGGGAAGGAGTGCGGAGTACGTTTTGTGCTTTGTTCGCACGCAGGAACATTTTTACAGCGCAAAAAGGTTCGTTTTGCGTTCAGAAGGTGGCGCTCCGCAAGCGCACAATTTTTTAAATTCTGAGCCATGGCGTTCGCGCTCACGTCTCTTGCTAGTGTTGAGATTTCTTTTCGTTGGAATGAGTTTTTAGCATTTCTGCACGTACTGTAGCGTGATATCGAGTTACTATGATGGTCTAAGGGATCAGCAACCATGCTGAGATAAAAACATATTCCCGCTGCATTTTTTTTTTTTTTTCAGTGACAGAAGAGTAAATTCTCAAGAAGACAAGTGGGGGGAGGGTTCATTACGCAAGTATTTAATATATAGTTCGAAACCCAAGTGACGTCGCACCCTAAATAAGATTAATAAGATTGGGAAAGGAAAAGAAATAAAGAAGAAAAACAGAAGTGAAGGGCATAGTTAAAAACAGAAAATGATGTTTGGAGTGGCGTTGCCTACAGCATCATGAACATCATGTTGTATTTCTAGGCTCTTCCCTTCTCTTTTTCTTTTTTATTTCTTTTCTATCTTCTTACGGTGGGACGTCATTCATGTTTTATTTATATATTTTTTAAATCTTTCTATATATTTCAGACCGCAATAAATATGCGCAGTTGTTGGACAGGTCGGCCTTGCGTTGTGTGGAGGATTTCTCATTCCCTTTGGGTGTTTTACAACTACTTATTTGCATGGCTCAGATGAGGTTACTTGAGCGTACTTTGCTGTGGTGGGAAAATGGTGCCGTGGCTGAACCATAACATTATAGAAATGTTTGGGGGCATATTTTCTATCCTACCAATGTGAGTGCTCTTCGTACCAGTAAGCCCTTTGTGCAGGCTAGTTCAGCACTCCTTTTATTTGTTGATGGCACAGCAGTTAGCACAGCCATAAAGTTGACACTTCTGTATTAAGCCTTTGTAGGTCACCTAACGTTAGTGCATTTTAAGTGCGAATGCACTTTATAAGCGACCCCAAACCATCCACCGCCGGCGGCGGCGGCGTCCGCAGTGCTCCTCTATATTTAAAAAAGAAACAGCATCCGGCGCCAGGTTTCGATCCGAGGACTTTGCGGCCGCAGCGCGACGCTCTACCGACCAAGCCACGGACGCGACGCTGATATCAGTGTTAGTGACGCGCCTTATATCTTTAACGCATTCAAACTACGTCGTCAGTGGCGTGCGTTGGCGACTCAGCGGCGTTATAGCGGCTTGATAACTGCGTGGTGTACACGTGATATTACAAACCCGATGGAAGAGATGGAAGAGAAGGCGGCGAGGCGGTGGGCTGCGGGGGCCGAGCGCAAGCGCCGCAAGCGGGCCGACAACCGTGCATTCGCACTTTCACATTCTCCCCCTCGGGGAAATGCGGGGGAATTTTTTTTTTGTAGTGTTGCGCTCAGCTGAGCATAGGGAGCTATGTAATAGCCACAACTTCATGTTCCACCTCTACATAGCAGTGCAAGCTCTTATTTTTGTTTCTGTTCGGCATTCTAGAGGTGACGGCATACTGTCGGTGCCCAACATTGCACCAGGGCATGCCACTAAAGGTTCTCTCAGACCCATACATTTTTCAGCACTAAAACGGTTACCATAGTTACTTGAATCTAACGCACACCTTTTTTCTGGAAAAATAGTTACCAAAATCACATGCGCATTACAATCGAGTACAACTCAAAATTGCGGTGCCGTATCACCATCAACATTTCAAGACGGCTACTTGACTACTGAACGCGTGGCCAGCGCTTCGTAGTCAGCGCATGTTTCCCTTTGTTGTCTACGTAGTCTTTTTTTGCATTCCTCTGTTCTTTCCGCCATAGAATTTCACACTGCAAAGACGCAGCGGGTTCACCACGATGCTGCGTTTAAGAAGAAAGTAATCTTGTGCGCGGAAAGCGATGGAAATCGGGCCGTGTCACGTGCGTTCAGTGTTGCGGACACCTGCGTGCAGGACTGGCGCAAACAGAAAGAGAAAATCTTCGCAAGCGAGGCGACACGGAAAGGGTTCAGCAGACCAAAGAGGGGCTGATATCTCCAAATAGAAGACCCGCTGGCGGAGTATGTGCAGCAGCAGCGAGCGGGTCAGAGACCCGTAACGACAGAGCTGTCGCTGCCCAGACCGTCGTCGTGGTGACTGTCTTGCCGACAATAACCGGCACATTTCATTTTGTGCCACCTTTGGAATAAATCTTGCTTGTTGCAAGTAAGAAAAAGTTGCATTTTTTTTATTAAATAATGAAAGGCCAGTGCGCGTTACAATCGAGGACATAGCGTTTTTTTTCTTCGGACCACGAAAAACGGTTGCGCGTTACAATCAAGGGTGCGTTAGATTCGAGTAAATGCGGTATTTTTGTATTTTTGCTTGTACAGCACAACTGCCTCGCAACAAGCCCCACGTTCTTCTGCTTGCAGTGTTGCCACCCTGGCTGTGTCCCAGCCTGTCCCCCAAGCAGACGGCTCAATTGTGGTCGGTCCTCAAGTCTCCCAGGTGGTGTTGTGCACTGGTAGCAACGCTGACATGCGCATCCCCGGTCAGGCACCTGCTCTGGTCACCACTGCAACAACGTCGGCAGTGCCGAGCCTGGTCTACCCGGGCATGGTGCTGAGCTCTCCCTTCAATATCGTGGTGGCCAGCCCAGCCGTAGCCAAGCGCCAGCTGCAGCCAATAGCAAGCAGCAGCAGAGGCACTGCCCAGGCACAGAGCAGCAAGCCCATAGCAAAGAAACGCCTGCCCCTGCTGCAGCCCAAGAGTCCACTCCCTACGGAACCTTCGCCTCCGGCTGCTTTCAAGCGTTAGTGCCATTAATCCCTTCTTTTGGAGAGTCCATTTGCTTACTTTTTTTTACCTTGAACACTCTGGAAGAAAGTGATGCGGCGCAGTTGATTTACGATGCTTTTGGGGGGTGGTTAAAATTGCTGCGTGTACTGTGCCATCTGGCGGAACTCTATTACAGTGCCATCTGGCTGCATGATGTTGCCTCAGACATGTCTTGTACTACTTTCCTCTCTCTAGTTTAACCTAACAAACAACAATGATTATTGAAATCTCGGAGATCTTAGAAAAGTCATTATACTGGGAACCAGAATTGCGCTCTCCATATCATGAAGCGAATGCGTTGCCACCGTGCCATCATAGCACACTTACAATATCAGCTAACCCTAAAAATACAAGCCCAATCGGATGGTAGTGTAGGCAGTGTGCGAAAAAAAACTTTGGCCGCCACAAAGTTGGCTTAATACTACCGATAATTTAAAAACTAGTCTTTCAACCTGTACATTGTACGTCAGCCTCACACTTAAGTTTGGCGCTGTCTGAGGTCGTCACCACTGTGGCATCAGATTTAGTAGTAAAGGGGTTGTTTGGCTGTGCAAATATTGGGTGGTCTGTAGTTTAACTGCCAATACCTGGACTGCCCATGTTAAAGGAGCCATGAAGACAAAACACGACTTTCGTTCATTCGAAAGATTGCCTCGTTAAAATCATACTGACATTAGTACTGACAAATTAGTGGAAACTTGACTTGTAATGATATCAATAGTGCAGAAACAAGCTTTCGTGTATGATGAATTTGAGAATTATTGTTTCTTGATTGATGGCGGGGATTTAACGCAGCGACGCAACGCAGGCGATGAGGCGCACCGTAGTGGAGGGCTTCGAATTAATTTTGGCCACCTGGGATCTTTAATGTGCGCCAAAATCTCGTACACACGAGCGTTATTGCTTTTCGCCTCAATCAAAAAAGCGGCCGCGGCGGCCGGGAATCGAACCCGCGAGATATTGTTTCTAGAGTGCTTGATCGGAAGAAGTCACAGGTACAAGTTAGTGGATTGGCCACTTGGTATTTTCAGATGACATTGTCTTGTTCAGTAAGTCTCGAGAACACCTACAAGGAATGCTTCAGGAACTTTACTCGAAAAGCTCCGTTGTAGTGTTCAAGATGAAGAAATCGAAAGTAATGTTGAACAAACATGCAGAAAGCCTCACATTTCACATAGGTAATGAAATGCTCGAAGAGATGGATGAATCTAATTACCTTTGGCAAGTTTTCAGTGCTGATCCTAACCACAGAAAAGAAGACCAGTGCAGAACTAGTGTAGGTCGGGGGGCATTCGGCAAGCTCTCGAATAAGAGGTGTCATTGATAAGGATTAATGATGATTGTCATTGATAAGGATAGAGAGGTGTCATTGATTGCTACCTCTGTCATTGATAAGGATTCTGAGGATGGTATACAATGAATGCATACTGGAGTAATTACTTATTAACCGGAAATTTGGCACCCATCAAAACATTGATTGCGAACTTAGTAACAAGCCATGGAAAGAAGAGTGATAGGTGATAAGAGCTTAGGAAGAGTGATAGGAGCTTACAGATAGGAAACTAGTGTCTTGAATTTGGGAACAGGCTCGGGTGGAAGACATTCTAGCCCAAATTTAGAGGGAAGAGGGAGAGGTGGACTTGGGCTGAGGATTTAATTAATGTGGAGATCTAGACTACAGGGGACCCATCGGGGTAACAGAGTGGCTACCAAGAAATGGGCTCAGACAATTAACTCATTGAATGAATGGAACGGGAAAATTTGGAGGCGAAAAGTGGATGCGGACATAGCAGTATGGGAGTCTATTGGAGAGGCCTTAGTCCCGATGTGGACATACAAAAGGCCGATTATGGTGATGGTGGTGATGCTTCCATGCAGATAGCAATAAGGAAACAAACTAAAACCATGCTTTCTTTTGCTAAATAAGTCATGATGATGCCGAAAACATTTCCCTATCAGTTTCATAGTCGATGTGATAATCTAGAATTCGGGTAATGCAGACAATTTTTTCTTGTGTGAAAACTGAATAACGAGTTTTTACTGCACAACAATTCCAGGTACACGAGTGTACTCAGGTATGCTGTGTTTAAATATGGTTCACAAAATGCTGACTGCTTGGACTTATGGTGAATTCCATTGGGCGAACAGGAGCAAGTGGAGCGAGCAGTCAGAGCAGCACACGGGAGTAACGGGGACGTGTGCTTTCGTTCCGCGAATGAAACATTCACACTGCTCCGGGAGCAGTGAAAAGAGGGGGAGGGCGAGATGTCAAGAGTCATGTGACCAAACGTTTCCCGCGCTCGCTTCCCGGAGCATTTCGCGCGCTCGTGATGTCCACACGCAGTTATTCCTCGCCAGTTTTGCCAGATATGGGCCGGTGGTTTTGTGTCTGCCTTCCGCATGGCGACGAATGAAAAAGCCGAGCGGATGTTCATGTTCATGATAAAGGGGTCACCATCGTGTCTCCCAAAAATTAGCTGCGAACGATAACAGCGTCCACCGTCTTTTCCAGATACGACTCTACCTTCGGTCGCTGCTCCGGCGGGGTGAACAGGTGCTCGAACATAAACTCATGCAGTGTCAAATCGTTGTCATCGTCGCTGCTGCTGCTGTGCGATGATGAGCTTGCGCTTGAATCCGTGGTGCTTTCATCATCTAAAAGTAGCAGCAATTCCTTGTCCAGACGGCCGCGCTTAGCTGCTGCCGTACGCACTGAGCGACTACCGCGGCTGCTGGATTCCGCCATTTTTCCTCCGCCACCCGGGGATAAAACCAGAAGTGACGCAAAAGAGGTCATGTGACTTCCGCGGCGTTCCCTGTTACTCCGCCGCTGGCGACGGAGCACCGAGAACTGCTCTCGGCTGCTCTCGGCGCCAAAAAAGTGCTTCTCATCGACCAATGAAACACAACGCCCCTGCTCCTGCCCGACCACCGGAAGACGCCCGAACTCGCGAGAGCACTTTGGGTGCAGTTAGAAGTGCACCTGTTCGCCCAATGGAAAGCGCTATTACTTTTACAGGGACAGGGACACTGACGGGGGTAATAAACGCTGCCTAATTCCTTTGTAAGGCTGAAGTCCAGAATGTTTAGCTTATTTCCAGGATTTGTGAGGGAAATTTACCTGCATTTTATCCCGAGGACAGTGTGTTGGAAAGTGTTCTTCCCCTTGTATCATCCTCCTAGGCGATTGGGCAATGTCAGCTGTGGCAACAGACTGATGGAGCTGCAGGATTGCCAGCGCAGTTAACTTGCATAAACCGTCCATGAACAAACGAAGAGGAAATTTTAACCAGGAAATAAATGGACATAAAAAAACTGAAATTGCTTCATATTGCATTGTGAACCAGTTTATGTCAGCATCACAATAATTTGTGAGATGGCCGTGAGTAGCACATGGTGTTTTACCTTGCGGCCTTTACATGTCTTCCACAACATGGTGAAACGAATGGTTACGCGTTTTGAGCCATGCAACACAGCCACGTACACAATTTCGACAAACTCACCTCAGTGTTCCTTTTTAAAGGGCATCAAAATCGTGTGTGTAAGAAGCTCAGAAAAACAACCACAGTTGGTTGTTTTATTTCTTATTTTTTTAGTGAAAATCTGCTGTTATCACCCTGCAGTGGATTGGTGGATCTTTGGTAGTTGCTACATGATTTGAACAAAAAAATTCAACCTGACAGGTGCCGGCAATTATCGTTTGCTTCGTTGGGCACATGCTGATCTTTTTTTTTTTTTTTTTTTTTTTTTTTTTTTTTTTTTTTTTTCAGCAGCTCAAGTGCGCAAGTTTTAAAAGTAACAGCGTCCCGCCTTTTTTTCTCCACCCCCTCTTCCAGGTTTGGAAAAGCCGCGGTTCAGCTCCGTGATGAGCTCACGCCTGAGGGGCAAGAAGCTCACCAAGAGCCTAATGAAGGAAGTAGAGTCGTCTCTCGAAAGCAGCGAGGGCTTATCAAGATCATCGGCAGCATCCAAACGAGCCAAGTCTACAAGCCAGGGGCCCCCCCTGGCTTCACCGCAGTGTTTGTCGTCTTCTTCGACCAGCTGTTCTGGACCGTGTGTGCAGAGGGTCGTTACCTCTGGGCCGGTGACCCCGACTACGGCTTCGGCTTCATCGAGGACAAACCATGAGCTCAGCCCCCAGCTGAAGTCGCTAGTCAGCAGAGCGTCTAAGTGCGTCACGTCGCGGACTCACGTGCGAGCACTGGACTTTGGCGGCTGCCTCAGCGAGGCCGGTGCACAAGGCAGCCAGGGCCTCCCTGAGGCAGGTTCAGGTGACCAGACGGCAATCATCGAATCCATTCGAACCAGCCTGGCGGGCGCCATGAACAAAGCGCTCAGAAACGGCACACCTGGTGGTGCTACAACCACCGGTCGGGATTCGGCAAAGCAGAAACGGAAAGCTGGTGCCAGTGTAAGTCGGAGATACTTCCCAGGTATAATCATGGAGGAAGGGAAGGTGCGAGGGTGATGCACAATAGAGAGATGAGCTAGTTGGTGAACATCCATGAGTGAAACTTAAAGGGGCCATGCAGACAAAATACAAGTTTGTTTTATTTGAAAGATTTCATGTTCTATAATGCCCCTAGCGGTTGTCTGACAGCAAACGATGCCATATTCACTGAGAAATCAATCAATTTAGGTTTATTAAAACTTCGATTTTCCCGCCAAATCGTGTGTTTTCGAGACGTCAGCAATGAATCCGTAAGAGCGCGTATTGAAAAGAACTTCCACTGCGTTGTTCGGCTCTGCAGCTTTGCTTGCCATCCTCCCATATGGCGCTACCATAGTCATCCACAGACCGTCGTCCGCCGTTGCTTTGTTTTTGACTGTATTTGCACCTGGCTTGTTTTTGCTTCTGTAGAAAGTAATCGTTTCATGAAACATGGGGTATGCTCGACGAACAGGGTCACATAAGACAACTCCAAAGCGGCGGACAGCTGTGCAGTTAAAACAAGCATATTGCGCCCAGTACCAACAGCAGTGCGCATCAGTACTTCTATGCTGATATGTATTTTCATAACTTTGATTGTTTACCACACCATTCTTATTGCTGTAAAATGAATATGCATCACATTTAAACGCAGATGGCTCATTCAGCAAGCTTATAAGCCGTGCCTAATTTACGTTGGCTTTTGCCGGCCTCAGCCAATCGCACAGCTGGGCATGTATGACATCGTATGTTTTGTTGCGCGAAATGAGCAAGTGGGTCGCATGGCCGTTCCCTTTTTTCCTAACTATACAGCTTATTTGAGCGAAGTGTGTGTTAGCAGTGGTGTCAGTATGATTCTAGATTTATGATTCTAATGAGGCAATCTTTCGAATGAACCAAACCAAGCGAAACAAGACCAGTGCTTAAACGAGATCAGCGCTGGTCTTGTTTCCCTTTCTCGTCCCTGTGTCAGTTTGCGCTTAAGTTTCACGCGAGGGTGATGTTTTATTGACCTCGTTTGCCAAAGCTTCTTGTTCTGATTTTGTTGCTCAGTTTACTCAAAATCAGTCAAGATAATCAGCCTATTAAGGGATTCAAAAAGAGAAGCGGCATAGTGACTGTTCTTGAGCATTTCTTCATAAAGCAAGCTTTTATTTTATTTGTTTGTAAGACAGGCCTACATCATTTGTCCGTTTGAGCATTTTAGGTATGACCATGCTGATGATAATGACACATGGCGTATTACTGTCGCTGGGTTGACTGAAGTTATTTGATCAAGTCTTATGTCAAAAGTGGACAGTCCCCTTTGTGAGTATGTGCAACTCTGAGGATATCTGTAAGCGATAACTGCACAGGGTGGTGTGAATTCCGGATAAAAAAAAGATAATTTACCATCTCAAGATTCCCTGGCATGATCAACTTTCTTTGATGTATATATGTTTCTGCTGCACCACCTGAAGGTATTTGTTAAAGTTGTTGGCTGATTGATGTCATTTGATTGCCTAAGTAGTTGATTAGAACTGTCAATTGAATGACTGATACTCGGTCAATCTCCCTTTGTGGGCACTAAGGCATATGCAGCATACCCAGGGTGTTCTTATCAACCTAACCCCAACTACCTTTCTTTTCATAGAATGCTGGGAAAGCCAAGAAAGCCAGGAGTGAGGTAAGCTAAGCCGCTTTCCTGGTGTGCAAAGCATGTTGATGCGCTCATCACCCATCTCCATTTCCCCTGTGTGTGCCTCCTCTAGGATTACTTGAAGAGCATGGATGTGAACAAGTTTCTGGACAAGGTTCATCAGACGTGACTGCAGCGGTTTGAAGCGTTTCACCTACAGCAAGTTGGGTGTCACTCATTTGTACAGCTCACTACACACAAACCATGTACACGGTGTCTCACATATTTTCAGGAAAGGGCTGAATTGAGAAATACTGAATTTTCCAGCACCGAGTTAATTAACAATCGTTTATCATGGCGCGGACCATCTCACACTGTTTCTATGTTAGGGATTAACAAATAAATTAAAATAAAATGCTGAATTTTTAATGCGAGTCCAGGGGCAAAAGTGGCTCGTTAAGGAGTTGTAGGGCATCAAAAGGTATGCTGAATAACAGTTTTTGCAAGTTTTTTTTTTTAACAGAAGGGAATGTATAGTGCTTAATTAATATAACAAAATGTGGCTGCTGCGTGCTAAAATGATGCGCTTCACCAGCTGGTCACTTTAATTCCGAGCGTCTTTTTTAAAGCTTATGCGTCCACACCAAAGCAGTTCTGGAGAAATATGCTGCATCTGGAGTTGTTCATTTTACACCCTACAACTTTGTGTTGCATATTTTTTACTTTTGTCGCAGTGGCCAAGGCTTTGATGTGCTGAGCACAGGACTCCAAAGCGCAGTGGCTGCTTTCTTTCTTTTTCGAAGAAAACAACAACAAAAAAACACCCATGTGTCGAAATTTTTAAGTTTAAAATTAAACACTTAATTTTTAGCCCACTGCTGTGGTGTGCCTCACAGCTAAAGTGTTGATCGACGCCTAAAGCCACAACTAGAGATTTTCTATTTTTTCTGTGTACACTCGTTAAAAAGTTCGACTGTTTTGTCTTATTCGCCGCCGTAGCTCAGTCGTTAAGGTGTTGTGCCGCTGAGCCCAAGGACACAGGCTTGATTCCTGGATGCGGCAGCCAATTTTCTGATAGAAAAGCAAAAACGCCCGGGCGTTGAGATTTTGGCGCCTGTTAAAGATCCTCAGGTGGTCAAAATTAATCCGGAGCCCTCAACTACAGCATGCCTCATAGCTTGAATGTATCTCCTGCATGTAAAACAACCATAATGTTGGTAGTTTGTTTTAAATATTCTGGTGATTAGCCAAGATAATAGTGTGAGATGGTCCATGCCATCCTGAATGATAATTATTTCCTTTGTTCAAGAATTCAGCATTTCTTTTTCAACGTGACATTTAGCACCCTGTATATACTTTCACATCCCCTTGACCCGCCAGGCAGTCCATTGCAAGCCTCAAGTCTGTATTATGTACATATGTTCATTGACTCATATATAATGTATATTTTCACGCGCATGAAATTCATTTTTATCAGACATGTACATTATGTATGTACTTGACCTAGGCAAATGTTTTAACATATTTACACGTGTTCTACTCTGACATAGTCATTGAGACAAATAAACTCAATTTTACAAATTTATTTAACTGGTTCCTTTTTCTGATTCATATTTAGCTACACGCTGTGCATTATGAGTCAGTGGGATTATGGTCTTAGCATAAAAAGCTTGTCTGAAATACTTCCAAGTTGAATCTTTTGGGGAAGCATGAACTCAAGCCCAACATTAGCGGCTTTATTAAAATTAGAAGGTAGTGAAAAAACAGCAGTTCCCTGCAACTACTCAACCATTCAGCATAGAGGTGGTTGTGTCTAGGTAGAAAAAAAAAATCTGCAGTCTTCTGGAAGGTGGGGTCATAGTATCGTACTAGGTCAGCAAAATTAATGCCCAAAATTGCAATTTCGTGAACGTTTGAGATGCTAATTTTGGAACTTTGGTTTACGAAACAAACTAACTAGCTAGTAAGTTCTGGCATATTGAAGTACCCTATTAAGGGAACAAAAGCATTTTTTCAAGGCACCATCAGAGTCGCAGATGCAAAGTGGCTGTAGGGTGAACTTAAACGGAAGCTTAAATGAAAAGACAAAATTCTCCAACCAAAGGCTTTAATGGAAGCATTGCCCACATCTCGAAGCCTACTTGGCTCCTTCATCAGGGGCGACTAGTTTTGGCCTGCGGGCAGCAGTACATAGGGAAGAGAATTTTTTGCTGTTTCTTGCAATGATGGGCAAGAGGCCATTGGCGTAAATGCAGGGAAGGGCACCCACAGGGGTTTACCCAGAATTTCGGTTTTAGGGAGGTGTCAAAATCCTCCAGGGAAGGTGTTGGGGTGGGGGTGGGGGGAAAGGGAGTGCTAGGGGGGGGTGTGAGTAAATCCCAAGGAACCCAGCAATCGGATGAGGTTTTCTGCTTTTTTTGTATGTGCCAAGTCTCCAAGGGAATCTTTTTTCAAGTAGTATTCACCTCGGTGTCAATAACCTGCGCCCTTACAAAGCTGATGGGGTAATCCTCTTTTTCAGTGTCCAGCTAAAGTGCTGCACTGTATTCCCAACTTCCAGATGCCATTTTGGTGCTGTCTGAGTCTTTCTAGGAAGTGCCGTGTTTTGTCATGGCAGTATAGACGAGGTATTGTGTGCAAGGAATCCTGTAAATGATGCCCTGTGCTTTTCCTTTTGGTTGCGGCAGAAGTCGTTCAAGAGTTGACACTGGTTTATGTGTTGAAGGCATCCTTGTAGCTCACAATTCTTGTACTATTGATGATGCCAGAACAACCTGCCAGGTAGTTCCCCTGTTGCTTTTGGCCTATACAACTGCTTTCAAGCTTATCTTTCTGCTGCAGGTCGCTTGGATTGCTAAGGACAATTGCTAAGGAACGCATTTGTCCATTGCAAAGCTGTTGATAAAACCGAAGTGTTTATGATATAGTTTTCCGCGCTTAGCCGAGTTGTTTAAGGGGTAACTACGGGTTCTGGTTGAAGAGGCACAATCGATAACTGCTGCCTAAAGACACAACTGCGCTTCGAAGAAAGAGTCTGCGTGGCTGTCTAACGCGAGCTCACTTGGGCGCACGGAGGCTGCGAGGGGCCCTAGCCGGACTTTTCTTCGTTCCGTCTGATTTACGAGGTACACATTCTGGCCAAGACTGGCTTAGGTCAGAAGGATTCGTTGATGGAGCAGAACGAGCTCCTCGGCTCTTCACAACACAGATGAATCCCATGGATAGTACAGGGAGGTGCAATACTTCTGTAGAAATTACTGAGGTAGTCTGTTCTGCAGAAGCGGATGACTTGTGAAGCTGCAGGAATAACACCGTTCACTAACTATGCGCTATATACCGATTATCAACATTAGACAGCACGCAAGATTCTTTGGAACTAATTCCCTTAATGAGAGGTTCCCAGATGACCTTAAAGGAACCCCGAAAAGCTTTGTGAAGGTGGCAATCAAATGCATTCAGGTGGTAGAACACATAACGGGGGATTTTTGTGCCAAGTGTGAGCCCCATACGTTGCACGGATAATTTGTAAATTTTTGAAAATCGCCTTTCTCAGCCGATGAGCGCGACGCCGCAGCGAGCCGACCGCGGCTGACGCGACGGTGATCGCGGCTGACGCAACAGCGAAGGTGCTCCCTGATTCACTTAATCGCCGGCGAGGTCAGCTGCCGGCGGCGTCTCTGCCATTGGCTTCCGGCTGCTCTTCCTCCTTCCTGCACGATCACGAGGCAAAGGCGGCAAAGGCGGGTCCGCAGCGATTGACGCGTGCCTAGGCGCAGGAATGTAGCTAGTGCAGAACGGAAGTCGAGCGTCGAGATGTCACATGGCTATTCCCAGTGTTTCCAGCTGCTTTGAAGGAAGCAGAGAGGGAGGAGGAGTCGATCGGCAAGTGGGGAGAGGTGCATTTAATTGCTTCTGGCGCAGCTAATACTGAATGTAGATCAATAATTCCAACGGCATTGCATCGCTATATTGGTGCTACGTGACAATACAGGCATTTTGTAACTTTTACAGAAGGCTTTTCTGGGTCCCTTTAAAGATTACCCGGCCGTGGCAGATGACCGGTGTAACGACTAGACTACTTGTAAAGTGCTGAGATCCCCATTCCTAAGCTCCGTTTCTTGTTCCTTCTTCGTGCTACGCGTACTGCATCGTGCCAGCCGGCGGTGTACGTGTGATCGGCAGCAGACAGTGCACGTGTTCGTGGCATCACCTTAAAGCTTTGGTGTCTCAGATCTGCACGTGGTTTCCCACAGAAGGCGTCTTTGAGCTTGAGCGGCACGTACGCGGCTGTGCTGCGTTCATTTTAAAGACGATAGTCTTTCTTGGGCTACTTAACCCAGAAATTTTGGTCTGTCTGTCTGTCTGTCCGTGTGCCTGTCTGTGACTCGATTCAGCCACCCGGTCAAAGTAAAACAAGGCCTGCGCAATAGTCTTATATAGTCGCAGCTAAATGTGCCCGTCTAAGTCCGGTGTAATGTTCATACTTGTCAATGTTGTTGAAGAACAACAAGACATTACACAAGTATAAGACAACAAATTAATACAGAAGTGATATTTGCAGCATTCCTTTATAAAAAATCATACATGTTTGATTTGTGCATCAACTGCAGAAAAAAAATTCACTCCGCCGTCGCCTGCTGTCGCCTGCGCCTAATAGCTTCTGGGGGCATTTTAAGAAATCAAGTGGCAACAGTTACGAGAGGTTCCACTAGATAGGTTCCACATTCTGCTTGGAACGTACGTGGACTAGGGAAACGCGGTACTATAAACATTGAAGTATGGCGCCTCAATTCACGCGCGTCTCCGCCGTACGTCAGCGCTGGCAACGAGGCACCCGGCCTGGAGCAGTGGAACACGGTAAATTTAAATAGGCTTGAGCAAACCTTTAGCGTGTTTTCCTTGTAAGGAGCGCGACGCAAGAGGAACAACATGAGAGGTAAGCGGGAAAGGGAAGGGAGGCATTTACTTGGCAAATGTCGACAGACTATGGTCTTTTGTCGAAATTTGTCACGAAAGGAGCAGATACGCAGCCAATTTTTTTGTTTGCTGTCTTTTTATTTTGTTAGCAATAGATATGGCACGTGGACAGAAGTTTTACCTGTTGGTCCATGGACACGGCACGTCAGAAGGACATAGAACGAAATAGTTTGCGTGGACCAGGGTGACGTCGGTAAGCTTGGCTGTGGTGTCGCTCCGCACGGGTTTCTGGCGGCTCGGCCGAGGTTGCGAGTTTGAGGTGGTGGCGGGTTGGGCACGGTTTGGGCTTCTCGGCATGTTTGGCAAGACGCGCGGATTTTTCTCACATACAGCGTGAAACAAACACCCCGTTGCGGGCTTCTGAAGCGAAAACAGTGCCTGCAGAACATCGACTCAAAAAATCTAAAAATAACACGAAAAGGCATTTTTAGGTGCCAAAAATCCCATATAGTCAAAATAGGCACGAAAAAGCTCATAGTTAAAATAAGCACTATACTGGTATGTACTTGTTACCTAGTAAAGGCTAGGAGCGTTAGCTAATCACTCAGCAAAGTGCTTGCTGAACACACCCATGAACTCTTTTCGTAGGGGAAGGAGGGGCAGGAGGTCATCTTGAGAAGGAACGACTACCATGTTCAAAGGATGTGCTGGTTTATTATGAATTGCACAGACATGGTTTTCAGTTTTCACCAAGATTGGGGTTTCGAATGATAACAATACTGCGGTAACCCCCCCCCCCATATGTGACCCCTTTACGAACCTTCAGCCACACATGCGAGTGTTTTAAAGTAGATTAGATTTTTTTTCGGCCCTGGAACGAACATACGCTGTTCTTATGTTTGTTCTTTTGTTTGCATGGCCGCGCTTCTACGTGTGCTTTCTTAGTGAAAGTGACGATGAGCTTTGAGGGAAAATCAAAAGCTGCTTTCTAAATGCAAGAAATGCAACGGAGCAGCATTTCCTCTAAAGCGGTTTTGATAATCCGACTGTCAAGCACTTTGGTTGGCAAACTCTAAAAATTGTTTAAAAAAAATCCTGAACAATGCAGACGGTCTCATATAGGGAAGTATAGGGACCAGGCGGCCGATGTATGGCACCACCGTCGCTTCAGCGAACAGCGCCACCCGTGGCGAACCATTCGTCAGTGGAATGCCGGTGGCGGTCAGCGCAGCGTAACTGTGATTGGCTTTCTGTCGTTTTTCTGCGGTGCGACTTACAAAGCGTACGTAACCCCACGTGCATTTTTCAGATCGGTAAATCTTGAACGTGGATGTGACGTTTACAAGGCATGCCATGTGTGTGATTTACGCCCATACTCAGTATTTACAAATAGCAGACGACGCTCAACGCGCCGCGCTGGAAGTCAAGCTGGAAGTGAAAGTTCGTTGCTTCATGCACTTTTTTTATGCCTGCTTGCAGTTTCACGTATCGAGGAGTATACTGCAGCTAAATGCTCCCACAAAGCCGGTGTGTGCAACCAATCTAGGAATGCTGCGGCGCTGGCCTTGGGCAGTTGATGACGAAACGGCGTCGACGTCATGCACAAGCAAACGACAAAGTTGGGGGGTGTCTTCGAAGATTTACCTCAAAACAGAAATTGTGATGGACGACGCTTCCGTAACTTCATTACCTACGGCTGAAATGTGTTTAATTTCACAGAAATGCTCTTACTAGAGTCATCGGGAATCCTTGATAGAATAAATACTGCATGATAGTACAACGTTATTGCTTGTCGTGGAGAAGCATTGCTTTACAAGAATTGCAATGGTTGCTGGCTAGTTGGTAAATGGTTTTTCAAAAACCAATTCCTGCGTGGCTGAAGGACGCAAGACAGGAGGGTGCCCGAAACCTGTACTCAGCTTCACAACTGAATGCTGCGGTCGGTTTACAAGCTGCCACCTACGCTTGAAAAATCATGCACACCTTCGTCTAACGACGATGAGGGTTTATCACAAAGCTCTATCGTATGGGTTTCCTTGGTTGCCTTCTGGATTTAAACTGACTAGTTGAGGGTCGAATTTGACCAGCACGCAGTTTGGTCTTTTGATCGCAGCGTCTTTGACTTTGACCATTTCCCATTCGATTTCACATTAAAAAGCTTTGCGTTCAACCATCATAATCATTAGGCGGAGGGCTAGATGATTTTGCTGTTTAATTTTGAACTTCCATGCACCTCTCTCCAAATCTAAACTTTGTCTAGCGTGTCGGAAATGTGTCTGTGCTACTCGGGCTGATGCACCCATATTTTAGGCAACTAATCGCGCGTTTTTGGTGTCTTCACCAGGCATTACACGATTTTTTTAGGTACTCTGTAAAGAATACTTAAGCATTAAAAAACACCGGCTGACGTTAACGCTGCCACATTTTTTAACTATCGGTGCCAGCCTTTATTCTACGCAGGTGGTAAAAAGGGAAGAGGAGGAGGGATGGTGGATGGTTTGTAGCTTGGGCTGTTGAGTTGGCGAATAACTTTGGCTCTTGGTAAAATGACCACAACAAATGTGGGATTTCCACTTCGGCTTTCAGGCTCCCATGCTATCACAGTGTCGCTTACCAAAACCGAAGGCACAAAGCTCACGGTTACAGAAAGTGTAAACTACCGCAACGTTTCTATGGCTACACGGTAATCCATCTCATATGCAGGTGCCTTTCTATTTAAAGCACACGTATCGCGGTATCTCAGCGCTAAGGCTGGAGTGGAAACCGTAGTCATTGAAACCAGTGAAGATAATTTAAAGTGGTAGAAATTAATAATAATACTGCTAATAATTTATTCCTACTCAGATCGCACGGATCCAGGCGCAGAGCGCTGAAAAAAGCGCTCGTGTAAGTGTAGCCCATTCCCAACCTTACAAGCATCCAATAAGTTTGCGTAGTCGTTAGTGCATTTAAGAAGAAAATAACACTACTAATAGTAGTTTTATTCGTACTCAGAACGGGTGTAGCCAAGCGCAGATCGCTGCAAAAATTACACCATCTTCCCGTGGGGAACCCTGATGAGGATGCGAAGCATCGTGGCGGTTCCGTGTGGTTCCATTGTGTTGCCGTTATGTTGAGTGATGTGGTTTTCACTAGCGCCAGAGGGAATTCCGCGTCCGGGTCCACACCGGTGGCAAAGGCACGCAAGTGCTGTTGTGTTACGGTGAGTAGGCAGTGGTTCTCGAGGCGCCGAAACTCGTCCATCATGTTCTTGTCGATGTTGTCTCTGTGGTAGAATCGGTAGTCTCCGTCAGCTTTGGTGAGGTAAAGGTTGTTGACATTGGTGCACCGGCTGAGAGCAATGTACACGCCCTCCTCTTCGCAGCTTTGTCTTCTCGTTCTTCTTCTTCTTCGGCGGTCCCCCTACGGGAAGATGACGACGGTGGTTGAACGCGAACATATCTTGTGATGGATTCTTTGGTTGGCCAATCCCTAGGGGCATCCTGCCACAATCAGCATCAGAGGTGCTGCGGACGGGGCTGGTTGAGCTGCAAGGCGCGTGGCGCTTTCCGCTACAGCTTTCCCACAGGATATTCAGCATCCCCCTCTAAAGTTTTCAGCTCGTCGTTTCCGTTGACGTTCAGCTTCGCGTGCCTTCGTTGTATCAGTAGCTTCTTGACGTAGTCTGAATGAGTCAAGGACATAAGGCGCGTTCGTAGCACTTGCTCCTGTCCCGGATTTGTAGCGCAGTGGGAAGAGCACCGCGTACCTTTCGTTGCGACCAGAGAGTCGTGGGATCAAAACCGGGCGCCGCTAACTATTTCTTTTTTTTATAATGTAGTATCGCGGAGCTGTGGGTGTAAGGAGGAGAGTTGCGGATGCGCAGTGAGCGTGTGGACGGCGCCGCCATCAACGACGCAGGACCAGGCGAGCCTAAGAAATGCTCCGCATTTAAAAGCGCTCATGCCATTGCAGCCGATACCCAACTTTAGAAGCGTCCGACAAGTTTACGTAGTCATTACTGCATCTAAGAACCCAACACATTTGTCTAGACTTTGTTTCACCGCATATATACGCTCACAACACCACCAAAACATTCAAAGCACTGAAGCAAACACGACAAAAACAACGGGAGGCTGTGTAGTCCAATGCACCGGCTCATTCCACTGATGAGGGGAGCGCCGAGTGGTGGCGCCACCCGTCCAGCTGCCCGGTCCCTATAGTGCAAGCAAGTTCGAGAACAATGACATCATACTTGCTGCATTCGAAACTCGAAAGGGAAAGCGTTTATTTCATTTTTATAGCTTACGTTTTGTAAGTAGTTTTATTTTCTGCTCGTCTTGCTCGCAGGCCGCAAGTACTAATACCTTATGTTCGTGAAACTTTTCCATGTTATAAATTAGACGTCTCTGGTATAGCTAAAGTGTATTATATGCTTGTATTGTTGAATGGGTGAAATATTGAAACCGCTGGAGCACTACTTGAACTTGCCTGATTTTCCATGCTCGATTTTGTTAGTGAACATTGCTGGCGACGAATTAATAACGGTAGGCTACTAAAATGGCATTCAGTCAACCTTGCGGTATTGTTTCCGTTCTGAACTGACTTTGATTCTTTCGAAATCTCTTTCATTGTATAACATGCGCCCTGACTTTTCGTGCCATTTTCAAATGACGTCGCTTCCGGAAGGTTGCCTGTCCTACTGCACACAAATTCCGAATGCGCTCTGAGGATGCACCGTGCAGCACTGCGGGCTGACGCAAGAGTGTATCTTGATAAAGGGGCCCTGCAACATTTCCTTTACCTCTTGTGGCATGCTTTCAGAACGCATTCAAAACACGCATCCGGTTCTTACAATAGGGGGTCACAAAGAAATTTAGCCAAAACTCATTGCGCTATGGCCATCGGATAGCTTATTTCATTTATTTCATTTATTCGTCCTTAAGGGCCAGGAGGCATTACATAAGGGGGGGCGTACATCAAGGTTGTAACATCTTCGCAAAAATGTAACAAGGAATAACAAAAAAAGAGGAAATAAAAAGACAGAAATCAGCACTCAAGTGATGGCGTACATCGGGTTTTCAACAACTGCGTAAAAAAGTAAAAATGATCACAAGTTAACAAGGGACAACAAAAGAGGAAATAAAAAGGAAGGAAATTAACACTCAAATGACAAGGCGTACGTCGAGGTTGTAACATATAAAAAAGCGACAATGGTCACACATAGTAACTAGAAACAACACTAGAAGGAAATAAAAGCAGGAATGAACATTCAAGTGACAACAGCAAGACTAAGAATAAATTTTACAGGAGTGTAATAACAGACAAAGAAAGAAGAGTAAAAAAGAGATACGAAGAAGGCAGGTGGGGTCTTTAGGTAGCATCGTTTGGGTAGCTGATATACGTTAGTTTTTCGCGAAATTTTGTGCGATCGCTGCACGAAGCAATGTTGTCCGGCAGCGCGTTCCAAAGCGTGACGGTGTGGAGAAAGAATGAGCTGCTCATCGCCGTCGTGCGGCCCTTTATCGCCGCCAAGGGGTGAGTGTGAGATATACGGGACGATGTCCGAAACGGGCGTTTCAGGAGGGCGTGTCCTGACCGAGTAAAGTAAAAGGTGTGCAGGAGGCAGAGGCGAGAAATTATGCGCCGCGAAGCAAGCGGTTGAAGAGACAGAGTTTGTTTTAGGGCTGTTATGCTGGTTCGTCTTGAATATTCTGAAGCAATGAAACGAGCAGCGCGGTTTTGCACGGCTTCTAAGTCATCGCTGAGATAAGCTTGGAATGGGTGCCAAATGGATGATGCGTACTCAAGTTTCGGTCGAACGTATGATAAATATGCAAGTTTTTTTATTTCGGAAGATGCGGATTTTAAGTTGCGTCGCAAGTACCCAAGTGTGCGTGAAGCTTCACAGCGGATTGTTTGGATATGTGTCACCCATGATAGAGATGGCGTCATATGAAGTCCTAGATACTTGTAAGCACTGGTGTGGTCAATAGGAACGGAGTGAATGCAATAAATGTTATTCATGGTGGTATGTTTGCGCGTGAAAGACATTACTTTGCATTTTGTGAGGTTTAAAGACATATGCCATTTTTCGCACCAGGCAGCGATGGTGTCTAGATCATGTTGTAGGGCGATAGTGTCATTAGGTGAAAGAAGGGGGTTATACAGGACGCAATCGTCCGCGAAAAGGCGCAATTTTGATGTTATGTTAGTAGGGAGGTCGTTTACGTAAATCAAAAACAAGAGTGGAGATAAGCCTGCGCCCTGGGGAACACCTGAGGTTACATTGGTTACAGCTGACTGGAAATTGTTGGCGCAGGTAAACTGGACGCGTCCAGTTAAAAACTGTTCAAGCCATTTTATAATGTTTGGACTGATACCAAGGGGAGATAGTTTTGCAAGCAGATGTTTGTGAGAAACGCGGTCGAAGGCCTTCGAAAAATCCAAGAATATTGCGTCAATTTGAAGATTGTCTTCCATGTGTTGCAGCAGGTCATGTGTGAATTCGGCTAATTGAGTTTCGCAAGACGGAGATTTACGAAAGCCGTGTTGGAAGGGGTAAAAAAAATTGATTGATTCTAAGTAACACATTAGGTTAGATGCTATGATGTGCTCGAGGAGCTTACATGGGACACTGGTAAGAGAAATCGGGCGGTAATTGGAAGGTGCATCGCGCCTGCCTCCTTTAATAAACTTTATCAAAACAATTTTCTGTCTTCCCGTCTCTTGACGTTGTTCACGCTTTCGAATGACGTCATTTGAGCGACGTCATGGCTATTGGCCGTCTTTCAGTTGCAGCAACACAAGCATTCGATAGAGATTTTAAATAAAACCGCAACAAAAGCAAAGCAAAAACTTCAAGGCTTACGACAAACTTGACATGCAGTGCCACTCTGTGCTGGCGGTAACTGTAGTTTTTGCAGTGCTTCCAGGCACGAAGGAAACAGTGACACCATTTATCGAAAGCGTTGAAGGGTCCCTCTAAACGTATTTCTTGAAATTTTGTTCGGCCGCAGAAAATCCTCGAATAATCGCGCGGAAGGTTAAGCTAAACCTTTTTCCGCTCTCCCGTGCTGCAAAAGCGGGCACCACTGGAACGAGTTCCGTAAAAAGTTCCGCCTACGTTAACGGAACGTGCACCTATCGTTCAGACCCGTTTTTTGAGCACGGGGGAGGAACCGACATTATGGAACCTCAAAAATTCATCCGGGACTTCAAGTTCGCCGACTTTCCATATTGCTGAAGCTGTGCTTTAGTAACTTGCTTGTACTAGTGTTGTTTGAAACATTACTTCCGTTTGAGGCATATATATGCCGTACAGGTGCAGTCATAAGTACTTGGAACAAGCATTTGTAAATATCACAAAACATTTCTTTTACCGGCTTAATGGCACTAATCTTGTTTGAAACATTACTTCCGTTTGAGGTATGCTGTACAGGTGCAGTCATAAGTAATTCGCGCGGTTCTCAAATAAATAATACGCGCGGTTCTCAAATCCCCTCGTCGAGGCGCGCGAAGGCGTACGGTTTGAGTTGTTTGCACTACGAAAACGTGCAGCGCAAGCGTGGCGTTTGATATTGCATGACATCACAGAGCGACTCTTTTTCTTGGAATGCACGAGCCACGGCCCTACCTTTAACGCAACGCTGCTGCTTGACATCTCTGTAGAAGAAGCTGTCGTGGCGACATTTATGACGGTCACCTTGAGTATCTGTTGACATGTCAACCGTCTCCGCGGTTTTTGCACGTACTTGCAACGCGAAATCCCGGAGTAACTTCTTCCCATAGAAACATCTCTCAGAGAACGCCCCTCCCCCTTCCCCTCTTTTTTTCCTTCTGTTAAACTTCCATGGCAGCGCAAGAAGCTTGCTTCACCACAGGAAGAGTTCGTCTAGCTAGCTTCTCCGCATAGCTTGGTTCTCTCGCACAACAACAGAGCAGTGCGGGAAAGCCCCCTGTACGAAAAGTTGTGGGCTAGCGGGTGTTACGAATCGGCCAGCGCCGCCGTACTTTTCCCGCATCACTCCTCGGCTGTGCGGCGAAGCCACTGCGTGCGCCTTTCAGCCGTCAAGCGCCACCATGTCGGTGACTCATCATTCACGTCGGAACAAGCCGGCTCAGACGCTTCGCTATCGACGCATTTCAAACTTCAACGGTTGCTGGCCCGGCGAGGCGTGTCGCAACCCGTTCAAGGACACAGAGGTCCCGCGATCTCAGCGGAGTCCTCCTCTCTCCCCTCTCTCGGACTCAACGTGCGCCGATGCTACCGACTGCTTACGAACTCTGGAAAGAGCGTTGTGTGTGTCTGTGACGTTCGTGGCGTGTTGCCGCTAGTTGGCGTTTTGACCGTTACCGCTTTTGGGCATAAATAGACCCCTGCAAGCACTGTAAACCATTCCTGCTAGAGCAGCGAATCGATGCTGTCGCTCTGCTCGAGTCCTGTATTGTAACCTCGCCCGTCGGGGCATCGTTCTTTGGCTTCAGCTCACCTCTCGCTATGAAGTAAACAGTTACGTTAGCCTACGGCTTCTGGTCTTCTTTACGGCTGCAACAGCGGCTGGCCGCTCGCATCATACACGCTACCCATCGTATGCCAGAGGCCACGGAGCTCGGATCAGGTGCCCCCACTCGGTCGCAACACGGGTCAGTAATTTTAACCGCCAGGGCAAATTTTAAATGGCTGCGTCTGCTGCAACCGGGCCGCTCTGTCCGGCCAACAACAGATCGAGGTCGTGACGTCACAGCCAAAAGTCACGTGATAAAGGCATTTTCGTCACTTCCTGGACCGTGGGCTTTTTTTTTTTTTTACTTTTATCGCGAAGGCACTGCGCGTAGCATCAAGAAGCTATGCACGGCGGTAAGGTGTTTTTTTGTCACTATTGCGCAGGTACATACGCCCTTCCGCAGCGGTAGGTTCGCTTTGGCGTTTGTTTGATGCCCGAGTTTGTGTCAACGTAGCCGCGGGTCAACGTCGTGGACGGTTGCTTACATGATTGTCAAGTGTAGCGTCGAGCTGTTGGTTGATGAACGCGCCGCGTATCTGCTTTAAGCGTGTTCATGTTGCCTGTTCGACAGTCACTGACTCCACCATGACTCCGCTGTAGTACCAGTGCCAGGCCCATAAAAAGTTTGGATGACCGATCGGCCACCGCTAACTAGCGCCGCTTTCACCGCTAGCGCCGACAGGCTTTACCGCAATGCACCTGTGACGTGCGGCTAAAGGACAGGCGGAAGGAGTTGAAAAATACGAGCGCTACAAGAACAACGGACGAGAAAGGCAAGCAGCTGTCGTATTTGTCGTCCGTTCTTTTCATAGGCTGTTATTTAGCGCTCATAATTTTTTTTATTTTATTTTGTCAATATCATAGACCAACTCAACCAAAACACGTTTCGAAGAGAAAGGTGCTTTAGGAGAGCACTTTAATTCGAAAATATTTGTTCCTATTAAAAGCTAGTTCAATAAAACAGCTTTAAAAGCAGAATTTCATATCCTCGCAGCCCTGGTCTCTACAGAAGCTCCT
The DNA here is from genome assembly GCF_048455015.1 of Haemaphysalis longicornis. Lineage (NCBI taxonomy): Eukaryota > Metazoa > Arthropoda > Arachnida > Ixodida > Ixodidae > Haemaphysalis > Haemaphysalis longicornis. Next base: position 13,984,730 of record NW_027526460.1, on the reverse strand, counting down.
ATAAGATATATAACTAGGAGGATTGCGGGCTTTTAGTTAAGACATTTTGTAGTGGTAGAAATATTTCATCTCGTACCGAGTACCTATAGCATGGCACAAAAAAAGGAAGCAGCAGAGTAACCCGGACAAGCTGCTTTGATACCACAGTTGAAGTAAGGTCAAGTGGCAGGCTTTATCCATCTTGCACAAGAACGGAACCGATGGCTGTTTAATAAGTGGGTGGCCTCCCCTGGTTTACTTGGCTTCCTTTGCATTCTGGCTGCCTGTTTGTGAAATCTACCCGTGGGTATTCTAATTCTTGTGTGGTGGTAGTGTTGTTCCTCATAGAACAATATTGTAGTAATGATGTACACTGTCTGACCTTTTGAATAAAGCCAAGATGTAGGTTGCATACAATGTAGGGCTGGGCGTCGGTTAAAAGTTTTAATCCGATTAATCTGTCTGACCATTTTAATCCGATTAGCTTTAATCTGTTAATTAATCAATTAATCGATAGTGTTGGTTTTGAAAGAAAAATGACCAAAAATAATATTTAATGGAATCCACACACCAATGATAATAATAAAATGCTTCTCCGTCCCAACAGTTTTAATTGTTATCATCTCTGAGCATACTTGCATTGTTTTCTGTTGTAACGTCACGTAGGTTATTTGAACGCAAATATGGTCCTCGGCATGCACACACTTTCAGCGCGGTACTCCTGTTTCGGTTTGCTCACATGACTTCGACCGACTAAAAAATTAATCGCAACTAAAGCATTAATCGGAAAGTTGATCGATCAATCACCCACCCCTTATACATAGTCCATTCAAAAGCACCACATAACGTTCAACGAGCCGCAATTTGTGCCTTTTGTAATTTGCACTGGGGACAAAAATTAAAATTTGCCACAATGTGCTGCAAACACCTCAGACATAGGAATGTAAAAGGGATCACCAGCACTTTCTTTTCAGTGGGTGTGTTGGTAATAGCTGAATTGTTTTTGCACCACCTTCAGCAGTTATAAGGGGACAGTGCATTCCCATTAGGTGAAGCAGAAGCCACTGAATGAAGATATTTACTTTTTCTAAGAGCACTGCATGTGGTTTTTCTCTTCTAATAAAGCCTTTGCGCTTTATTGAGTATAGGAGGCACACCACCATGTATGATAGTTTTGATTACAGTGCTGTTACCTAACTCTGTGCTTGTGATGTCAGCTCAGAAAAAACTTCACTGAAACAAACATTGAAGCAAACTTGTGTTCTGAGGCCGTGTTGCACCTAACACCGACTTTTTTTCCAGGAAATTCAATTGCAATAAAAAGCTGAGCCCAAACAGCCTCGTATCTTTTCCAATTTCTTTTGTGCATTATACTACTCGCTTTTTCTCCATAGATGTTAACTCTTGATGGCTATTGTTAGTCTCACTTGTAGCTTACGGACTAATTATTAGGTGAAGCCATGCAGACTTTTAGTGGGTGATGTACTTGATCTCTCATGTAGCTGACCGACGTGAACTTTTGGGCGGCTTCACGCGTGTAAAGTGCAAAATTTGGATGAGACAAACAAGGATGACATGACCAAGTGCTACTTCCAACTAGGATTTATTGGTAAGATACACTCGCATATATACAGGCAAAATTTTGACAAGATACAAAGGATGACAGGAACAAGTGCAACTAAGTATTACTGGTAAAGTACAATCGTGTATATACAGAAACCGTGCGAACACCAGCAAAAAAAGCAAATTCCAGCACACAAAACAGTTATGCACCGGCACATAATAATATTTGTGACGCAGCTCACGCCCTGATGTACAAAGTATAACTAGAGATCGGAACTTTAGGCAAAATTCCCATTTTTTTCCTGGAGTCCCTGTAAACTTTGTTCGACATATAAGCACGAACTACAGGAATGAAATTAATCAACTGTTGATAGTGCCTATAAGGGCCTATTTTTAGATTCGTGTCTATATTGGCTTTTTGTTGCCCTAAAAATGCCTTTTTAGGCTTGCTGAGTCCATTTTACGTAACGTGTTGCCCCAAAACATACCAACAGAGTCAACTCTTTAGAACCTATACCTGCTATCAATGTGCAAGGACATTAAAAATTCACAGCTTAGTGACTCATGCATATGGATTTCAGTGGACAGGGGATTACATGTGTCCAGATTGAAAAAGTGTGAGGGCCACTCCAACTAGAAGCCTTTGGAGAGAAACTTCCTCCTTTCGGAAACAGTACAAGGCAGGGAGCAGATGCAGAGGCAACTTTGAGGGCAGAGATTTTTTAGTCTTAAGAAAGCAGGACCTGGAGGCAGTAATTTGGCAACGAGTCTGGTATGGTGAGGGGAAAATGGGGTCGGCAAAGTGGTTAGAAGCATTCAGGCTGTGTCTTTGCAATCACCGGATAGAAATATTGAATAGTGACCATGAATATGTTGGAAGACTCAAAGCATCTTCCTGTCCCAGTGCTTTACTGCGCTGATTGAGCTAGTGTACATGTGTGTTCTTGCATTGAGCATTTGCAGCTTTGACAGTATAATGCACAGCTGAGAGTTTCAAAGGCAATTGGAGTGACAATAGCATGAGTACAGGTGACTATTGACATCTCGATGGGGAAGGCTTGCATAGGTGACTCTTCCTTCTCTCAGTGGAATGGCTGCTTCTATGGGCAACCCAAAGTGGGTATCGGAAATAGTAGTCATGGGTGTATAAAGCCATGGGAAAAGGTGTTCTGGTCAGGGAAGGCTCGCCATAAAAATAAGAACACAGCGCTATGACCACTCACAGCTGGATGAACTTCGCTTTGCTCTGATTAAGTTTGTGATGATACTGAGCTGGGTGTGTTCTAAGAAAACAGAGGGACAATAAAATACCACAACACTGCAAATGGCTTATCTGTCAATATTCTCGTCCTGTACGATCACTGGGTGCAATTAGGGCAGTTACAACTGCAGGAGGTGCATATAAGACAGGCTCACCACTTGCTGTAGCTATAAGGCCTGGGACGTGCAGTTATCAAACTTTACATGCCTTCAGCTTCCCGCTGATTTACGATTTAAAGGTTGCTCTTTTCACTATTTGGGCAATGTAAAATAGTATGCATGCAATATGTAATAGCATGTATGTAAGGCACTTGTATTTGGAAGCCCGCATCATACAGCTGCCTGCAAAAAAATTCTGCCCGTGCAAGCATCGCACTCAGCCATCAAGAGCGCAGACATCAAGTGCGATAGCAAGCTAAGTGCAATGGCTAATCTCGCCTTTACCATAAAACAAATTCTCCGTTAGTGGGACTAACCTCTTCAGCTTTCATTAAAGGTTTTCTCTCTCTCTCTCTCTGTCACCGTGGAATTCGTAGATGTACCGGAACACGGTGAGCTCGACCACGTCTCGTTTGCGCATTTACCTGTCACCGCAATAACAAGCCGAATGTGGTACGTCCAGCGTGGCACCCCAATGCACACAATCATTTCCACATCACTGAATTCGCTGCATCACAGCACGGCATATCCTCCCTTGGTGAACTCTTTTGCTGCATGTTGTTGCTGACGGCAACGTGACTTGTTTTCTTGTAGGATATGGGGGCGCACAATTAGTGGTGCCACACTTCGTCCTCGATTGTTAGGGAAAAGATCGGTGTCGTCGTGTTGTCGCCGTTCCACCGGCGAGGGCTCAAGGTGACGGCTTCATTCGTGAACTGGCTCAGAAAAACAGACAACGCGATGTCGAGGGACACTTCGACGATACACTTACTTGATTTAAGTAACCGGCCATGACAACGTATCACGCGGGTATCATCTACGTGGAAAGAAACCAACTCGGGCACAGAACAAATTCCCATGGGCAAAATGACGCAATAACAACAATAAAAGCGGCGAAGCCAGCGTAGCTCACACACAGTGCCTTTGGCAATCGCCTCCACATGCTTTGGCTGAAGCCTTGGGTGAAACTTCTGACCGCGGTGCATGGCTTCTTGATGCTATCCGCATGCCTTTGTGATAACAGTAATACCAAAAAGGTAGTGACTACAGTGACGGGGCACCGTCACTTTAAAATCTGCACTACAGTGACGGGGCCCCGTCACTTTAAAATCTGCACTACAGTGACGGGGCCCCGTCACTTTAAAATCTACACTACAGTGACGGGGCCTTCTCAATATAACAAAATCAAAACCAGCCGATTAGCCGCCGCTTCTCGTTCGTGCTGCCCCCGGTGGCAGCACGAACGCAAGGTGGCCACGGCCATGGCACGAGCACCCCAGCCTGTGCCCCGAGCTGAGGCCGTGGCAACAGTGCGCACTGGGCAGCCACTGAGCTATGCGGACATGGCCAGGCGGCGCGCAGGCCAGCAGCAGCGGCCCACCACCAGCCAGGGACACCAGCAGCAGCAGCGGTCCACCACCAGCCAGGGACACCAGCAGCAGCAGCAGCAGAGGAAGCCCACCAGGTGCCCACCTGGCCAGCAGCCCCCAGCCGCACAGCCCGGGGTGCAGCAGTTGCCATCAAGCCCTGTTGCCGCCGGCCCGGATCAGATAGTACCCATTCTCCTGGCCCTGGTCCACAGCCTGGTGGGCCGCCTGCCTGCTGAGGACCCTGCCCGCCTGGCCGCCACTGCCGCCCTGGCCCAGCTGAACCCCTCGACCGCCCCCCAGCATGGCTAGCAGACACTGCAGGACAGGCCAGCGGCCACGCATCCTGCAGTGGAACTGCAACCACCTGGGGCCACGTCAGGCGGAGCTGGCGGAGCACCTGCTGCGGGAGCCCTTTGATGTCCTGGCACTGCAGGAGGCTGACCTCTACGCACACTCAGTGCGCCTGCCGGGGTTCCTGTGCCACCCTAGCGCCACCAGCTGCCACCTGGACTCCTGCGGCAGCAGGCCGTGCCGGAACACCAGCCACCCACAACGCAAGTCCCAGGCTGCGGTCTATGTACGGGCAGCACTCAACAGCGTCCTAGTTGATCTGGCTGCGGTGGCAGAGGGCCCTATGGAATGTGCCGCCGTCACGGTGCGTATGGGGAACACTGACACCACCGTGGCCAGCGTCTACGTGCGACCACAGCAGCCCTGGGACGCCACAGCGGTGGGCAGGCTGCGGGCCAAGCTGGGCCCTGACGCCGTGGTGTGTGGGGACTTCAACGCCCACCACCCGGCCTGGGGCAGCCGTGGCACCACCCGCAGGGGCAGAGAGCTCCTGGATGCCGCCACCTCCTGTGGGCTGCTTGTGGCCAACAAGGGCAGCCCCACCTTCGTCCGCCGTGGCCCACGGAACACTGTCCAGCAGACGCATATCGACGTGACCCTGGTGTCGCAGCGGTGCGCCTACTCCTGGGAGACTGCCACCAGCACCTGGGGTTCGGACCACTACCCCATCCTGGTCACTCCCAGGGGTGACCGCAGGCGAGCCGACACCAGGGCATACAGCGTCACCAGCTGGACTAACTTCCGTAAGGAGGTGGCGAAGTGCCTGGAGGACCCGCAGGTTGACATCCTGGCAGCCGTCGTGCGGAGCGCAGACAAGGCCACGGTACGAGGAGAGGTACCCCTCTGCACGGCACTGCCAGACCTGGAGCTCCTGCGCCTTCGGGCTCGCCGCAACCAGCTGCAGCGGCGGGCCATCAGGAGCAAGTGCCCAGCTGACTGGACGGAGCAGCGGCGGGCAGATGCCCAATGCAGACGGCGGGCCCGGCAGCGCCGCACGCAGGGCTGGGAGTCCCTGTGCTCCTCCATGGACTCCCGCAGAGACCCAGCCAAGGCCTGGCGGGTCTTCAAGGCCCTGCTGCACCCTGCCACCACCAGCAAGCACCCTCTGCAGTCAGCCGCCATTACCATGGGCATCACCGAAGAGGCCCTAGCAGAGCTCCTGGCAGACCAGTTTGCCCTGTCGGCCCAGGCCCCAGCTGCTCCTGTCCTCCTGAACCCAGCCCCAGCCGTCCCACTTGACCCCTGGGCGGTGGCCCTCTGCTCGGCAGAGCTCACGCTGCGAGAGCTGCGGGCCGCCCTTGGTCGCTGTCCCAAGCGCAGGAGTGCTCCAGGAATCGACGGGGTAACCTACCAGATGCTCCGCAACCTGGACGTCACCCACCTGGGGCCACTCCTGCTGCTCTTCAACCGGGTCTGGGCGACGGGAGTCCTGCCGCCACTCTGGTTGGTGGGACTCATCTCACCGATCCTGAAGGCTAGCAAGCCCCCCACGGAGCCTGGGTCCTACCGACCGGTGTCCCTGACGTCCGCTGCAGGCAAGCTCATGGAGAGCACAGTCCTGGCCCGCCTGCAGTGGATTGCCGACCGACAAGCGGTGTTCCCAGAGCAGCAGAGTGGCTACAGGAGGCACCGCTGCACAGCTGACTCGCTGGGGGACGTCGTCTCCATGCTTGAGCAGGCCTGCCACACCAGGGAGGTGGCCTACCTGGTGCTGCTCGACATGAAGGCGGCCTTCGACACCGTCCCCCACAGCGCCATCCTGGAGGCCCTGGACGGCATGGGCGTCGTGGGGCACCTTAGGAGCTACGTGCAGGCGTTCCTGTCTGGCCGGACCCTACGGGTGAAGGTCGGCCGGGCGACAAGCAGCCCACGGAACGTCTGCTCTGGGGTGCCCCAGGGGAGTGTGCTGAGCCCGTTCCTTTTCAACTTGGTGCTGGCTCCCCTCCCTGACTGCATTCCCGCTGGGCTCCGGTATCCAGTGGGTATAGCAGTCTACGCGGACGACGTCGCCATCTGGACACACGGGCCTACCAGATTGGGCAAGCACGTGAGGGCGTGCCTGCAGAAGGCGCTGGGAGCAGTGGCTGCCTTTCTGTCAAGCCGTGGCCTGCAGCTCTCGGAGGCCAAAACGCAGGCCATGATGGTGCACCCGAGTGGCGCCAGGGCCCGCAGGGCAACACCACCCATCACCCTCAATGGCCAGCCCCTCCCATGGCAGCGCCAGGTGAAATACCTGGGGCTGCTCATTGACTCCCGGCTGTCATGGCTGCCAGCTGTGCGGGCACTGCGGCAGCGCACTGCGGCAGTGCAGCAGGGCGTGCGGAGGCTGCTGGCACGAGGCAACGGCTGCTCCCACCAGGTTGCGCAGCGTGTCTTCCACAGCATGGCCTCCTCGGCTGTGCTGTACGCGCTGCCCCTCGCCAACCTGAAGCAACTGCGGTGGAAGGTGCTCGAGCTCGACCAACGCCGGGCCATCCGGCTCTGCCTGGGCCTCCCACGCCGATCTCCTGTGGCGGCCACGTACACCGAGGCAGCCACTTGGCCAATTGAGCTACGGGCCTTCCAGGCAGGCCTGCGCCACATAGACCGCCTGCAAAAAAGCCCGGACGGGGCCGCCCTGCTGCACCGGTTCCGTGCCCGTCCAAACTCACAGATGGGCAAGCTGCTGCACATCTATGAGGAGGACATTGTGGTGCCGCAGCGACCCCCTCTGGAGCCTCCACCGCCCGGCACAGGAGAGGCCCTAGACATCAACACCAAGCTGCCTGGGGTGCGCAGCAAGAGGGCCACTCCGCACCAGGCCATCTACCAGGAGGTGGCTGCCCTGCTGGAGAACAACGCCAGCCTCCACGTCTTCACGGATGGGTCGGTGCTCCCCCGCACGGGCAATGCGGCAGCCGCCTGCACTGCCCCGGCACTTGGCGCCAGCCGGGTGTGCCGCCTACCCTTCCCTGCCTCGTCCACCACCGCGGAGCTGGCCGGCCTGCACCTGGCTGCGGACCTGCTGCTCGAGCGGGCAGGCCCAGACCGCAAGGCCCTCGTCCTCACGGACTCCCGGCCAGCCCTCCTGCGGCTGCAGTCGGCCGACCAACCGGGCAGCTCCAGTGGGCACGTGGAGCGGTCACTGGTGGCCAAACTCCATGCGGTGGCGTCCCGTGGTTGCACTGTGCAGCTACACTGGCTGCCGGCCCACATGGGCATCCCGGGCAATGAGGCAGCCGACGCTCTGGCCAAGGGTGCCCACCAGCCAGGTACCCCTGCCTCCCAGGACGTGACGGCGTTTGACGCCCCACGCCAAATCCTGGCCCGAATGGCCCTGACCAGACACCCAGACCCCCGAGTAGTTTCTGGCCAGGCCCCGCCCGTTCTGCCAGGGCGTCTCACCAGGGATGTCCGGAGCCTGCTGCTCCGGATGCGCCTCAACTGTTGTGAGGTGGCGGCCCTGCTGCACCACCAAGGACGACGCGCCTCCCCCGCCTGTGCCGACTGCCCCGAACCCGAGACGCTGGAGCACCTGCTCCTGTCCTGCCCCGAGCACGCAGCACACAGAGCAGTGCTGCAGGCTGCACTCCAGCGTCTCGGACAGCCCAGACACAACCTGCAGGACCTGCTGTTCCCGACGGGTCCTGCCAGCTCCCGTCGTGAAGTGTTCCGACACCTCCTGGCATTCCTCGAGGCCACTGGACTAACCCAGCGCCTGTAGCTGAGGCTCAACAAACACTCGCGCCGAACACTTGTGCCGCTGTCGCTTATGTAATGCCCCCCCCCCCCCCCTCTTTTCTCTCTCTCTCTCTCTTTTTTTTTATTCTCTCTTTCTCTCCCTTTTTCTCTGCTTCCTGTCTTTCTCTTTCACACCTTTTCTATTCCACCCCTAGCCTCCTCCCAAGTCTTTTATCCCCTCTTCCCCTCCCCACCGCACTGGGTTGTATGCAGGTGAGCTCCCTACTGAGCTCAATAATATCCCCAGTGCACTTTCCTTTCCTTTCTTCCATCCAATCACTTCTCTCTCTTGTAGTCCGTGGTTCGATTCTCGCGTCGTGTTTTTTTTATTTTTTTGTATGTGTGTGTGTGTGTGTGTTTGGCCGCGTGGTTAGCGTTTTGTAACAGCAAATAAATTTTCACGCGGTGAGAGCAGTCGGTCTTGGTTTTTTACTCAAGCGGCCGAACCGCTCCCGCTCACTGGAGCCAAGGCCGACGTAGCCACCCCCAGTTACGCCCGATCTCCTGTAATTATTACCAGTGATTAATAATTAACAGTGACTCTGGCTTGTCAGTGAGCGGAAGCGGTTTGGCCGGTTAGGTAAAAATCAAGACCGACTGCTCTCGCTGAAATATTGTGAAGCGGGCGCCGGGTGCAGCTTGGAGATCCGTTCGGATAGGGCTAGAGTTAGTCGCGATCCCGACCATCTGTAATTGATAATAATGAGAAATAATTATCAGTGATTCTGGCTAGTCAGTGAGCGGTAGCGGTTTGGCCGGTTGGGTAAAAATCAAGAGAGACTGCTCTCAACGCGAGCAATTGCGTTTCCTCTGGACGGAACTTTTGGGGCCCCGTCACTGTAGTGCAGATTTTAAAGTGACGGGGCCCCGTCACTGTAGTCAGTACTATAGTGAACTAGAATGATCTAGTGGCGCGAACGGCGAGGAAGGGGCGTGCTCTTCTTTGTAGAAAACACCAGGTGGCGCTGCTGCGCCATCTTCGAAAGGCGCCGCCGCGGCAGGCTGTCGCTGTTCCGATGTTGGGTAGTAATTAACCCTTAAAAAAAAAATGCTACTCGCGTCTGGCATTTCCGTACCTTGCTAGGAACGTTTTGTTGCAAATCTGCCCGTTTGAGCTGTAGGGAAACGGCTATAAATCGAGTTGTTTGGTGTCGTCTGCTACCTGCGCAGACGATCGATGCGAGCGTACGCGTTCGATGTGCTGCCGGCGGACAACTGCTATGTTTAATTCTTTACGAATGGATTTACTTTTTATATTTACTGTAATAAAGTCCCGGCATGAACCTACTTGTGAATTTCACTCTACAAAAGCAAATTATACCCAGTATTCACGCGTCCAGTAGCACCCGGCTGATTTTCTCAGCAGCAAAGTTTGCAATAAACAAATTACCTTCAGAGGAAACTTTCCCCAGGCACTTAGTGCTGAAGGCAGCGTCTCCAAATGTGTCGTTTGAGATCGCAGCTTCTGTGTTAGCACGTGTAATACATCACTAAACCTCCTAGTCGTCATGGCCCCTTTGCAGGCCGAACTGCTGTCAGCTTCTTGCAGCACACTGTTCGCAACAGCTAGGGAATATATGTCACCGCTTCCGCATAACACACCACGAAAAGAATGTTTGCGACGACACTTTGTCGTCATGTGGATAGAAGAGCACAGATTTCTCGCGAAAATGTCTAGCTTTTTTTTTTTTTTTCGTATCGATGTCGTATAGCGAAACGAACGTTTCGATCGTCGGCACAATTTAGCCGGCACCAGAGCTTTGAAGGAAGCTTGACTTCTTGAAGATGGCTCATTGTGAAAGCATCATTCCACAGAACTTGCGACTTCATTTGATGAGCACTGCGGAGAGAGAGCCTCGTGTTGTCCCTAGCAAAAATTCTGATACAAATTCTAATACACGTATATGCTTATTGCCACTAATAGACCTATCAGTCTGTATTAGTCTATTAGGTCTATCAGTTTGTATCAGCCTATTAGTCCTATCAGTCTGTATTAGTCTATCAGGTCTATTAGTCTGTATTAGTCTATTAGGTCTATCAGTGTGTATTAGTCTGGTAGGTCTATCAGACTGTATTAGTCTGATAGGTCTACCAGAGTGTACTAGTTCTATCAGAACCAGTGCAAGTTCGAACAAAGCAATGAAACATGGCAACACATTTTATTATCAGGGTACACAGGCAAATTCCTCTGGCTGACAGAAATCTGGCTGAATAATTTAATGTTACATCAGTTCGTAACCTGATTAAGAACGAATGAATAAATTGGAATGCGAATCCACAAAATAGCTGCAGCATGCAATCAGAAAAGCTCGTCAAACCTGTACGGTCCAGTCGTAGGTACATATCGAGCGCATTAATGGCCGATTGAATACCATTCCCATTTCGATGCAACTTCAAAACGGCATTCACCCTTCCGCAAAACGCGATTCGAACGGAGTCTCTTCTTCGTGAGGCATTGCGTTGAGAAACAAAGGAGTCCGAAGCGGCGAGGTGACGGGTCAAAGATGGGTCGGGCGGCGGCCCGGATCACATTTGTCAATGTTCGGCGGGCGCTAGACACATCGCCAACACTTCTGGATGATGTGATGCACACGCTTTCTTCGATGTCAGGCGTTCGATGTCAGCATAGCAGACAGAGCAAAGATGTCCGGAGCCGCGAGGTGACGGGTCCATGATGGATCGCGCTGCGGCCTGGTTCATACTTGCCAAAGTTAAACGGGCGTTAGACACATCTCCAACACTTCTAGATGACGCGATGCACACGCGTCTGATGTGAAATAACGCTAGAAGCCGCTTCCTTCTAACCGTCTTCTTCCCGAACGTACACACACTCCAGCCGCACTGTGATACCGTCGCCATCTTGGCTACCCAACGAAGATCATTGGCATGGCTTGGCTTGACTTCATTGCAGTTTTTTTCGGCTTCGTTAGATTTCTTGCTGCTCTTCTCGCTTCTTGCAGCCTCGCAGGTACGGTCAGGTTAAAGCCCCATCATCTGCTTTAAACGCCGATCAAGGGCCTTTAGGTAAGGTTAGCGTCACTAAATAAAGGCGTAGCTTATTTAGTTACGCTAGGTCAGGTAAGGTGGCTTATCGCTGGCGCAGCACTCCCAGCTCCCATCATTAAGTAGCGCATTTTTTAGGAGCGAAAATGAAAAAAAAGTTGACCTATTTTGCATAAGAATTTGGTTGGAGATTTACGGAGATTTGTTAGTGAACAAAACGCTTCATAATAATATACTAAATAAACATTATTGCTCAAGGGCGATCATTTCAACCTTTTTTGGCTTGTGATTTTCCAGAAAAAATAAAATTCAGGAAATCGCACTTTGCGGGTCCATTTGTATTAGTTTTTATTAAAACCAATACGTCTCTATTAGTTCGTATTATACTCGGGTCTATCAGATCTATTAGTATTTGTAAACTAATACAAACTAATAGGTGTATTTGTATTAGACTAATACAACTTGTATATGAAACTTATAAAACTGATACAAGTTTGTATAAGACTAATACATGTCTTATACACCTAATACAAAAATGTATAAGACTAATACAAGTTTCTATCAGAATTTTTGCTAGGGGTGGCTGGTGCACCTCATCTTTTTCGGCTCTTCAGCTTGCTTGCTGGCTGCCGAAACTGAAACTCTTGTCCGCCTTTTCCTTTGCGGCTTCCGCGTGCATGCTCCGCGCAGAATTCGAAGCACAGTCAGGCAGGATGGTAGGTACAGCACCTGGAGCCAGTGACAGCTTCCCGCGTACAAGTCGCACTTTACAGCCGTTTATTACGTGGATGTAATCACGCAATAAGCACTCGGGCTCAAAGTGGCGCTCACCAACGGCTGAAGATATGGTCAAGAGTTTGTCCAGTCTTCCCAAATTTTGCCCCACTTTTTGCACAGTTCATCGTCCAAAGGAGCGGCGAACAAAGACGCCTTGGGAGCACCTGCAGGGTAACCACTGTGACAACCCGGAGCAAAGCAATAGGTGTCCGTCCTTCGTTTTGACATCGCGTACCCGGCCTGGCCAACCTCTATTCGACAGCACTCGCAATAACTATATTCCTGACGATTGTATACCTCTTGCTTCTGTGGAACATCACGGAAACGTAAAACACGCAGAAAATGAAAGGCCGGCCTCAGCCATAAACAGACGGAGAGTTTGTCCGACCGCGCGCCGCCAACGTATCGCACATCCGCTCGTATCGTCTGCGCCGCTAGCAGACGATTTGTTTGTAGCCGTTGCCCGATGGCTCAAACGGGTCTGATAAGCAACAAAACGTTCTTAGAAAAGTACAGGGACAACAAAAGTGAGCATCTTTCTTCCATAAAGGTTAATTACTGTACCACAGTAAAAAACGGCAGCGGCAATAGCTGGCGAGCGCCCCAAGGAACGGCCCGTGCAACCGCGGTACCGTTTTCGAAGGCGCAGTGGCGCCCCTGGCGGCGGTAGACGCGCTTTGCTTCAGCCCGAACGCTGCAAAGCGCTCCCGTTCGCGCCACTGGATCAAGACATTCTAGTTCACTGTAGTCAGTACCAAACAAAAAAAGCCCACGGCCCAGCTGATGTCGCTGGCAATAGATTCTGAACCGCTTTTCGCCCGAAGCTTCGCTACCATTAATATTTACCTTGGGTGTTTGGCGTGGTAGGCGTGCCGCGGTGCCGCTTTCGTGGCCACGTACGAAAGCAGTGTATGAGAGGCTTGTGCGCGTGTATATTAGAGCAGGAGGCGATGATTAGAGGGTGGGAGGACTCTTATCGAAGCACAATGTCGGCGACAAATGGTAAAACTGTGCCTGTAACGACTACTGCGGCCCGCAAAACGGAGGACCGCGTCATACTGTGCTGCTTAGGTTTAGGTTTGTTCTCCACGGCCGCTCAGTTTTCCATTTGCACAACAGGCGTGATGGTCGTATTTCTCTTCTACGGCTACGTTCAGGTGAGCTGTCTTGACATAAACTTGAGGCAGGAATTCGCAAGAGACGGTCGTTACTTTACCATTCCAGGAGCTGATATTTCGCCTGGACGGGTTCAGAGCGTACGGCTTCTACCTGACGCTCATCCAGTTCAGCCTGTGCAGCGTCTTCGCGTTCGTCGAGCGCAAGATGCGGCGTCAGAGCGGCCGCACGTGAGTCGCTGTCTGCCGCGCGTCGCGTGCGTCTCAGTAATTCACGGAGCTCTCTCATTCCCTTGGCCGTTTTCAGAGCGCCTTTGCGAACGCACGTCCTACTCTCGGTGCTGACGGTGGGCACCGTGGGCTTCTCTAACGCATCCCTGGGTTACCTAAACTACCCGACCCAGGTTATATTTAAGTGCTGCAAACTAATCCCGGTGCTGGTGGGTGGCGTGCTCATCCAAGGTAATCGACCGAGCTCGGTGCTTTGCTTGCCATGCTCTTTCTCTTATTTCAGCTGGGGCCACTGGTGCTGCCCCAGTGGCGTACGGTGCAAGCACCGAAAGTAGGCGCGAAAGGGTCAGCCTCCTTACTTCTTCATGGTTTCAAAATGCCGTACTTTTCGGTTTCCTAAGGAAGAGGGGAACAGCTGGACGAGGCCAGGGATTGTGGCCCTGTCATCAAATAACCGTACTGATAATTGCCTATGTCCCAAGGAATATGCACCAATTAATTTGAGGCATCTGCACCTTGCAATCATCAGGTTTTAAGAACAGCAAAAGATATTCTGAAGGCTAGTAAAGTATTCGATCGTGTGCCCACACTGCACCCCGAATTTTTTTTACCAGTCAGTGGATGCCCTGTCCCTTTTTCAGCCATAGTTAAAGGTCCCCTGTAACACTTTTGACAAACGCTGCCAGTTGTTAAATTGGGTGACCAAGAGCTAAATATTACTCGGAAAGTTGCCCTCTCTCTCTCTTGATCTTGGCATTGTTACATCACTCACGCCATATTGTGGCCATTGGCCTACTGCCTTTCACTTGCAGCAATAAACAAGTTCAGTAGCCACTTAGAAACGAAGTTAAAGAGGAGGTAGGCCCTGCAACGAGCAAATTGTGCAGTGCTGTTAGCGACAGCTGTAGAGTGCTTCTAGGCACAAAGCAAAGGCATTTATTGGCAGTGTTGCAGTGGACCTTTAAATGGGGCAGTGGCTTGCCGCTTGGGCCATTTCACCACTCGTAGATGAGAATCTATAGACAATCGGAAGCTTTCACCACAATGTATTCCGCTTGCTGCTACTAACATGTCTCGAAATACCTGTTCTCATTTGAAGTCGCATTGCTCAGTTTTGCTTTCTCTAAATATTTTAAATGAGAAAGGAAAAAATTGTGCTTAGTAAAGTCATAGCCACCTTCAGTAAGGAACGCTAGGCACCAAACCATCCTAAGGTCATTGAAACTTTCCCCCTATATAGGGCAGGATAAATCAAGAGGGAATTTAGAGGACAGTTTCGGTCCCACATGGCAAGCGTACAGAAGTGAAGTGAGCAGCGCCCTTTCGCACCTACTCTGTAGTTGCACCTCCTCCTATTGTAATCAAACCTGCATTTATGCCCCAACGGTACTGTGCTATGCTAAAAGAAGAGTGAAACAGAGAGGGAAAAAAACTATAAATGAAGAAATCCAGTTTTGCTGAACAATCAAATGTAAAACTGTATTCCATGCATGAATCTTGAAGTTTGGTGCTCTGTTGTGTTTAAACCGCCTCTGAGTGAGCTGTGCATCTCACCCTGGTATTTTAACTCTGCATATTTATGTTACCTGGCCAGCATTTGGTTTTTGCGCTGGCCAGCTTATTCGCACGATTAACTTGTAGTTGTTCTAGGTTGCCATGCAGTAGATCGAAATGCTGTGAACTAATTGTTTTCAGGAAAACAGTACAACCGTCTTGACTTCGCAGCCGCCGTGCTAATGAGCTTTGGACTCGCCGCTTTCATCTTAACCGACAGCAAGGTGTCACCGTCATTCTCTGTTACAGGCAAGTATGCAACTGCTCTTTCTGTTACGTAAAAAATAGCAGTTGTGAGATCTTGGCTGAACGTAAAATGTGGAGCTCACCAGTGCATGTGCTGTGCGTGTTACTCACACATCTTTGTGACATAGGGGTACATCACACACATCTGCATTGCTGTGATTGAACCCAAGCCCATCATGTACAGTTCAGCTGCCTTGTTGAATTGGATACAAAATGTGTAGCGTGTGCACCTGTATACTGTTATTGCTACCAAAGCCTGTGCAAAACAGGTGGAGTTGTGCACAGAAAAGGAGTGGAGCTAGTCAGTGTTCACTGCTTGAAACTGCTGCAGTTGTAGGTACAAGAAAAAAGCAAAGCCAGATTGCACAACAGTGCAAGCCTGATGTCACAGCAGAGCGGTGGTCGTCTCACTAAGCTAAACTTGAGGAGTGCCATTTAAGTCACTCAGAACCATTTACCCTGTGTGTATATATGTTGCTCGTCAGCAGAAGACCAAATCAAATGCAAAGTGCTTTATTTGTACAGTGCCCACTTTCGTCTTCGCACACTTCGTCCGCCACCGCAAAGCCTTCGTTGAGCGCTCCCTCGCTGTTGAAAACCTGCAATACTACTACTACTACTTGTTCTTCTGGGCGATTGCATTCTCGCCTGGCAGTGGGGAGCGCTTCCTGATAAGCCGCCTTTTCTTCAGGAATCCAGATCCTCTTTAATTTCCCCACCCCCATGTGTGGGGCACAGAGTCGGAGAGGGTTCTGCCGCCGCCGCCACGGCGGATCCGAGTTTTACGAGCGCATGTGGTTGCCCCTAGTGATGCCAGGAACAGACGACAGTCGTTTTGACGGTGACGCTGTTTGCTCAAACGCTGACTGGCACATTCTCTTTTATTCTTCTCATTAAAATGCCTGAGTTTCTTATTTACACTTTTGTGTAGTGGCCGCATTAATCCACCTTACATCCCATTCGTGGCCAATCCCCCAAGTGGGTACTCTTCTCTTTTAGCAAGCCCCTCATGTGGCGGAAGCCGATGCACAAGCCTGGATTGTGATTGTATGCGCTTCATTCAAATGCTTAAGTTTCTAATTTACATTTTTGTGTAGCCTCACATTAGTCCTCCTTATGCCCTATTCCTGGCCAATCCCCCACGTGGGTACATGTGCTCGGCATTTTCTTTTTTTTTTTTTTTCCTGCGTATGAACGGCGCAATTAAGATCTTAAACAGCCCTGTTGTTAAAAGAACAACTCTGAAAAGCCAGTTGCTACCAGACACTGATGCGCCAACTATGTACCTGTAGGTACGTAAGTGAATGGGAGTTAAGAGCAGAGCCCTTTAGCAAATCGTAATTTTTCGTGTTAAAAATACCAAGAAATTGCAGAGTGTGCACACGCGAGAACGGGCCTCACAGTGACCATCCAGCATCCCCTGCGCATGTTTGTCAAGCCAAGCATATCCACTTGGGGAGATTGGCCAAGATTGCAGCAGCAACCGCCCAGCAGTTAAAAAAGCTAAGAGAATGCTGTGTGCTCATGTGTGCATGCCTCGCGGCGACCGCATAGCATCATCGGCGCACATTTGCAAGCTAAGCATACCCACTTGAGAAGTTGGCGAAGATTGGCAAAAGAAGAAAAAGAAGAAAGAAAAAACTCCAGTGTTCGCCATTATTGTGGCAACACTTGCTTATAATGAGAAAGACAGGTCATAGTGTACGCCCCTCCAAGGTGATGTCCAGTGATTATCACTCCCCCCAAAAAATGAAGAAAAAATCACACTTATAGCAACGATGGTGTAAATGTTGTTGCAGCAGCAGGTTTGTGCACTGTCGTCTTATGTCAAATGTCTTTTCGCACCCGCCGCGGTGGCTCAGTGGCCAAGGCGTTGCGCTGCTGAGCACGAGGTTGCAGGTTCGATTCCCGGCCGCCGCGGCCGCTTTTTTGATGGAGGCGAAAAGCAAAAACGCCTGTGTGTACGAGATTTCGGCGCATGTTAAAGATCCCCAGGTGGTCAAAATTAATCCAGGGCCCTCCACTACGGCGCGCCTCATCGCCTGCGCTGCGTCGGCGCGTTTAAACCCTACAATCAATCAATCAATCGATCAAATGTCTTTTCGTTGTGTTCCCTTCCTCGTAATTAAAAATGCGACGGTTTCAAAGAGTATGGACCGAAGAGCTTTTAATTTTTAGAAGCGTGACTTCAAAGCACAACGTAACAACCATTTAACATAATTTGAAATAGCGTGACTGTTTGCACTGCAGGGGTGGTGCTGATAGCAACGGCACTTCTCTTTGATGCCGTGGTTGGCAACGTGCAGGAAAAAGCCATGGCCATCTACCATACTCCCAACTCGGAAATTGTAAGTGGGGGAAAACATGTGACTGTCGTGCTCGGATAAGCTTCCTTTCCTGACATTTCAGTGTGATGGCCGTTTCATTGGCGGAAATGTTCAAGCAGCAGCAAGCCTTAAATGTCAAAACTTTTTTGCTGAAGCTATCCCGGAAGCTTTTTTTGTTGGTATTATTTAGGGCCAGGCAGACATCGTTTTAGACGTGTGAATTTAAGATGGTTAACTACCAAAAGTTAGGAAATCAACTTTTCATTAACTGGTTCATGGACACGTTTTTATTAGTTAAATGCAGATAGGTAACAACAAAAGCTACCCCTCCCAATTAGAAATAATCCAAATCTGGCTGGTCAATAGAGGTATGCATCCCTGCAGTTGGCCCTCAATACAATGACATTCTACATCATATTTTGCAACTTGTGGTACACGCGTAACGTTACGTAGGACACTAATCTATTTTAGGGCCTGCTTCCAAGACGCATGTGTCTGACTGCAAGCCAGATATGGAAATTTCTATTTAATTGAAGCAGTTTTTGGTGTTACATTAACATTTTCCCTGAAAGCGGTAATTAAGAAGTCAATGTTTGAATATTCAATAATTAATCCTGCCGAAGTTGCGTATTCTGTTGCGAGTATAGTCTGCCTGCCCCTAAAACATGCCTACAAAAATAGCATTTTTACAGCATGTTGTTGGAGCTGTCTTTTGATACCTACAGGTGAGTTAAACCAGACCAGACTGCAGTGTACAACCACCAAAGCAACCTGAACTTCTGCAGCAAAACTTTTTCAGAAGTCGCTCTCAAACAAGGGGAAACGCATTCATTGTTGTGTAGACTTATCAGTGTCTTCTTTGCCTGCAACTGTCCCCTCTTTGGCCGTGTCTTTTAGAAGCTATGTTCGGAGCACTTGGAAACTTTTAAAAGCAGTGTTTAGCGTCTAAACACTGTTTTTGTATTCATGTCTCTTTAAGGGGGCGTGAAGACGAAATATAAAAGTGTAGTTCTGTAAAAAGACTGCCTTGTCCCAATAACAATGACACTAACTTTGCAATGAATTTCAATCAAATAATGAAGACAAGAAAAAAAGATGAAGCAGTTGCGACTTTCTGGCCACTTCCCGGCAATATCTCTGTCGTCACAGAATCTTGTTTGTGCTATTGGCAGCCAATGACCTAAGCCACTGACAAGAAACATTACTGGGCGATTATAGTGGGGTTACTACAGGTTTTCCTGCTCAATTTAATCTAATCGCCACACAATTTAATCTAGACGCCGCCAAATTTAATCCAGACGCCAGCAAATTCAATCCAAGTGCCAACCAAATTAATTCAGCTGTCAGAATGTTGTTCAGGAGTGTTTTGTGTGAAATTAGGCGCAGCCACGGAGCAAGAATGAAATAGGAGGGGAAACTGAGCTTCCTGGGGCAGCCTGATAATGTCACAAGCACTTGGCGAACATCAAGTTTCCGGCATCTGGCGGCAAGCAAAAGGAAGTGCGCGGTCATCGCCACAGCCGGCGCGCGTTCTGTTGGCGCTCGCCCAGTCCAACCCTGCCGCGGCATCGCGTCGGCATTTCGCCGGGCCGCCGAAACATTCCGTGGCCGAAGCGAGAGTGTGTGCACTCTTCTGCGCTTCCGTTGGCTGAAGAGCCCGCCTTCGCGATTAATTTTCTGTCAAATTTAAACCGGCTGGTGCGAGCAAATAAAAGGGGCGTAAGCAATCTTGCACAAGCACCAAGCCCAAAATACAAACCTGTAAACGCAAAGAAATGTAAAACCTGTAAACGCACGGCCTTCTCGCGTGTGATGCGCTCGAAGCGAGTTTTTTTTTTTAATTCAAATACCCTAAAGGCCCTTGCAGGCATTACATAGGGGGGGTTACAAAACAGCTCAAAGATCTCAGCACAGTTACTCAAAATAAACAGCAAGCGTAAGTTTGAACATTGAGTAGGGGTTAGCAAACACTAACAAAAGGAATGGTACAAGAATGAAAAATCACCGGTGAAGAAGCACAACCCTACTTTCCTAAACAAGTTGAGTGCACCGGCCAATTTATGACGCACGCGTGCGCGCTATGCCCGAGATAAACGCTTATTCCGTCCCCGCGTTGCGCAGCAGCTCGAGCGCATAGCAATTCACGCCTTGTGGCGAATGCTGCAAACAACAGTATTGCTTTTAATACATTCAACCAGGTGCCGCTGTCAAATTGTTCGCCGCTGCGGCTGCGGAGCTCCGTAGGTCGCCGTAGTTATCATTGTGACATTATCTGGTCGCTTGAGCGTGCCGGCCGCAATGGGCGTTTCCTCTCCTATATATTCATGCGGACTTTGTTGAGTGTGGTGTGGTGAAAATGTGGTGTTTCTTGACCCACGATGTGGAAAATGTTATGCGCACAGCTTAATGGACATTCACTAACATGCGCAGATCAGGAGAGCGGTCTTATTTGATGAATTGGTGCCGTGTGCTGATCGTCTGCGAGATCTTCAGAAGTATTGTCTGCTCACGTATTGTTGCGCCAGCAACACTACTTCTGACGCAAGTAGGCGATATTTCTGACTTGAGCAGACAATATTATAATTTGGAAATAATACTTAACCCTACAGAAAAGCATTCATTGACTGAAAATCAGAATGAAAAGGGCATCAAAGTAATGTGTTTTTATAAAAGGAACTTCTGAAGGCATTGTTACGTGACGAGCAGACGATATTTCTGACGTGAGTTATCGACGGTGCTTTCGAGGCGATCAGCTCACAGCACATGGCACCAACGGATCAAAAAACAGTCTGCTCTCTTGGCCTGCACGTGTTTGTAAATGTCCATTAGGCTGTGCACATAACATATTTTGCACATCATGGGTCAAGAAACGCCACGTTTTCACCACACCTCACTCAACAAAGTCTGCAAAGCTGCGCCTAATTTCGCACAAAAACGCTCCTGAACAATTTTCTGACAGCTGGATTAATTTGGTTGGCGACCGGATTAAATTCGTTGGCACTTGCATTAAACTCGCCGGCACATGGAATAAATTAGGTGGCACTTGGAATGAACTGAGCGGGAAAACCTGTAGTTCGTTTGATCATATCGCTTCAATGCTAAAGTTCAGTTAACACACTGATAACGGTGCCTTAGTGCTGGCCCACGTTACATCACTGTAGCGGGAAATTCGAAAGCTTTTCAATATTTCTTGCAATTTTTTCGGTTAAGAAATCATATTTTGCAGCCGGAATGGAACCGAGTGGGGCACAAAGGGCCAGTTCTCGCAAATTAAACAAAGTTGTATTCTGTCTTCATGGGCCCTTTAATGTTGACGCGGCTTGCTGTCGCCCTGTGCTGTGTTCCGAGCACCTTGCATCCGGTCTTGCCACGTCAGATGCTGTTCTCCTACTCGATCGGCGCTCTGCTCCTGGCTGTCCTGTTGGCAGGGACGCAGCAGCTGTTGCCTGCTGTCAGATTCTGCGCACAGGTGGGCTCCTCTGGCACAGCCTTGTGCAACTTTCCCCTGCTACACTACACTTTGTAAGCCGGTGCGTAACGAGTATCCACAGGCTCCGACCCCCTCTACGGGTTTTTTTTATCCCGAACGGTTTCAAATATTTCAACTGCTCTCGGTGTTCCCGCTGTAGTGGTCTCATTTGGTTTTCTAGTTCGTCTTTTTTTTTTTTTTTTTTTTTTTTGATATGTGCCCACGAACAGCGTGATTCAGCATGGTGCCCTGAAAAAACAAAGCAAAGAAACGTAAAAATGTAAAAATATGTAATGACAAAACAGTGTAGTCAATGTCCCAACCAAAGTTGAATTTGCGCCTGTAGTGTAGGTTGAGTGGCGTGGCAGCCGCTTTTCTGATGGAGGCAAAAAACGGAAATGCACATGTTCGAAACTGATTGATTGATTGATTGATTGATTGATTGATTGATTGATTGATTGATTGATTGTAGCGTTTAACGCGCCGACGCAGCTCAGGCGATGAGGCGCGCCGTAGTGGAGGGCTCCGGATTAATTTTGACCACCTGGGGATCCTTAACGTGCGCCGAAATCTCGTACACACGGGCGTTTTTGCTTTTCGCCTCCATCAGAAAAACGGCCGCCGCGGCCGGGAATCGAACCCGCGACCTCGTGATGTTCGAAACTTCAGCGCAGGTTAAAGATCCCCAGGTGGTCAAAATTACTAATCCAGGGCACTCCAGTATGGCACACCTCATCGTCTGTGTAGCGTCAGCACGTTAAACCTCATGATCAGTCATTCAGATTAAGCTGCACTTGAACCCTGCAAGAACAAGATTTTTTTTTTTAATCCAAGCAACTTGCTTTGATGTTCCTAGCTATCTCAGTGCTGGTATATTAATCTAGACTCTCGCATATAGAAAATACTAATGAAAATGAGCACATGTTAAAGAAATCAAAAGGACACATTTCATTGAAGTCTTACTTGTGGGTGTCATTGTGCCGCTTAACTGATGTAATCTATTATTTGACCACTTAGCACAATCTAAAGCCAGTTAGTTCATCTGTAATTGACATCAAAACAGAAAACACTGTGTGCGGCTTGTGGCCTTTGCACCATTTGCTAACGACTTGCTCTGGTTTGCAATGCATTTTTGTGCCATGTTGGCTTTGAGCTTTCTCCCATTTCGTGGCTAGTATCAACTTCTTGTCCATGCACATGCAGGACGTAGTGGGTAAAAATGCTATCAGCTAAATTTATCCCACGAACTTACCACAGTGTCGTCATATGTCTCGGTGCAGCACCCATGGGAGACATACGGCTATGGCTCTGTCTTCGCCCTGCTCGGCTACCTGGGCGTCCAGATGGTCCTGACCCTCATCAGCATCTCCGATGCCTTTGTTACAGTAGTCATAACCACATGCCGCAAGGCCGTCTCCATCATCCTCTCCTTTATGCTCTTCGCTAAGCCCTTTGCATTTCAGTGAGTATTCCTCCGTCCCATTGCGCCACCTTTTAGGCACTTCATCTTGCAGCTTGCTGCGAGTGACTACACAGTTCAGTTCACTTATACATGTTTATACTTTAGTTGCTACTAATATTTCCTATAGAAGAAACTTCAGTGTGGCAGTAGGCACGAAACATGCAGACCCACATTGATTGCTGCATGTTACATTTCACTCATCCACTTGCTGCCATAATTACCCCTTGCATGACTGCAGCAAGCTGCTTCCATATGACTGGTACTTGATTGTGTCACCTGTTAAAACGTTCGCAGCCACATGCAGCTTTGGACACTATTGTGAAAGAGACCACATTGGTTGTAAAAATCAAAATCTGAGGGCACTGGTTGGAGATTCGCGATGAAAACTGCAAAACTGGTGAAATCGGTCGCATTGGGGGCTGACGCCTTTTGTTTGCCAACAGCAGTTTGCAATCGCCCCTGTAACAGCAATGGAGCCCTTGTCAATTTGGGGGCCTCTGTTTGCACCCTGCCTGTGACAGGTACGTCTGGTCAGGTGCGATGGTGATGCTGGGAGTGTTCCTGCATGCGCACAGCAAGAAACTTGCCAAGCGGCAGCGGCAGCTTCCCCTCACCACCAAGGAAGCTCAGCGCCTGTGACCCAGCCCTGCAGTGTGGTGTGTGACGAATCTCTAGTCAGACTGGTGCACGTTCGCAAGCATCCCTCTCCTTGACGACGTTCGTTTTGTAACCTGGAAAGCATCGCTCTATGGAACCGGCTTTTATTTTTTGTACAAATATATTCGTTGTTTTTCTATGTGTGCGTTCCTTTTTAGCAACTTGGGAAGCAACAGAATGGCTGTTGCCTTGCTAGTGATTGTTGCGGCAGCTGTGAGTGTTTCCATGATGGTAGCGGGCATAATAAAGGCTGGCGTCCAGTTCACTCTTGCCGGCATTCAACAGGCAGCGTGCAGCCAGCCCAGAGATTGTACAAGTAGTACACTGCATCTTTGGCATAGTGTTGTTCGAGCCTTTGGACTGGAGCCTTGTAAAGAACACAGCTGTTTGCTGCTACATTAATGCATGCGTCCACACAAATTCAGGTTAAAGGGGGACATTGCACTTGGCAAAACGATGCCTGCCCTACAGTCTATGGTATGTGTTGTGACTTCCTCGCTCCTAGCAGAAGACACTTATCATCATCATTTCATGCTGCTTTTCACGAGCTGCATTCTCTCGTGGCTACGTCGGCTCGCTCCACTTCTTCTTCTTGGTTCCATTAAAGCCCTCATTCTCATCAGACGTGCGCTCTCCGCTCTCTCTCGACGGCTTGGCAGCCGGTGGACCTCGAGGTCCATCACATGGTGCCGAGAACCCGGGATTTCTAGACGACGCCAAGCCCATCGACGCACGGAGCCGCGAAAGCAGAGGAAACGACGCGGCGCCTGCGATCTTGGCGAGAGTTCCCAGCTGCGTGCGACCGAATGGAGCGGCAACTTCGACGACGCCTCAGACTACGGGCGCAACTGGATGGCCTTCTAGCAGAAGCGGAAGGCCACATAAGAGGACATGGAGAGGCGACACCATCTGCAGTGAGGGTGCTTCTTGAGCGAATCGGCGCATTGTACGCACAGATTGAGACAGTGGATGATGCGGTTTTTGAGGAGACACCAGACGACTTGCTCGAGAGTGAGACGTTAGACGCCGGGCAGTACATCGACAAGGTTGTCACCTTGACGGCTAGCCTACGTTTTAAGATACAGGATTGCCTATCTTCGACGCTACGCCCGGTGACCGTTCTTCCAATACCAACGGGCAAGCGCACATCCCCACAAGAAGACCATCCACTACAAGACTTAGATGCACGGAACATAACTCGGATGCCTTTTGGAGCTGCTTCGAGTCCTGTAGTTCTAACGGCTACTTTGAACCACCAGCTTCAATCTGTGGTAGACTGGCAACCAACGACAGCCCGACTACCGCAAGACTCCACCTGTATGAACGGTCCCCTCATTGAAGTAGAGCCCACTAACGAATTGAACAGGATGCACAAGAATGAAATCTCCCGCGAAGCTTCCATGAACATTTGCAAACCGGCGAGCAACGACACTGCTGTCATTCCCACATTCGACCATAGAGTGACTTCACAGAAAAAATCCCACTACTCGCCTCGTGGAACCTTAAAATCGCTGAGCCGTCTTCGGAACCAGCGCTTCAACACGCTTTCGTTCAAGCTCCAGAACATCCTGCACTACATTGAGGAGGCAAAGGGAACTACAAATCTTCGTGAGCGAACGTCTGAAATGCGAAACGAGTCGAAGAGACGCAAGCGCCAAAAAGAACGACGCAGAAGACGTCATGCCGAGCCCAAAGTGAGGCATCAAGGGAAAACTGTCGCGCTGCACACACGGAACACAGCGGAAGTGAAGACACGAAGATTTTCAGGGAGGAAAACACAAAGAAAAGGCAGCAAAATCTTACCCTCACAGAAGGTCCGACACGTACAAGAAAAGTTTTCCGTCTACAGCAAATTTCTCTGCTTTAGAAAGCGTTCCTTTTCCTATCGTTACAAATCCCCTCTGGCTAGCAAAACACCCTGGACAAATTGTAAGAAGCAGCAGATTAGGCGGTATAAACACCGATGGCGGAGAAAGCGCTCTGGAACGAGGAACGAAGCTCGGAAAGTTCACCTGGAACGTCCCCCAAAAATGCGGACTTATTGAAGGATAGCACGCTACTCGGAAAAGCTCTTCCAAGACATGTTTAGACCTTGACATGAACGGAAGAATCGAGATCGGCCGCAGGGACAGAGTCTTCAGGTCCAACAACCTACGTTTTTTCTTGCGGCACTCCACTCAAGCGCCCCGAACCCCGACTTTACCGTTCTGAAGCCACCTAGCGTCATCTGTCGGCGGGGGAGACTGTTGCGACTTCCTCGCTCCTAGCAGAAGACACTTATCATCATCATTTCATGCTGCTTTTCACGAGCTGCATTCTCTCGTGGCTACGTCGGCTCGCTCCACTTCTTCTTCTTGGTTCCATTAAAGCCCTCATTCTCATCAGACGTGCGCTCTCCGCTCTCTCTCGACGGCTTGGCAGCCGGTGGACCTCGAAGTCCATTACAGTATGCAACTAATGCAGGTTACCTTGGATTGTTTAAGATGCTGCTAACTTAATATTTGCAGCCGTGTTAGCATTGAGCTCACGTGCAAGTTTCTGTACATGCGTGGGTGGTTATAACTGAAGAATGTAAGAGGCAGCAGATGCTCTATTAAAAAATTGCTGTGGTTTAGCTTTGGTTAACCCTAGTTGATAACAAAAGCTTCACTGCCCTGGCCAGGCCCACTGTTGAGGTGAGGCCGAGGTGTGGTTTCGTAGTGATAAATAGACACGTTTGCAATGAATACATTGCTTATTCATCATCTTTTTTCGCCTCGGGTGTTTTTTAAGCCTCGCCACTGTACGAACGACCACAGCTGGATGTTCGTCTTCCTCCATTGCACACGGCTCTGCGCCGCACGTGGCCTTCTGGCCTTCCTTCGTGGCGCGTTTATTGCTGCAGAGGCGGACTCCTCGCCTTCCTTCTCTGCCAGGTGGCAACACGGGTTCCGCGCACATCGCAGTTCCCTCCTCGCCTATCTCTCCCTGCCATCGGGCCGCTGCTCCGTGCTGGGAGCCCCGCCAGGTGGCAACGCAGGTCGCACACATGTCTCCGTTCCCTCCTCTCCCATCTCTCGCCAGAAGGGTTGCAAGCTGGGCTAGTTGAAAAGACATATTCTTGGATGAAACTAGGGCGAATTTGAACAAAGAGAGTGGACCACAAGTATCAACGTGTGTTTGAGGGAGCATGACTTGTCATTAAAGGACCCCCCATCATCCCATCTTTCTTCGCATTGTACAAAGTGCCGCGGATGCAAACCTAATTTTTCTGCCACTGACATTCTATTTAGGCACAGTGAACAAGCACCCTGCGAAAGTATGGAACCATTCCACATAGCAGAAAGATATACAAGTGTGTCAGCCAAGCAAGCGCGTCTTCATCCCAAAGAGATTGCATATCTGCGTGGGCCTTGACTGTAGCCGGTGTCTATTAGTTGCCCTATCACCGTGGCTTTTGTAAACTTGTTTTACTCATGTGCAGTGTTTTTTATTGTTTTGTGTTAAATGTTTATATTCACCTTTCTTGGTGTTAAACTTTAGTTTTTAGACCAGCAGATGTCCTTGCATTCCCCCTCCTTTGTCTTTAAGTTTGCGCTGGTTTCATCCAAGCATAAGCCTCTCTCTCCCTGCCATCGGGCCGCTGCTCCGTGCCGAGTGTTTGTGGAAGGAAGTGCGGCTTGACCTCTAACTCTCAAGGTCAAAACTGGTCACCCCGTGAAGAGCGCCCAAGGTAGCATAGCGTAGCTTTCTCTACAAAAGCAGCACAAATTTACAGGGGCACCTAACCATCTCCTATAAAGTGAGTGATAGCATGTGTGGGTGGGCATGTTGACATGAGTGTTGGCTGCTATCATCACTCGCCCATCTACCTTGTGGGTACGTGAGAACAGTGTGCTGGTATCTTGCCCTTGCAGCCAAACTGGGAGTTGTGAATTGACCGTGAGCTTAAGTCTCACAGCTGCTGTCATCGTCATTGGCCAATCCACAAATTGGCCAATGTGGGTATGTATATTAAACCTTAACTTTGGGCAACTTTAATGTCAAGCGTGATGACGCGACAGTCGTGCTTGTACATCAAGCTGTGCATTCCATTTGACATGGTTGGGCCTCAAAGCGCTAAAGTGGGGCCATAGGGGAATTGTGATGAGAGCTTTCTGGCCTCATGCTGCCAACTGGAATTTTGATGACTCGTTCTGGTTACAAAAACCAGAGAAAGTGGCTTTTCTTTTCCTTTTTTTTTTTGCCAACTGAGTCGTGTGCAAGTGATTTACTTTAAAATGCCCAAAGTGCAGCCGAAATTGTTAGTCCTTCCAGACCCCACAAATATCGTGAGAGCACAGAAATGATTTATCACATCTAGTCATCCTTTCTTTGCGAGGGGAATTCTTTGGCACACAGTATTGGTTACAAGAGTACGCCCTATCACCTTCATAAAAGCTGCGTGTCATTTACATCAGTCCACAGCTGTAAAGCCAGATCTTGATCACTGCGTACCGCTTGCGAAACTTCATCACAGAATGTTATGCCCCCATTCCCACACCCTTTCAGCAATGGTTACCGAATGCATATAAGCACAGCATGTGCTTGCGAAACAATGTGCAACAGCCTAATGAAGCTCTGGCGAAATTTTTCAAACATGAATCTTTGCTCAGCAGTAGAAGAGGCCATTTTAACTTGACAATCTTCAGGCAGTTTGATGAATGTGTCAAACATGGCAGTGTGTTGTATGCCGTTTCAAATTCCAGCTGGCAGATAGCAGGAACAATACATACTCTGATCATTATAGAGCGCTAAGTCAGGGGTCACTTTTTGATACATGGGCCCAATGCCAAGTTTCACAACTCTATATGTCGAAGAACTCAGTGTGAAGCTATGGCCTGTTTACTTCCACATGGACTGGCAGACAGGTCAAGCTTCAAAGCTTGAATAGACTTCAAAACACACAGAAACAGACAAGAAAATTTTATTTTTAAGTAGAAGTATAATCTCCTGGCACGCATGCTAATAAAGAGACGTCTGTGCCTTCCAAAAAAATTTAGCTAACATAGCCATGCAATCATGACTTCATCGAAGAACTGGCAAGGCAGCATCAGTCCTTTTGCAATGGCACCTCTGGTGTGGATGAGGGTGCAAATGCCCGGCAAAGTATTCTGCAGCACATGCCAATGCTGGAATGGGAAAAAACAAAGGTTAGCCCAACAGGCACATTGCAAGGTTAGCTGGGTCATGCTGCGTGTCATGAACGGGCAAAACTAGCCGCGTATCTGGTCCTTTTGTTGCAAATGTCGACGAAAGACAATAGCTGACTGGCGCCCTTGGCAAGTAAATGCCTCCCTTCTCTTTGCAGCTCGCGTCTCGTTCCTCTTAACGTAACACGCTAGATGTTTGCTTTAACGTAACACGCTAAAGGTTTGCTTTTAAGTCAATTTATATTTACCGTCTTCCACTGCTCCAAATCAGGTGCCTTGATGCCAGCGCTGCTGTACGGCGGAGACGCGTGTGAATCGAGGCACCCTACTACAACGTTTATAGAACCACGTTGCCATACTTCACGGGCGCTCCAAGCGGAACGTGGAACCTATCTAGTGGAACCTCTCGTTGCGTTTACCGTTTGATTTCTTAAATGCCGCCAGGAGCTATAGTAGCGCTTGCAACAGCAGGCGACAATTTTCTGCAGTCGATACAGTATTTCATTTTCTATTGCAAAAACCAAGCATCCATGAATTTTTTAATACAGGAACACTGCAAATATCACTTATGTATTGATTTTCTGCCGTATATTTGTGTAATGTCCTGTTCTTGTTCAACAACGTTGACAAGTATGAACATTGACACCGGACTTTGACGTTTAGATTTGGCTGTGGGTATACAGTCAAACCCCTTTATAAGAAACACGTACTGGGGAACAGTTTCTTTCTCTTATTAGAGGGGTCTCTTATAAGCAAAGTACTATGTTTTCACTAACTGATCAACCCCTAGTTCAATGTGGGCACCATACGACTAAATAAGCTCAAACAGCATGTTGCAAAAGGTTTATTCTAATTTCTGTTTTGCCCCCAGAATTTATAAAATTGTTCTGAATCTTTGGTTGCCTCATGACTGTATTTACACTATTTTTTACAACCGCTTCTGCAAGCTTTCTCTTCTTTCACTGCTTGCAGAAGGTGAATCGTAGATGTCGAGTTCACAAGCCTGATGAATAGCCTGAGTGCACAGCTTCTTCCATTGTGTGCTCTGGCTATTTATTCATCACGCTTGCAGGACTCAACATCTGGGATGCTTCTTGATTGGGAGCTACGTGATTTGGAGAGCCCACTGCGCACTCCCGGTATCCTTGGTTTGCGCAGAAGCCTGCATGTGCGGTCACGCTTTTTTGCATGGCGGTAAGCTTTAACCACTTCCGTACATTGCATTTCCATTGGCAGGGCTGTTCGTCATCGCTTCATAGCTGTATGAACCACTGCGTGTTTGCTGAAGTTGTAAAAAATGGCGACTGTGGGCCCCTTTGATTCAACAGCAGACGCAGCTTTGGCCCCGCATCTAAATTTAAAATGTCCGTTACAAGCAGATTATTGACCGAAATTCAAGGATGTCTTGTCCTTTAAAACCATCTTCTACATCCGATGTCTGTTATAAAAGAGGTCAATTTAATGGGAAAGATAGGGTGGCCATCCATGCGGGTGAGTAGTCTCTCTTATACCAAATTGCCTCTTACATCCATGCCTCTTTATAATGAAGTTCAGCTGTATAAGACTTGCGCAGCTTCGGTTTTACTTTGGCCGGGTGGGTGAATCGAGTCGCAGACATACAGACAGACCAAAATTTCTGCGTTTAAGTAGCTCAAGAAAGACGATCATCTTTAAAAGGACAAGAGCAAAAAAAGCCACCCCCACCCCCCGCCATATTTTACTTGCAGAGTGAAGCTTACTCTTAGTTTTTTTTTTTTCCTTGTGTACTTTCTTATTGATAGCACAAGAAATGCTGAAGCAAAAAGATCTTATAGGCAGGCAAGCTTGTACAGTCATGGACAAGTGAAACGCGGTCAAAAAAATATGAACCAAAACATACAAGTACTGCGATTCCTTCCCATTCAGGTCAAATTAACGTGTGACTTAATTACAGTAACACTGTTTGGAAATGTGGCTTTCCGAATATACCAATAGCGCACCATTATTGGGCCTCCGTGAACAGTGTTTTTTTTTTTTTTTTTTTTTTTTAACTGCGTGTTCCAGTTCATATTTTCGTGCCTGAATTTCATTTGTCCATGACTTCAAAATGCAACACTAGTTGCGAAGGTAAAGCTAAAATAGCTACAGCACAAAAAGGAATGGACATGAGGAAACCACAGGATGAGTGCTGCCCATACGTACACCCTGCAGAGCTGAAATTCTCAGCTGAATGAGGCTTCCCCTAACTTGAATGCCTAGATCACACTATCACCGTCAAGATTCCTAGTATCTACTTTCCTTCTAATAAAAAAAGAGATCTGATACTCTATACCGTTGCTGTAACGCTTGATTTACTTAGGAGCTAAAAATCAACCACAACAATTTATCAGTGCAGTGCCATCTTGTATAGATACATAACATGCACTATCGTCAATTTAGTTCAATAAATGTGACGCTTGAACGGATCAGTATAGATGATTGGAGTAAGTTTCTGATACGAACAGGCAGCTTGTGCAAGGGACATTGTGGATTTATAGATACGGGTAACTATTTTGGGAGGCCTTTTTTTTTTTCCCTGCTTAGATGACGCAACCAATAGTGCGCTTGTTCAGTTCCTGCCTGCCATCTTCATTGTTGACTTATGTCTCAAGCCCTCCTTTCTCTATCCTTGCTTCATATAAACATTTGTGAATCACGTTAGCCCAGTTTGATTTTGGCAATGGCCGTGGGTTTGGACATAGGGCAACTGTTTTTTACTAAAACATCTTGGGAACCATGCAAAACTCAATGGAAAATGTTCTCTAGTCAAGGCAGCTTGGGTTTGACAAAAAAGGCAAGGTTAGTCCCCAGTGCAAAGCTGTGGCCCTGCAGCATGCAGCACATTGCAGCAGCGTGTGAGTGCAAGCAACACTGACCTCAAGGCAGCAACCAGTCCAGCGGGCATTATCTTTGATGACTTTGCAAATCTGAAGCCCATCAGGCCAGCCAACACTCCTGCAACACCTGTGGAGAAGAACAGCGAAGACAGATTGCGGGTGGATTTCAAACACATGGTAACAGACTTCTTTTGTGTCACACTGCGACTGTGTGCATGTGGTCTTGGAACAAGGGATGCACCTGGTGGCAGAAATGCAGCCATATATCTGTGGTCTTGTATGCGGCCAAGAACGCCCCACCTGAAAACTTTGCCACAAATTTGTGAGAGCACAACACCCTAGACAAAGCCGGAACATCGGTGGGAAGCGGCTTGCATTAAGATGAGCTTATGCAAATTTTATCTCTCCTTACAATGTGCAAAGCTTCAACCACTTCACGTGTTGCCTGGTTCTTGTGTGCCAAGAACAGTCGGTATCTGTAAAGCATGTGCTCCAACCACATTTACAGCAGTGCTTATTAAGTGCAAGTCTGCATCACCCCCAGTATTGCATTAAACCACATAATACAATGGTATCGTCTCATAAGCCGCGCCAACACTGCTGTCGTGCTTGGGGTAACACAGTTGAGCTTTCCCATGTACACCAGAAGTACTTCGTCCAAATCTCGCCACCTGCTGGCGTTAGTGACAGAAGTGACCACTGGAATTCTGAGAAGTGTATTTTCGTGTTCATGCACAGCTCATTTTACCTGCTCTTGAATACAGTGCAGCTGTGTGATCGCTGCAATGTAAGGCACTGCAAACAGATCGCCAGCATTCCATGTTTTGCAGCATATATGTTTAATTTCCACGCTACGTCTAACAGGGAGCAATTCTTCCATGCTGGAATGTCCTCCAACAACCTGCTCCAGCATGCCTTCCGTCAACCCCTTGACTCAAGGGTAAAGGACCCAACACGACAACTAATGTTCCACAGTAGTACCCTTGGCCACAAGGAATTACCTTCAAGTGCAAGGTTGACCCAATCAACAAGCTATCTACAGCCACCCCGTACACGCACACAATTCCACGGCTCATCTCGGTTGCCCTGCTTTATGGCTCCGGCTACCATCTGACCACCCTAAATCTTTACTAACTAATGACAACCTCAACACTGTAACGGGAGCTGCCCAACGAACTACGTAGTGCAGCGCTAGTGTTGTCCCCGGACTATCTCATGTGCCAACTGAATAGCAGGACCTATTCTGGGCCTCCAGGTCTCTTGGTATGGGCACACTGCTTCTGCAGCCCTTGGAGACCTGGAAGACCTGGATCTTCTAAAACGTGTACTAATACAATATCTAAACTCCACTATGAAGTGTCAAATAATGCAAGCACAAAGGTATGATGTTTTGAACTGGAGTCCCAAGCAGAATGTTCCATGTTCTGTTTAAGCCTGTCTCGTGCAGAGTTGGTAAACAGCGAGAATCAGCCAATCAGGAGAGTGGACGCGGCGGCACCAGCACACGAGTGTCACGTCACATGCTCCGACAGAAGTGTTTCTCCGCAGAAAACCACGCCCACAGCGCCTGCGCTCCCATCCCACCAAACTGGTGCTTATCTCTCTGGGTGGTGCGTTAGGAACTTTGTTTCGACGCAATACGTTGACTGTGCCCTTTTTACGTCTCCCAGCTTCTGCAGCAATGCACGAAATTAGTGAACCAGATAGTAGTACCCGTTTCCTTTTTTTTCTTTTTTATAATGATTATTACATATTTTAGGTGTAGAGTTCATCTGCTGAGACTGCATCTTATTGTTGCCGCAGAAGCCTTAAAATGTGCAGGCGGGTTTTTTTTTTTTTGGTGAACATGCTCTCAAGGCAAAAGTAAAAGCAGGTGACCGTCGTTCAGCGAACTTTCCTGCTGGGACCAGCAGCCTCTGCGAGGATAAGGATAGCACTTGCCAAGAGATAAGCAGTAGTTGCTTGGGTCGTGCGACGTCTGGTAGGCTCCTATACAGGCCAGTCCACCGAAAATCAAACCTGCCATCAGCGATGCGACGCTACCTGCAAAACACCGCAGTTGTTAGCACACGGGCGCTCGCTTATCTGGCGAGGCTCACCAGCTTTCATGTAGCCTATAACACCTCCCAGTGCGACGACAAACGCGTATCCGTAGGCCCATATGTCGACAGGCATTGTTCTATCCTTCGTGGTACGATTTTCGGTACTAAACGGTGAACTTAGACTGGATTTTGGGTGGCCCGCGTCAACAACTACGCGGATGAAACTGAGAAACGCCTGCCGCGAAGAATCTGCGGGAACTGACGCTGGAGGCGCTGGCGAACTGACTTCCCTCCATGAGTTGAATAGAGAGCTTTACGTAGTAGAGTACCAATGCAAGCAATGCAAGTGACAAATCAAGGAGGGAATTTTTATTTTATTAAGCGCCGCCATCTTATGAAACCTTTATTATTTTATAGTTGTTTTATATGTTCATCACAAAACTAAAAGCAATCAGAAAGACCCCCTCCAGTTCGCTTCTTGCCACCGTCAACAACCGTCACAACATATGGTCGTAACGATATGACTGATTGATTGGTTGTGGGGTTCC
This sequence comes from Haemaphysalis longicornis, assembly GCF_048455015.1. Taxonomy (NCBI): domain Eukaryota; kingdom Metazoa; phylum Arthropoda; class Arachnida; order Ixodida; family Ixodidae; genus Haemaphysalis; species Haemaphysalis longicornis. The sequence continues at coordinate 13,950,871 of NW_027526460.1, read as the reverse complement.
GAAACCGAAACTACACTTGATCTACGGGCTAAAAGGCGTGACGCGTTTGCCGAAATCTCGACACACACGGGCGTTTTCGCTTTTCGCCTCTTTCAGAAAAGCAGCCACCGTGGCGGGGATGGAACCCGCGTCTTTGGGTTCAGCAGCACAGTGCCACTGAGCCACCGCGGCGGAATTATTGCATGGCGCATAAAGTTTCTTGCGTACGTGGCGCGAGTCGTTTGGTAGAATTTTCGGCAGTGAGCTTCGCCAACTGAGTAAGCCCCCATTCCAGCAACCCCCGTCACGCAGACGGGAGTATTGTAAGACGCCCATAGCTCTATTACTCCAGGTACAACCCCACAAAACGGCTCGTTCCTCGTAGCGCCAATCTGGCGTAGAGGTAAAACTACTGACTGGCCTTCAAGCTGGCCATAGAGGGGGAAAAAAAGAAAAAAAAAAAGGTCAAGCCAGCGTTTCGTGCGGCTGCGCAATGAAAGCGTCTAAACGCTCATGGGGGGATAGAGGGAAAGAGCAGGGGCACGTGCCATCAAAAAATGATACAAGGAGGCACTGCCTGTATCGAAGTTATTTTGTCTGCGCAGTCGAGCAGTCTGTTTTGTTTTGCGGTGCAGGTGTGTACTACGTGCGGTTTACTGTGTGCGCTCAGTGCTAAAACCAATTGCTATCACTTGGCAAAGTTGGTTTAACCACGGTCAACTACGGCAAACAACTGGCCAAACTGCTACCATGCACTTAACGAGCGCACCATGGAAAGTGCATTTCTGGTACTTGCAGCTGGCAGTGTAGCGATCGTTGAGCAACCGGACGTCAGTGTTGATCTTAATTTAGTGGCGTTTCAGCCGAGGTCCTGGGAGTCCACATGAGCTACCAATATAATCAGCCAGGAACTCCTGGATTTCGTGGCACACATGGTTCACTTGTAAATAGCAGGGTAGCAGTTTAATTGGTGACTTTCCTACTCTCTTTCTTTAGTGACCAGTCCGGGTTAGAAAGATTTTTTTTTTGTTGAACACCATCTGAACAAGCACTGATGAACCAATGTCACGTGTATAATGTTGCCTGTCAGGTCACTCTCTTTCTAATGTGAGAAGGAGAGGATGCCCGAGGCATGTCTCACATGTTGCACACCCCACCACAGACAAGCGGCGAATGTGGGTGACCTAGGGCCCCGAAACATGGAGGTGTAAAACTGCCACCTTGCAAATGCTGCACAAATCCTGTTAATTGTTTCTCATCGTTTCGAAGTCATGCACGCAGCGTTTAACCGACCTTCATAAAAAATATGCGGCCCAAACTGCACGTGAGCAAATTCGAAATCAAAGTGTTAAAAACTGAACCTGATTTTTTTTATACAGATGGCTTCTTTGGTTCTACCTAGCATTGTACATACGATGATGACTGCAGCTGTTCTGTATCACTTGCCAATTAAGTTTGCAATTGTGATAAGGCACGGCCATAGAACTTCTGTAGAGTACTTATGGTGATTTGGTATTTTGTATGGGAGCACTCGGTGTAAGGCCACTTAGCCTTCCTCCACATACATGCACTATCTTCAGCAGTGCAAAAGGTGGCAACAGCAATGTTCCAGACGATTTCATGCAAACCGGCGGCCAGTTGGGCCAGCCTGGAATACGAAAGACACATCTCGACACAGCAAAGTAAAGCCGTAAAAGTGTGTTTATTTCTCAAGCACACAGGCTCATCTCCGGGTGGCAGGCTTCATGCTACACAGCAATGATGGTATAAAGAGAGCACATCAGTAACATTTAGGAGCTCGGGCGTGCGTCCTTCCTTCCAACCATTTTGACTTTGTTCAATGCCTTTTATTGTAGCCAAGCTAGCCGCCACAAACAATGCTACAAGCCAAACTCGTTTCACACCCCAATGCCACAGACCTGAGGGCTCTGTTTTCGTATCAGTATTACAGAAGGCACCTGTGTGGCATAATGGGACGGACAGGTAATGTTCACCATTCTAGTTATTTTTCAACCTTGCTAATTTCAAAGCACAACTTTATAGAAATTTGCAACAGTCTACAAAGACAAAAGCTCCTTATTTTTTTTTTACGTAATATCGTAGGCTTGGTTGGCGTGAAAGCTTCAGGCGTGTGGTGGCTTCACCGCAACAGCTTTTTACTGCTGCCTCCAGTAGCATTAGCCATACACTTGGGTGAGTTGGCAGTTGCAATGGCTCCTGTCATTGACGTGCTTGAATTGCAGCATGTCAGACTGTTTTCATGCCAAAGTGCTAATCGTCTGTTTAGGCACAGTACCATACCCACAAAATATGATCGCACGAAACTTCGAAAGTATTGCAGCTCAAGAAAATGAGGTTAGCACAGCCATGCAACCATGACTCTTCATTCCAAAAGTGGCAAAGCATGCAGCATCACTGCTTGGGGGGCACTGGCGGCTCCGGAGTGGATGAGGGTGTGAATGCCCGCCAAAGAGTTCTGATGCACATACCAATGCTGCAATAGAAAAAGAAACAAAAATTTTAGCCTAGTGGGTATTTTACACGGTTAGTGTGTTCCTGCTACTTGATGCGAAAGTAAAAAGATAAGAGAACAAAGGCAGCCCTCCACATTTATCTCGCAATGCGAAGCTTTCTTCTTTAGAGTTTTGAAAAAGGCACTTAGGCAGGCAAGCTTGTTTAACGAAACAGCAGCTGTAAAGGCACAACCAAAATTCTACACTGAAAGAGGCTTTCCTTAATCACATCACCATCAAAATTCCTGGTACTTTGCCCTTCATTAAAAAGCAAGTTCGGTGCCCAAGGCTATAATCTGGGGCTTAACGCTACCACCTACAACTGCTTGATGCATCTTCAATAGATACAAAAACATGCAATGGGCATCAGCAATTTATCTCAATAAACATGGCACTTGAACAGATTAGATGATGGGAGGGGCAGCTTTTGAGGTGAAAGGCCAGCTTGGACAATGGACATTGTGGGTTTATAAATACCGTTCACTATTTCAGGATGCCGCCCCTCTTTTTCTGGATATAAAACACAACCAATAGTGCACTAGCACAGGAACTGCATGCCCTTGTTTCTCTTTCAGTTTGCTTCGCAGCCAGCCCTCTGGTTAGCCCAGTTTGTGGCTGACAGCCTTTCATTTTAGCAATGGTCATAAGTTTGGGCACTCTGGACAAATATTTTTGCCTACATTGCTTGGGAAAGTGGTGCAAAACCCAAGGAAAAACGTTCTCCAGTTCAGGCAGCTTGGGTCAAAAAAAAAAGGCAAGGTTAGTCCCCAGTGCAAAGCTGCAACAAGTTGCAGCCATGTGTGAGCACAAATGCACTGACCTCAAAATGGTAACAAGTCCTGCAGGCATTATCTTTAATGACCTCGCAAATCTGTAGCCCATCACACCAGTCAGCACTCCTGCAACACCTGTGGAGAGGAAGATGGAATGTGAGTGGATTCAAAACTCAAGGTAACTGACTGCTTCTGAGTTACACTACGACTATGTCAACGTGGTCTTGGCGCAAAGGAGGTGTCTCGTCGTTAGATGGCAGCCATAAACAAACCGGCAGTCTTATATCTGGCCAGGAATAACCTACCTGAAAACTCGGTCACAAATTTGTGAGAGCACGCCCTAGACATAGCTTCAACTTCAGTGGCAAGCAGCTCACATGGAGCTGAGCTTAACATGATTCTGTTTCAGTTTTGCAATCGCAGAATTAAGCATGTGGTTACTGTTTCATTATGGGTTCGCGTATCGAACACTGGACTTTAGTTATACATGGTGGTTAACTGGGTTTGTTCATGCTTAGAGAAAGTGAGTACAGGTGGCTGCATGACTGAAGGATAGAAGTGAAAGGGAAGTGGCAGCCCAGGCGCAGACAAAACTTGATGCACAGTCTGCTCAAATTTCATCGCGCCCCTCCGAAGACTGATTGTGGGGTTCCAATGCTTCGAAGCTACACCTGGGCTATGCACCATAGTGGCGGGCTCCGGATTAATCTTGACCATTTGGGGATCTTTAACGTGTACCAGAAAAGCAGCCACCAAGGACAGGGTCGAACCCGCAACCTTGAGCTCAGCAGCACAACGCCATAGCCACTGGGCCACAGCGGCGAATATAGGTGGAAAGGAAACTCAAGGGGCCACATGCTAAGGGCTGTTCCTGTTGGATTGGTTTCGCATGCCATGTAGGGCTTGGTATGGATGCAGTGCTTTTCTGGCACTCAGCTTGGCTACACGGCGCCATCTGTTAGTTCCTCTTGTAACAGTTACAGGTGGGTTTTGTATTTCCTGTACTGCACCCTGAACTACAAGGCAAGCCATCACAATGCACAATTTTTCTCTACACCGTATTGTCCTGCAGTCTTCGTCTTTTGCCATACCACTCAATTTTGCCCGTCGTGTTTTTCCGATTAAAGTTGACACATTGCACTGGCACCTCACAATTGTGTTTTCTGGCAGCAATAAGCTACATAATGAAGGTAGGAAATGATTTCACGTGTTGTACAGATGTACTGCGCACAGATGATTAAAGGCTTTGATACGCCACTTCTGGGCATTGACTGCAGAAGTGATGGTGGCAGTCCCTTTAGGATGATCATTAAATTAAATTTTCAATACTTCACTGACTAGTTTTCTAAAATGCATGCCTTAGGTGCGCTACAGTTATATGCATTAAAATACGATTATGAACTTGTTTGCAATGATGACACTTTATTTTTGTTTCTTTTTTATTGTAATGTTAATGTAAAAGTTCATCTGCTAAGACTGAACTCCTGGCACCAGCAGAAACCTTGAGATATGCAGGCGGGTTTTTTTAAATGAACACGCTTTCAAGGTACGAAAGAGCAGCTGACCATGGTTCAGCGAACTCCCCTCCTGCCCCAGCCTGTATAGAAGTTAGGAGACTACTTGCCAAGGGATAAGTAGTAGTTCTTGGGGTTCTGTGACGTCTGGTAGGCTCCTATACACGCCAGTCCGCCGAAAACCAAACCTGCCACCAACGACATGACGCTACCTGCAAAACACGGCAATTAGCACAGGAATCTGGCAAGGCGATCGACGCTCATTGAGCTCACCAGCTGTTGCGAAGCCAATAATGCCTCCCAGCGCTACGACAAACGCGTATGCGTACGCCACTATGTCGGCTGGCATTTCTCTGTTCTTTGTGGCACGACTCTTGAGACTGGAAAGCGATCTTCAGGAGCAATGTTTGGGTGCCCCGCGCCAACCACTACGCGCATTCAACAAGTTCGAACGCCTGTCGCTTCCCCACGCGGAGAATTCGAGGAGGAAAGTAAACGAAAACGGGGACACGCCCGCGAGCAGCTCCGCATTTAATCTGCCTATTTCTTTCTCTATGATCTGCCCATCCAGGCACTGCTCAAAATTGCTCTGGGCGGGTAAATGAAAGAAAATTGGACAGTGATGAATGTACTAGCAGCCGTAGTGACTGTAGCAACTGTAGGCTGTAGAACCAAAGCAAATGACAAAACATCAGGCGTCGCCGTTTCGCCGGTTTTACCAAAGGACTCATCACAAAAAACTCCCCAATGCCAATCAAAAAGAATGGGTCACAATGCAATTTCTAGATAGCATCTAGATAGTCTGTCAAAGTCTGTCTGTCAAAGAATGTCAGTCAAAGTCTGTCAAAGAAGTCTGTCAAAGAATGCGGCCTAGATAGCGAGAATCGAAAAAATATTTTATATCTGCTTAGTTTTATACTATCTCGACTAGAACCCATTAATTCATCTTATTTGAAGTTAATGCATATTCAGAGTCTCGGTTTAGCCTTACAGTAAAGTTATTTCACGCAATATCGCAACATGCGTTCATAACGCCGGCGGTAGCAGCTGGCAACCGAAATCAGACATGGCAGCGCCCATGGATAGATCACGACCGGCTATATATAGCCGGTCGTGGGATAGATGACGGCGTTTTGATGAGGAGCCAACTCTATGGAGGAGCCCGATCTGGCCCGATTACTGCATCAATTTTAACTAGTTTTAATTGTGTGGGTGCACTATTTAGTTTCTAATAGTAAAAAACGTGCTTGAGAAGTTCTAACATGCATCTTAAACCTTCGGTAAGTGTTTAAACATACCGAACCACTCTTTTTAACGGAAGGCTTTATTTAGTAGTGAAGAGAGGGAATGTTTAGCAGTCGCGAGTTCTACTTTGGACGAAGGAAATAGGAGTAGAAGGAGAAAAAATGCAGAAATCTTGCAGGGAGTTATTAGAGCAGCTTGCAATGGAGGAATGTATGTGTAGTTAGAGATACAGAGCTGGATGTACACCCCGGTTCACAGTACTGTGCCAGACCGCTCTCAGATGAAAAGTGCGGAATCGTAGGTGAATAACCTCAGTGTAATGCATTTGCAGAAATGCATCAAATGGTCTGCAAATAGAGTTCAATAGAGCGAAACATAGCAGAGAGGGACGCTGCTAGCTTATCTTTCTGGGACAGGTCGCTTGAGTTGCTAAGGAAGCCATATTTACTTTGGGGTTCGGGTTGTTATCACACTGCAGTTCCTTTTTATTTAACGTCCCTGTTTCCTTTCCTGGTGGAGATTTTATTTAGTTGCATAAGTTCCAGCTGGAGCACAGTCAACGCTTTATCTTTGGCCATTGCCCCCTGCCCCCTTGCGGGTACGTGTCAACTTATCAAAGGGTCGACATGAATAGGGTTTGCTGAGGAGAAATGCTTATCTCGTACCTTAACATCGTTGGTCTTCGTGGTCTTCGAAAAATATTTCTGGGTGAACCATTTGTCTGCGATGCTTTTGGTGGCATGTAGTACTTCGCAGCTTAAATTTATTTTCCTAGTGCAGCCATTTTAATCAACAGTGTGCATAATTCGTTTCAGTTCTGCCGGCAGCTCAGTCGTCCTGTTTGTGAGCTGCGGAGATGTGCCACCCGGAGCAGTGACAAGCCTAGGAGGGTTGTGGTCACTGGTTTGGGCTTAGTCACGCCTCTGGGTGCAGACACCAAGACGTCATGGAGCCGCCTGGTGCAGGCGCACAGTGGCATTGTTCGACTGGGAGAGAAGTTCGCCGGTATTCCCGCCAAGGTAGCCGGCCGTGTTCCCACCGACGCCTCCCAGAACCCGTCGCCTTTCGACGTGCACAAGTTTGTTCCCAAGTCGGACCTTCGGGTCATGACCATGGCCACAGTGTATGCCCTGGCTGCGACCGAGGAAGCTCTAAAGGATGCACAGTGGCACCCAACGTCAGACCTCGACTGCAAGTCTACGGGTGTAGCCATCGGCATGGGCATGTCTGATCTGGAGTACATTGTTGACAGTGGTATGACATTTAGGGAAAAAGGCTATAGTAAGCTGAGCCCTTTCTTTGTTCCACACATTCTTACAAACATGGCCTCTGGGCACGTCAGCATCAGGCACAAGTTGCAAGGACCGAACCACTCTGTTGCTACGGCCTGCACGACAGGCTTGCATGCCATTGGTGACTCATTTGGCTTCATACAGCGTGGGTACGCCGACGTCATGGTTTGTGGAGGCACAGAAGCAAGCGTCTCACCACTCAGTGTTGCGGCCTTTGCGAGGATGCGGGCCCTGAGCACTGCTGAAGATCCGGCCAAAGCTTCGAGGCCCTTCGACAAAAACAGGGATGGGTTTGTGTTAGCCGAAGGTTGCGGTATTCTCGTTTTGGAAGAGCTACAGCACGCCGTTGCCAGAGGAGCTAACATTCATGCCGAAATTTTAGGCTACGGACTTTCGGGCGATGCTACTCACATCACGGCATCGGCGACTGATGGCAACGGTGCATTTGAAAGCATGCAGTCTGCATTGAGAAGTGCCCGCATTGGCGTCCGGGACGTTACCTACGTGAATGCCCATGCTACATCGACGCCAATCGGTGATGCTGCTGAAGCAGCAGCAATCCACCGCTTGTTCGGTGCTGGTTCTCGTGGTGTGGCTGTTTCTGCAACGAAAGGAGCCACAGGTCACCTTTTGAGTGCGGCTGGCGCCATGGAAAGTGCATTTGTGGTACTTGCAGTTCGAGATGCAGTGATTCCCCCAACTGTGAACCTTGAGCAGCCGAATGTCGGTGTTGATCTCGACTTGGTGGCTCTACAGTCGAGGCCCTGGGAGGCCACAGAAGCGGCAAGGAGGATTGCAGTCAAGAACTCTTTCGGATTTGGTGGCACGAATGCATCACTTGTTATAGCGGAGTATAAGGGGTAGCAGCTTGTGTTAACCAGCTGCTATCCTGTGCTGCTCCTTTAGTGACTGATTTATGTTGAGGAGGAAGAAACCAGTAGCATTTCCTGAACACCTTCAAAATAAGCACTGTGAAAGGGACGGACAATTTTTCGTCGCGTATATGTTCTCTAGCTCATATGAAAGCCAGCGTTTTATATAGCCCGGTAACCACAAGCAATTTCTAAACAAATTGGTGGAAATAATTTTAATCTGGCAGCAAACTTCCTGAAATCGGAAGGGTGGCGGTTCGTAGTGTCGAAACTTGGCACTACAATATGTGTCCCTGTCACGTGACCTGCAAACCTAGCAGCTACTGTAACTGCTGAAATGTTCATTTACGTATTGAACTGTAACTGCTGAAACGTTTATTTACATATTGAAAACCTTTTAACACAAGTATTTTTACAAGGTTAAATTGTATATGTATTTCTAAACATTATTTTGAAACTTTTAAAGACACGCCGCCCGCCGTCGCCGGGTTGCTCTCAGTGTGGCTAACTGAGCCTCCATGCCCAGAATCAACGGCCGCATTCAGTAAACAGACTCAGTGAAGGACCTTGGACGATTCTGCCCGAGTCAGGGGCGTTTGTTCTGCCAAAATATTTGATTTCAGTTTCCAAATACTGCAACGGCAGCTTAAAAAAAAAAGGGAAAAAAAGATACGTCACGCCTGGGGAGAATCGAACTTACCACCTCTGCAACATGAAGCCAGATTCTACCTATCGTCTATCCCAACAGATGGCGCATTCGTGCAAAATAGACCTTTGCATTAAAAAAACACATAAAGGAACAGGAAAGCCTGCGATTCAAACATTTATAGCTGGGGACAAGTTTTTAAATATCATTTTTCATTTCACATACAGAGAAAAGTATGTTGCCGAGCTACTCTATGTCATGGTTGCCAGCATTATTTTTGGGAGGGACACATACGGCTCGTAGATCTAAAAATTTCGATTTAAAAAGTTCTAGGGCGTTATCAGCAAAACCGTTTCTCGTCAAGGTGATTTAAGTGATGCCCTTTCATTTGGGAAAGAGAATATATACTCGACAAAAATCGGTTGTCTGTCCCTTTAAACTTACAGTGCACTCCATTCCCTTTTTGGCTGTGCACTGAAAAATTACCCAGTATTCTAGTGCTCCAAAAATGCCAGTTTAGATGTGCTTCTGGGTCTGTCTTACATTAAATGTTACTATAGGTGGTATTCGTTGAAAACTTTAGCTGTCAATTTCTTTGCTTGGCAACACTGGAAACAGCCATGGCCGCTGTGCCACAGCCATGGCCGCTGTGCCACAGCCATGGCCGCTGTGCCACAGACATGGCGCGGCTTGGGCCACTGCGCCTGGGTGCCGAAGAAAAAAAAATGCCGGCCTGTGTCGTCTGCTCCGTTTCAACCAGACTCTCAACGGTGGCGTCAACAGAGATCTTATTAATCACACTCACATTGGACTTGAGGCAATACTTTGCGTTCGGTGAGGTAGAGATTGTAACGTGCAGCACAGCCATGTGCTTAGCACGGACAAGTACCGCCATCCCGCTGAGCCCAACGTAACGAGTGACAGCGCACTCACATGGTTGCCTGCATGCGTGCCTCGCCAGTGAATACAAGCTATGTCCTGACCACTGGATAAATAGAAAACTGAATTGGTCAGATATCGTTTGGCATTGTCGCAGTATAAGAAGTTTTCTGGCCGTTGCAAACCCCTTGCTGCAGTTCTGTAGTTACTGTGCCGACACCAATACCCTGCTGCACATTTCCAGGAGCAAATGTGATCTAGACGGAACTTTTTTTTCTACATTTTGTGGCCGGAGCTTTTGAAAACAAAATGTGCGCAGATCTTGAACACATGGAAGATTCATTTCAGGTGCAGGAGAAAAGGGAAACCAAATTGGCACGTTTTCACACGTAAGACTCGTTACGGGTGTTATAGGTGACAGACTTCGTGGGACTAACCTGTCTAATGCAGCACAGGCTGCCAAACCCACCGTGGGTTCGAGCGAGCCAACCCGTAAGGCAAGAGCAGCCCTCGCCACGCGTGTGCAGTCACTCTGAGAAGAAGAAGTAGCACCTCAGAACTAGTTTTAATTCACAGTTTTCCACAGTACAACAATCAGCCCTGGTAGAACACTCCTAGCCTTGGAGCAGAGAAGGGGGTACCTGCCGGCCACATGCGTCAAGCCGCAAAGTCTGACCACGTGGGGCAGGTAATCAGCAGCCGTTGGTCCAGTGGCGTGAGCCACCAAAGCGCTGCGGTTGACGGATTCTGGAGATAACCGGAATGGACCACCAGACTGACCGAGCAACCAATAACAACTCATATCACCTGGGCAGGCAGGGAGTGCGAAGTCAGCGGGTGCATGCAAATCCGACTCCTGGTATGTACGCCGACCTCGTGCTGGTGGGAATACGGCAGCCGCTTCAAGCTGAAGCTGCAACGCATGCTGCAGGCATGGTACCTGATAAAGTTGGGGCTTGGTCGTCTCTCCCGCGTGGTCCCTGTGCGTGCGGCTCTGAGCCAGTTCTCTCAGCTGGGGCCACTGCATCATGCCCCCACGTGGCCCACGGACTGCCACACATTGGTCAACCGTACCCCCTTACAGGGTAAGAGGGCATAAGGAGTACTCCTTGCCCCTCTGGGAAAGGGCATCACAGGCTAGTGTGCGTGTGTACTGGGAGCAGTCCTGTTAACATCCACACCACTTGCTTTTTCTTTCACCCTGTGAAAAGATCGTATGGATAGGGTTGCCACCTTTCCCCGGATAAAAAAGAAAAAAACTCCTTCAGATGGGGGGTATTAAGAAGGTTGAATTTGTGTCGAAAAATAGACACCATGTTGTCTTGACATGCAATGTCATTTAATGTCGCGTTTTCATATATAGTACTGAAAGTGTCTGAGATTTTGGCTATTGCTGTAAATGTGCTGCACTGAAAAGTAACCACACATACTTTGTTCATTAAAGCTCTTCTTTGCATCTGAATCCACCAAAGAACGTTAAGAGGTATGCAGTGCATATGACATAATGTATTCGATATTCATATATACATACACATGCATTGTATTTTCACTGCTCGCGTGTCTTTTTGCAGTTTGTCAACACATAATTATTGTTGCAGTTGCTGAATTGACGCTTACAAAACACAGAAAGATAATCGCGTCACAGTGGCCAGAAAAATCGACCTATGACGGTTGGTTTTAAGTACGGACCAGCAACTGGCCTGCTGTCTAAAGAACTGGTCGGGCCGGTCGAGAACAGGGCAGGTGGCAACCCTATATACGAATGGGCAGCAAGGTTCTGACGGCAGCTGCCATTGCCATTGGCCAATTCGCTCCAGTGGGCAAAGAAGAAATGTGGGTGCATATGCCGACATCGCAGCCAAGTGGGGAATGGTGAATGGTCCGTGAGCTTCTGACATCATCTCTCAAGGCCACTAGTCAATCTACCTCGGAGCATACAAAGCTGCTGAAGACTTGTTTTAAAAATGATGTGTTTATGCATTTTTCTAGCAAACCTAAACAATACAGACACGTGCTTCATTGAACAATCATACCCTATGGTTGAAGAGTGCATCCTAGAGCTGTTGCCTCCTAACACAAATATAACGTAGCGCCAGATGACCAAATATTGTTTTCAACAGTATCAATAAAGTGGTGATGTCAAGGAAACGGGGCAGACAAGACCATACGTTCACTATCTCATTGCTCTCGCTCAACATGTGCACCGGGCCAGCCAACATATTGCTTTACATGTGAGGACGCTTTCTTTCGTATGCTGTATCTGCATGAAAGTATGTGTACGTATAAAAGCATAATGGGTGATTGTTCGGTTAATTTTATAAAGCATCCAAATGCGATCAATTTTGTTGACGACTGGGTCCTCTGAACTAAAAGTGAACGAGGCAAGCTGTCTTGAAATACTTTCTCTGTCTACGTCAACTTCTCTGGTGCAGTTTTCATTAACAAGTAACCCACCTTGCATAGCAACGAGAAATGCTGGTAGCCTGATCGGTGACTAATTACGAAAAACTAGAAGGTGGTCTATGTATTTTTTTTTTATTGTTGAATAATGACCATTTGGAAAGCATGTATTCATAGATATTGCCTTCTCGACACAAATATTCGGATCCCCTGCAATTGGGAAGAGCATCTGGCTGACTCTAGCTGAAAATAGCGCCATTTATGATGCATGGCTAGATGCTTTAGCACCACCACTACACTGTGAAACTGTTTTGTGTAGGGAAAATGAAGCGCTTGAGCAAGACCAGGAACTCGGTGCAGGTGAAAAATTCGAACTATTTTTGCCCCTGCACCTCAAAGAAAAAAAACTGCTGTCAAGGGCGATATTGACCAATTAATCCATTGAAGCATGCCAAGTGACCAGGCTAAGACGTCTACTCAGTGCCCAGCCATATTTGTCGGTGTAATATACAGAGAACCTTATTACATCAAACTCGAACTATTCGAATGATCTCTTTAATCAAGGTGCCACAATGTCCTGGCCCAAATGCATGCATTTTAGGACAGATTACCCGAACCATGCAAATGGTTAGCTCCCCTTGGAGCGAACTTGGAGCATAACTAACTGTAGCGTAACTAACTTGAACATCAACTCCTCGTGCCTGGCACAAATGCCTGACATTCCCAGCTTACCGCATTTTATGTGCACCAATAAATGTTTCACTGATTATTTCACACTTGCCACTTTTGCGGAGTTGTAATGGATAATTAGGACGTACCTGCTCGAGCTTTTACGGAGTAGTCACGTATATGAAATTGCTGCTTATATCAAAATTTTTCGCGTCCCATTCATTTTGTCATAACGAGTGTTTAGTGTGTGCATGCGTGTGCGTGAATTGTGCTCGTAATTATTGCTGTATTCATTGTCGCCCTGAATGGTGTGTGCGCAGCCGTGGCGTGACGTCACGAACCACGTGGTCGCTTTGTATCGGAACGACGCGAGTGTTCCGGGAAGCCCAGAACTGAGATGATTTAAAGGGGCCATGAAGACAAAATACAAGTTTGTTTTATTCGAAAGATTTTGTGCTCTATAGTGCCCCCAGCGTTTGTCCAGAAGCAAACGATGCTTTATTCACTGCGAAATTAATCAATTTAAGCTGCAATTTTTATTCTCGCGCCAAAACGTGTGTTTGAACGACGTTTGCAATGACATCATAAGAACAGGTCTTTCCGCTGAACTTAGTGTGGAGCGGAGATTTGTTTACTGTTAGTCAACCTAGATGATGCCACCACACCGCGGCGAGCCGTTTTCTGCCTTTGGTTTGTTTGTGACCGTATTTAAACTTGGCTTGTTTTTGTTCATGGAGAAAATAATCGTTTCGTGAAACATTGTGCTCGTTCGACAAATATGGTCACGTAAGACACCGTCGCTTGCGTCAATCAGCCAGTGTCGTCTGAGACAACCCCAAAGCCGCAGTGCTGTGCATCTAAACCAAGCATAGTGCGTGCAGTACCAACAGCAGTACGCATCGGTACTTCTATGTTTACATGCGCTTTCGTAACTTCCACTGTTTGTCCTACCATTCTTACTGATATAAAAAGAATGTGCCCTAAATTTAAGCGCAAATAGCTTGTTCAGCAAGATTACAAGCTCTGCCGAATTCGCGTTTGCTTTTGCTGGCCTCCGCCAATCGCAGACCTGGCTAGTATGACATCACAGGTTCTGTTGCGGTAAACTATGGCGGGAAATGAGCTAGTGGGTCGCATGGCCATTCCATTTTTCCTAATTATATAACTTATATGAGCTAAGTTTGCGTTAAAAGTGGTGTCAGCATGATTTAAATGATATTTTAAATGAACCAAACTTGCATTTTGTTTCCACGGCCCCTTCAAGGTGCGAAGCTGAAGATGGGGTTGTGGACGTCCGGGATACCGTGAGACATTTACCTTGAGACACTGTACCACAGAACAGACTGTACCTTGAGGTTGGTTGTCCTGCGGTACCTGGTTCTGCAAAGGAATGTGTGAAGTGCTGAAAATGCACGCCGAAAGCGGATGTTCTGGGGTATCATTTAGCTTTGCAACACCCAAATAGAAGGAGGACCATTCAGTGTGCTTTTGTTTATTATTTTGTCTCCAGAAATAATACACGAAAATACAAGCGCGCCGATTTTATCATCTAACAACGCTGTAAAGGCGCAAGCCGTATCCTAAGCCACTTTGCGGCCAGTACGAGCCATGGCTCTAGGCTCCGCTGGCTTCTGCAAGATATCGAAAGAGTAGCATCAGTGAGTTGTAAGGAGTTTGCTCTAGCTCAGTACAGTCGAGCTTGCAAAAAGTTTATGCCACATATGTTTTCCCAATGACTGCAGCTTAATTTTATGAATATTTTCGCGAGTGTACCTGGATTTTGTTACGTTTCAACTCGCATGTGGCATCCTCATTTCCCCCACGGGATATGTAGCTACGAAAATGTGCTTTTTTCTATTAAACTAAAGTAATAGTTGCGATTTTTTAATCTGTGCACTAGGCCGAAAGAAGGATTTCTAATTATAATTAATAAGAGGCAAATCCGGGGCCATTCTGGGCCAACGGAAAAGCAGTGCATTCGGTGTTTGCGACATATGGTTGCTGAATGATCCGAGACGTTTAGTTTGTTTAGTCCAGCTTTGGAGCCCCTGCGTTTCGCTAGCAAAAGTTTTTCACGTCAGGCTTGGATGCGGGTGCTTTGTGTTGTATTGCTTCGCAGTTGTGTGTGTCATGGCATGAAACTTCTTTGACAGTCCGTCGTCGAGTATCTTTCCCCGCGGCAGTCATGGACACATCGGTAAACTAGTGTTTCTGAGCATTCCTGCCTGCTGTACTAATGCTTGGTGCATGAGCCAATGCCTGGGCCTGCAGCGCATTTGTTTTCTTTTGGAGTTGCGATGCGGTGACTCCGAGATTGTGCAATGCGTGGCCTGCTTATTTCGGTGCCCACAAGTTTGAAGTGCGTTGCGCTGCATACTAACCCTGGTTGCTTTGGCCTGTGGTGCAGTCTTCAGCAAGCGACGTTGCAAGCAAACCGGAGGGTTACAAAAAAATAATGAGGCTTTTAGGGGCAGAGAACACGATGGCAAAGCCAGCGTTCGAACTTTGTTTTCTTGAGTTGGCTTATAACAAACAGCGTAAAATAAAACACGAGAAGCATAAACACTAGAAACGTCTTCGTCCTGCAGTGTGCACGAACTGACTGATAATGTTGGCGATTTAAAGAATTATTGCAGTATAAAACTCAAAATTCATTAGGGCGAGCTGTGGATATCCCGGTTGACATTTCAATGCTGACCAAATTCTTAGTGTGGTCACCCAACTGCCAATATTGCATTGAGCTCGATAAAAAGTTTCCAGGTGGCAATTCTGGATATAGTTCTTGTGGTAATTTGCTCGTAGCTGATGTGCCAAGCACAGCAATGGAGATGCAACTCTTCTAGTGTTATTTAAGATGACGAGCTGAAATGTTCGTTCCTTAAATTATATGTAGCAGAACATGAACACGTCTTTGTAATGTATTTTTTTTTTTTGGCAGTGGTAATTTTGTCACGTCAGACTTTTGTTAGCCACCCATTTTTGAAACTTTTGCTTCTACAGATAGTAAAACTGCACTGCTAAAGTGGATGTCCAGAGCAAATACATTAGCAGTTTTCGTTTTTTTTCCTTTGCATGTTTTACTGCATGACCTTAAGAGCAGGCACCAGTTATTTGTTTGCTCAGCACATCTCAAGTGCCTGAACCGTTGATTCACATTCATTTGATGCATGTCGTTCTGCACACTCGCTTGCTCAGCGTTGGACCAATGAATTTGTAAAATCTTTTCACGGATTTCTGCTTTTCTAGCAGCAGGTCGGAGCAAAGCGGAAGAAAAAAAATCGGCCAGTTCAAAAAGGAGCTTGCCCCGTCTCAACGGACAGCTCGCAAACTAAGAAAAGTTCACCTGGCTCAGCCGAGGCCAAGACTCAGTTGGGGCAGCAACCAGCCGTTGTCAAAAAGAGCTGTCCACTGCAAGAACAGCGAAGTAGCAGTGTCCAACAACCAGCCAAAGTAGTCCTCACCCAAGTACCTGTACAGCCCGAAAAACAGGCTCAAGAAGTGCAGCCTGGTGAATCCGGACAAAAAAAGAAGAAAAAGAAGAAGAAGAAACCCAAGCAGCCACCGTCTGAGCAGCAGGTAACCACAACACCCGGCCCGGGCAGGCCAAGCCAACAACCGGAATCTGGCTGCTGCAAGCTCAGGAACCTTAAGGAGATCACGTGCCTCGAACTCATCTGCCCGCACTCAAGCAAGCCAGCGGCTAAAGCGTTCTCAGCCGGAGAGTCGAATGCAGCTCCCCCGCCAAAGTGTCCACAGCCTGAGGTCGCCACCACCAACGCGCTCACCCCGAATCACCTGGAAAGCCTGTCGGATGCCATAGTGAAGAGCCTCGCATCGCTGGACAAGACATCCATCAGTATCACCCTCGTCAACCCTGACTCGGCTGCCAGCGAGAAAGTTGTCCACGCTCTGCACGAACCTAACCCCAACTCTCAGATTGTCATTGACATATGCGGCAGTAGTGTGACTGACCGGGACAAGGGCATGACTGGAAAGGTGCTGCAGAACAGCTCGGGTGGCGCGGTGTCGTCAGGGGATGGTGCAAGGGCAGCCAGCAAGAAGAGCAAAGGTGGCGGTGGGGGGACGAAGGTTGCGAACAATCATGCTCCTTCCTCAGCAGAGGGGAGCCTGCAAAAGGGGGATGGCAAGGCACCCAAAGCAATTCAGAAGCAGGCAAAACCGGGTGCCTCGCAAGCAAGTGAGCCTTCTTTAGAGCAGCCAAACAAGGAAAAAGGCTCGACAGCTAATAAACCCGACGCAAGGGCACCCAGTGGTGCGGCACCGGGCATACCTGGCGAGAAGACAAAGGCGCAGCTGAAGGCAGAGAGGAAAGCAGCCTTTGTGAGTTTCTTTGGTCTTGGAAATGTGTTGGCATGCCTGACATGTTGTGGAGTGCATCAAGTGCGCTCTGGACTGTTTATCAGAGATATAATTTTCTGAATAGAGAGTTGCCTTCGTAATACTCCAGCTCGCATTAAATGTAGTCTCGGTTGACTCTTAACTGTTTTCTTTTCAAGCAGTGATGCCATTGGGCATTTAGTTATGGCATGCTTTGGAATTTGTTGACAAGCCTGTACAGCGCTTATTAAATAAATCAAGTTAGCCTACAATAATTTGCATGCACTCTGTATAGCTTGATCTTATCTGTGCATTTTTATGTGCACCAAATCACTGTTTCTTTTTTCTTTCTTTTTTACTCATGATTCCAAGGAGGCTGAAAATGCGGCTCGCCTTGCAGCCCAAAAGGCTGAAGGTAAGGACCCCATCAAAATCTTTCTCGTTTCCCAACATTTAAGGCATGGCGTCAGCAATTGAAGCAGTCTTGTGAAGTGCGGTACACACTGAGGATGCATGCCGAGATTACTTCCAGTAAAGTTTCTTATCTTTGTTATATTTTTTGGTCTATTTTCTATACTGCACTGCATGGATGTATTGTGCCAAATGAGTGTCGTGGTGCTTTCCAAGAACTTGTTTAGAATTGTTGTAAAAATTGCAGCGAATAATTTAGGTTTTCATGTATTTGTAAAGCTTTTCATGTTGGAGCGTGGTGGTTTTTAAGCCCACGGGTCATGAAACTGATGACCCTGTGTTTGCATTTTGGTGGGCGAACCTGTTGCCCCTGCCTGTGTGTCGCACAGGAGCGGCAGAGAAGAGCAAGGCTGAGCTGAAGGCGCAGAGGCGGGCGCTACAGGACTCACAGCGGGCTGCCAAGGCACAGGTCCCTGCCTCCGACAAGCCCAGCAAGCCTGCGGAGGCCGGCACAGCCCCCGCTCAGCCTCCATCCAAGAAGGCCGAGAAAGAGGGAGGCGGCCGCCAGGAGCAGCCACATGTCCAAACGCAGGGTGGGCCAAGGTTTAGGTTGCAAGTGCACTTGTGGTGGATTGGCTCGTCTTGCGGCAGGCAAGGGGGGGTCCAGCGTGCAGGTGCAAATATCAAACACTTTCATTGATGCCTACTTAGGCGTGCACATTGAAATTACCCTGGAGCACCGTCAAGGCAAAAAGAAATGTTGAAAAATTTGTTCAGTAGGGGGAAAAAAGGAAGCATGCACACAGACGGGAATGCAGCTAGCAGCTTTCAATATATTCTTACTGCTACATTTGAATCTGTTGGGGCATCTGTTCAATAGCCAAAGTGCTCTTATATACATTACAGGGGTGGGGAGGAGGGTATGAAAGCTGTCAGCTGACCATAAGTTAGGCAGCAGACTCGAAACGTAATTGAATGTGGAGTATGAGGGAAAAAACAGCGGCACTCACGATCCTTGAAAATAAAGAGTGAACACAGCAGATTATGGCTTTGAAGCACTTAAAGGTCGTGACTTTTTTTCATTAAGTCAGTGTGGCTTAAGCTTTCCTCCTATGTTTAGCCAAGTCCATTGTCAAGGATAATGTTATGCCCTGCCTGCAGATGTTCTGTTATGCTGCGGAGCATCTCACAATTGCGGCAGTTGGATACATACCATTGATGTACAAATCCTTGCTGATGAAGCACTGCTAATATGTACCACTGATGTTGCACAAACCCTTGATGATGGAACACTGCTATTTGTTAGCCTTGCATACAGTGTACTGGGCTGTTTTGCTGTGCCTTTTTTGCTCTTTCCTTTTTCTGCGAAGCAGTATACCTCTAACTAGCCAAGGAAATTTTCATGTCCGCGTCAGCAGAAAACTCCCAGGCTACTACTGGCTACTGGCTACACCCTGGCTACACAAATAAACTGCTGGCACCACCAGGTATCGAACCTGGGCCCTCGTAGAGAAGAGGAGCGAGAGCCTGTCGTTTTGCCAACTAAACTACGCCCAGATGTTTAGGAGGAGGAGGCCAACAGTTGTTTGAATTGAGCGCCTAGGGAGGTTGATGCATGAAACAAGAGTGAGGGGGAAGCAGTGGGAGAGACGTTGCAAAGACGCCATGTCACCCTCATCCTCACCCTTCGAAAGATGCTAAAACTGGATACCAGGAACGAAGCACTTCAAACTGCGCAGTGAAGTGCTGGCACGTGCAGCATGAAAGCAGGCAAAAAAAAGAACAGAACTCCCGCTCGCGCTGTTCAGGCAGGGGGTGCGCGAGCACTGCGAGAGCGGGAAACGAGAATTCATTGCTCAAACCTCCGTTAAATTCATTGAGAGAGGAGTGAGACAGGGAGGCGAAGAGCGTCACGGGTGGTAACAGTGAGCGGATGCCACATGTGTGAATTCAAGCGACTCCACTTGGGTAATCATTGTTTGCAGCTTCACAGTCCTACCACCTTCACAGCGTGGATTGGAACCAATTTTTTTCTTTTCTCAAAGAGGCAATGACATGATGTTTGGCCGTAGCTTTGTAGAACAGAAAAATGCTGTGTGGTGTTCACTGGGTGGCCGGCTGAGAGGGGTCTGACCTGTCTTCTGTCTGGGACCATGCAGAGGCCAGGAAATCCTCTGCCCCCAAGAAGGCCCCGCCCAGGCAGCACGAGGTCCTGCGGCTGTTCTCTCACTTGCACCAGTGCCCTGGCACAGTGGACCACCTCAAGTCCTATGGGTGGGTGTTGTCCCGAGGCCTGCAGAACACCCCTCCCCTCTACCCAGCTCACACCTTGTCGAGTTGTCTGGAACTGAGCAACGTAGAAATTGCCTTGCAAATATCATACTCAAGGCTCCTACAACTGGTTAGAACTGAGGTGCTCTAAGTGAGAACTGGTATTTTTTAATTACCATGCAGGGCCAAAATATGCCCGACGTCGCTTTTGGGAGGTTACAGGTACTACATTCTGTAAGTCGTGAGGATGTTTCTTTTGTCAAACCGCTTCCTTTACGATTGAAGCTGCTGTGCCCTGGAATCAGTTTATCGAAGCCTTGTCAGCTTAGGGCGGTTAGCGGCCGTGTGCACACTCTCTTGCAGCAAGATAAAATCCTTCAAGGCAGCAGTACAGTAGAACTACACTAATGTGTTCCTCGCGGATACATTTTCCTCGTAATTGGGTGCTGGGAGCTCAATCCTTCTGTGACTCTAGTAGTTAAATGTGTGTTCAGATGAACCATTTTTCCAAAAAGTGATTCTTCTTCCTTCCTTCTTTCTTTTTTTTTTTGTTTTGTTTTTGTTTCATAGTGCTCAGAAATTAAGGACCAAAAAGTTTAACTTTATTTACACCTGTACCTGAGAACCATTGTGAGCGTTATGGAAGCTAAAGCCAACAACACTCACATAAAAGGACAGCTGAACTGTCCTGCAAGCTAGCCAAATATACAGTATATCATTAATGTTTTACTAAAGGGCATTGTTTGTGCCTATGTATTCTCCAGTCACCTGTGTTCACATTCTTTAATTTTACCAATTTTTTAAAGAAGAACCAAGGAATCGGGGCTTCTTTACTAATTTTGCATGCCGGAATAGGCATGCCCATCCAACAAGTTATTTTTTTCTTCAGTTCGCGTGGAAGTGTTTATGTCCCATGTCTGCGTGTTTGCTTGCAGGCTATCTGGTTCTCAAATTCATCCAGACGTGTTCCAGACCGGACTGCAAATAGCAGAGAGTGTCATTGTTGGTTCAAATGCCCGGTGCATCGCCATGCTTTTGGCATTTCGTTCGGTGAGTTGGTGAATCACTGTTCTTGTGCGAAAGTACAATGCATGTTGAAAACACCAGCATTGTGCAGTAAAACCGTGATGATGCAAATCTCTCGGGTAACAGAAGTATTCATACCATCCTTAATTTAGGCTATCAAAAATGAACCAGGCAAACTCACAGAAGTAACAATGCACCCTTATTAGAAGTAAAGGAAACGTACAACTTCTTGGTGGTTATTAGGGGCGAAGGTCCTTAGGGGCTGGGGATGTTGGTGTCTCCTGTCGTCGTCGTAATCGTCGTTTGTCTCATGTAGTCATGGTACTAAAACACCAGAAAACTTGTTCACACCTCGCGCTGGAACGTAACGCGTGCTAAAAAAACACTGGGACACTCATTTACGCCTCAGTTTCGTGGTTCAAAGACAAGAAACTTTTACAGCAAAGCTGTATACCTCTACCCCCCAATGGTTTCATCTCCGTGGGCATAAACGCCAAGGTGCCAAGAATGCGCCTATACACTGCACGCTTTGCCCTGCCCAGGTTTCACATTTGTGGAGATGGACCGGGATTATTTTAATTGCATCGTAACAAGTAGGTCGCACTTCCTTCGTCTTCTTTACATTGACACCACTTAGCATGCATTCTGAAAGGTGTAAGAATGCATATTGAAGTTTCCACTGAAACTGGTGGCTAAGGCACAAGTTGAGTGACACGGGGTCCCCCAGGAGACTATCAACACAGTACTCAGCCATTGTATGCTCTTGGCCAGTGTCCATGGCGGGAAAGTTTATTTGGTGCGTTCAAGATCTTGCCCATGCTGTGTAATGCGCTGCATAATTCATGTCATACATATTGTGCCGGGAGGTATGCATTTGCGAAATAATATACCGTAATTACCCGATTCTAACGCGCCCCCGATTCTAACGCGCACCCGATTTTCCCTGCAAAAAAAAAACGAAAAAACTTGCACCTCCGATTGTAACGCGCACGGAACTTTGTGAGCAAGAAAAACAAATGCGAGAGAAACGGGTGATTTATTTCTCGAAGTAATCTCACTCCTCGTCGCTCTCCGCTGACCACAACATCTCGAGAGTCCTTAGTGCCGTCAAGCGCGTTCGCGATGCCACACTTCATAACGGACGTTCAACCATGGTTGATGGTATCGTGGCCCACGCCTCGCACGCCCATCCTGCGAGCTTCTCCAGAGGGGCACGCTTCAGCCGACCGCTCGTTTTGAAGACGTGAGAGCCGCTGCTGCCATTGCTGTTATCATGCGCGCAAGTGGAACGATTTGATGGTTTGTGTGAACGCCGATAGAAAAGCCTAGGCGTCTATGCTTCCTGCGTCCGAAAAATCGTTGCTAAAAGCTTTGGCGCCATCTTGAGATGGCGATGGTGATGGGCGGGACGAAATTTCCGTTGTTTCGGCAGTTTCGGTTTCGTATCTGATTCTAACGCGCATGCGATTTTTCGATCTATTTTTCCGGGAAAAAAAGTGCGCGTTAGAATCGGGTAATTACGGTACATGCTGGCAGTTCACAGCTACGTGTAGAAAGTAGAGTGTGTTGTGAAGCCAGGTTTCTGTGATAATAGTCTACAGAGTCCTCGTTGCACAGTAAAGTGCTTCGCTCCAATTTGCTGTCCCGCTGTCTTGCATGCTCAAGCATTCAAACAAAGGCAGTAATCCGGAAGGTGGCTTTGCTGCAAAGCACGTATGCCATGCACCACAGCTGTGAGTTAGTCAAGCATACAGAAAGTGCACAAAACCACTGTGTGAGCTACTTTTTGGAGAAAGAATGAATTGCCTTTGACTGTAAAGAGGCCTTCCCTACTTCTGCTCCCCTTGCGAGCTTTCTCATCACTTTTGCTAGTTGGCAAAGAAGCCACACAACGTTTGTGTTTGAGAATGGCTGTTCTATGCAACTATGGCTGCAGTATTCGCTGCACAGTGCCATGTGGGAGCAAGTATTTGAAGTTTTAAAAAATAATTCAAATTAGGGCTAAGCAGGTTGCCTCCACGGATGCAAAGTGTTTCGTAGTGGAGCTCTTCTGTTTAATTGAGACTTCGTACATAAGGGTGACTGAAAAGCATCTGCTTGCTTCCATTTGAGTTCTCGTCTAGGCATGCAGTAGGCAGAGAGTTTTTGATAAGCCTCTGTTAGTTTCACTTGGTGCATTAGTCGTTGCATCGCATAAGGTAGTTTAAACCCATGGAGACAGGTTCATATCCTGCTCCACATTGTGTGTGCTTGTATCAAGCTGGGGAGCCCATAGTACACCCAAGTTAGGTTGTGCTCCTCTGCTCCCTGTAACGTATCACTGCGCGTTTAGTGCCACTTTCTTGCAACTATCATTTGAACATTGGTTCGCTTGAGGTGCAAGGAAATGAACCTGGTCCACAAGCCTGAGCATTTTCAAAAGAGAAATTTCGTATCCCTGGCCTTTGCTGGAGTGACACACATTGGACCAGCCTTTGGGAGGGAGGGAATCGGCTAATGGATTTGCCGGCTTTACTTTGTGCACAGTGTCTTCTAATTAAAGCGATTATAGCAAGTGAAAAAGTCAGTAGATGAAAAAAAGTCAAAAAATCAATTCTGTAATGTTAGTTTTGTATGAAATGAGCATTTAGTTAACCTTTGGGTTGACCTAACCAATGAACCTTGTGGGCACTAAGGAATGATAGAATAGAATAACGCACTGTCGTTACTCTCACTGCTCTCGTGCAGCAGCGAACTGCCCTGCGGAAAAACACTGCCCACAACGGGTTCGAGAGCGGGCCACGACTCTCGTGTGTACGTTGTCAGTCACTTCACAGGGAAGTGATACCTTTCACAGCACAGGGGTTTATTATGTGGCCAACCACGATACAAACACTACACTGCACTACGCCCCTAGCCCCTGGGACATACACCCATCAGCGGGTGCCTAGCCCATCTATGGGCGCAGTAGCGTCCACCGGCGTTGGCCAGCCGCGACGCTCGCTGAAATAGGGAAGGGGGGGCTCTCTGTGGCCCCTATACTTTTACTGGACCTGACCTGGCGACATCGGCGCTCGTCCGCTGACCTTAGACGGCGCAAGCTGTCATAGAGCGGGCGCGGGGGAAACCCCCACATTGGAACGAGGAATACTCGGAGACTCACTGGACGTCCTAGATAAACGCACTGACACAATCACGGCAAGCATAAATCGACACGGTGGGTGTTGTGACCCAAACTTGAGGGGAACACCGGCCAATGCAAGAACGGCCAGAAGTGGCCGAAAGGCGTTTACGTACTGAGCGATTGCTGCGCGTCCCAAGGGCGGTCTCCCTGGGAGTCTCCTGCGCGCGTCCCTTGCTGCCTCGTAGGGAGAGGAGGGAGGCGCGCGAGGATCACCCTCGCCCCACCAAGGAGGAGAGCGTCGCTAGCACCTCCTCGCCCCAATTGGAGGGGCTTGGCTCCCACAACCTGAAAGCTTTTGCAACCTCAATAATGATGCACGATGGGGGGGAGGGGGTGGGAGTGCAGCTATGTATTTTTTGCCCATGATTCACCCATGCATTCGTACCACAAGGGACCTACAGTAGTTTTAATGATCCACTTTTTTCAGATTAGTGCCACCTGACTTATTTTAATTGTTATCTAATGTTCTTATTATTTACAGTAACCTGATAGTTGTAGCACTCGGCAAATTAAAAAAAAAACAAAGAATTTTAACAGCAGAGTTGTTTAAGCTGACACGAATCCGTCCGGCGTAGACAGAAAACCTCGAGCACATGTGAGCGCGGGCCTCGCAGCAGCCGCCCAGCGTCGTCCAGGCTTGCATGTGGGCTTACACCACATAAGAAGCTCCCGCTTTCGTCGTCGTTGTCATGTAGCGACCGGCACACCACGGGTCTGTCGCACCCACGGAGAAAGAAGTATTTGAGGAGGGGAATCTACTGGGCTGGTACAGCACGGGCGGGCGGCGCGTTAATGTCACTGTCTGGCGAGG
>NW_027526460.1:13807403-13925969 GCF_048455015.1 Haemaphysalis longicornis | reverse complement strand
TGCTTAATGGTCTGGCGAACCTGAAACAGCACTTTGAATACTTCAGCGCACATAGTTAGTTACAATGAATGGCCTGCAAATCGTTTGTTTCAATTTCCCACGCTTTCATCCCGAAAGGCGCCAATAACAGAATCCCGGCATGACCTCACCTGTTGCGGACGTCAAAACACTGCGGAGGCCGGTGGGGGCGTTTTGTTTCGACCGCGCCGCCTCCGGAGCTGAACAGCTGAGCTGCCTGAAGGTGCTAGGCCTGCCATTGCGGTGGAAATTCGATGACCGCTTTCAGTAAAAGTCTTGATGGCGACTTCTATTGTGATTCCGGGCTATATTATCGCTTCCTTTCCCATGTGTGGAACTTTATTTTTGCCAATGGTGCCTTTCTGGGCAGTGGTTATGCCTGTAGCTCTGGCTACGTGCACCCGTTTGTGAATGCACCGGCGCCCTACTCGCCGCTCGCGGGGCCTCGCGCATGAATAGACGTCACGAGTTTTTGACGAGCGCTGTCGCGCCACTTCTTTTGGCTATCACGGGATGATGTCGCACTGATGTCCATTTGCTGAGTGCCGCTCCGCGCGCTGCTCCATTGGCGCGATAAATGAGATCCAATTGAAGTATGTTCTTCGCAACGCAGGCCACTCATATTTCAGCCAGGGTATTCTGTTAAGTAAAGGAAGCGAACTGTGCAGTAGTATTAACGCCGAAAAATGGTGTGAGTACTCCTTCAAGGCTTGGTGCAAAAGAAATGGGTTGCATTTCAACAATAACTGAGACTGCTAAAAGGGGGGGGTGGGCCTGAGAAGCCGCAGTCAAGGAACAGAAAAAGAAGCTTAGGAAAGAGAAGGCTGCCCAAGCTGAGAGCTTCCAGTAGTAAAGCAGTGAGATTGAAATTGTTAGCCTGTTTCTTCCTCCTGTTTCTTTTTCTTTGGCCCTGCAGCACAAGGAAGGTGTAGGGTATAGCTGTTACAACACTTACAACAACTGACTTCTGTGTGGGAGGGAAACCACTCAACAGCAGAGGCCAGTGTCCAAGCCACTGACGTGCCGCCTCTAGGGGCGGCCATGGCCGTGCCGAGCCACGGCAAAGCGCGGGCCGCTGCCGACGGTCGCACCCCCCATATGCACGGTGTGTAGCATCGGGTATGTGACGCCCGATGGCAGATCAGTGTGCTGCTGCCGTGCGGTTGGGCCGAGACCATCGACTGCTCCAGTATGGTGCAGGAAGGGCTTGCAGCCGAGGCTCGAAGCAGCCCCCAGATGATGCCGAAAGTGACGCGGAGTCGACATGCCAGTGTCGACTTCACGCGTGACGAAGACGGCTGCTGATGCAAGTCGCCAGATCGCTGATGCACTCTCGACGGCCTCTGCCGCTCTGCCGCCGATCTTCGTGCACACCATATGGGCGTGCTGCCCAGCCGGGCAGTTCGCATCTCGGCACCATTTGCCAGATGTGTCGCGTTTGTCAGCCATATTGAGGGCACGGTCCACCTGTGTGCAACGATAGCGCAGCGCTGGCTGCTCTACCGTCCTGTCACATAGGCACCGTACCCACAATGGCGACAAAGCCCACCCATACTCAAGCTGTTTCTACCGTGGCGAAGGATTGTGAGCGGAAGGGGAGAACGCACGAACGGCGGGCCGCAGGGGGCACCTGGAGAAATCTGGGTG
This sequence comes from Haemaphysalis longicornis, assembly GCF_048455015.1. NCBI lineage: Eukaryota > Metazoa > Arthropoda > Arachnida > Ixodida > Ixodidae > Haemaphysalis > Haemaphysalis longicornis. The sequence continues at coordinate 13,924,304 of NW_027526460.1, read as the reverse complement.
CTAGGCGTGTCACGACACCTCGGACCTCGAGTTTAAAAATTTTTTATACCGTGACCACGAGTTACATACATGACGTGACTAGTCACGTGCTACCGCAGCAACAAGGGCTCTGACAGAGCACAGCTGCGATGCCTCTCTACTGCAGATCACGTTGAGCGATAAATTGAGGGTTTCAAATAATAGCAGCACGTCCCAGTTCGGGATGTATAAGAGTTCAACAGGGTTGTTTAAGTGAAGACATAACATTAGGATGCGGGTTCGATCTCAGCCACTGTGGCTGCTTTTCTGATGGAGGCGAAAAGCAAATACGCCTGTTTGTCGACATTTTTCCCTAGATCCCTAGGTGGTCAAAATCAATCCTGAGCCCTCCGCTGCAGTGTGCCTCATAACCCAGTTGTAGCTTTGGTGCGTTAAACCCAGCTTGCAGTTAGCATTATCGGTTATGTAGTTAATATGCTGTTCTGAGGGCTGATTATACGATACGTAAACCCCTAAGTATTATGGTAAGTTACAGTCATGATATTGTAAAGGGTGTAAGTAGAATAAGAGACATATAATGTGGGTGGTAAGAGTGTTCCCTTGCATTTATTTATACTATCAGATGGCAGTTAGTTGTTACACCATGTAGTGATCACATTATTTATCGACTGAAGTATAGCCGAATCGTCATCAGATGTAATTTAATGGTAGAGAGCAAAATTACCACAGGACAGATCAGTTGAAGACTGAACTGTGGTGTGAAGGTCATTAATGCGAATTAGGAAGAGCAGTGGGGCAAGAACGGAACCTTGGACAATACCCAGATAGATTGGAGAGAAATGAAAGAGTGCAATTAACAGCGGCAAACTGAGATTGGTTTATGAGAAGTTATGCACCCAGGCAAGGGTGTTGGAATTGAGGTTGAGTTTACTTAATTTAAAATTAGTGGTTCGTATATAATATTCGTATATAAGCGGTTCGTATATAGTATATAACTCAGCTCCTCAAGGAGTGCTGCATACAGAAGCTCAAGTGGCTTTCCGGGAGTTGCGTATTTATAACTCACGAGGGCAGATGGGAGTGCTAAATTTATAACGAAATCTAGGGGTAGAAGGGTTGCGCGGTCCGTCCGCCACCCAGTGATTTCCCCTACACCCCCCCCTAGGGGGTGTGTAGACCCCCCCTAGTTTTTTCTGGACACCCCCCCTTGAATCCCCAAATTTCACTCTTGTCAGTCCTTGTATGGGACATTTTTCAGTATCGATCTGCGCATGCGCGGGCTGCCCGTCTGCTTTTCTTGGCAGTAGCCTCGGGCAAAAATAAACAAAAGTGCGCCCCCCCGAGCTTGCTGTTAGCGTTGCACGTATTTATTTCCTTTTTTCCGACAGCTCGGGGCAAGTTCGTATGTGCTCACAAAAAAGGCTTTCAAAGGAAAGGGGCAAAGTGGTTTGAGGCTGACCACGCTGCGAGCACATTGCTACAAGCCAGGGAGTAGCGAAAAGCGCTACGGAAGCTAATCCTAGCGTTCTAATAAATCGGGAGCGTACAATCGGTGCCTGACTTATAAGTGCTGCATAATTCGTGTACAGTACTACCTAAACATTGTTTCAAGAACTCAAATTTCGTCACTGGCCCTGGTAACAAGTTCGAAAATGTCCTCATACGTTGAAAAATGGCGAGAAATTAAAAAAAAACTGAATACGGACCTTTAATGGTAAAAAATGAATTTCTGTAAATTTGTTTTTTTCTTAGATTCAATAGACAGCACCGCCTCTCAGATGTATATTTATATATAGAAAATGAAAAACCTACGCCACGGGGATGAGCGTTTGGTTAACAGACGTCTATTATTTAACTAGTGGGATAAAAAAACAGCTTTTCTAGTTTATGAACCCCCTCCCCCCCCCCCCCCCCCCCAGAGCCACTGAGACACCCCCCCTTGATTCGATGCCTGGGGAAACCCTGCCGCCACCTTGAGTTCTATATTAGTGCAGGACGGCCATCCTTAAGGGGCTGCCGCTGGCTGTGCATTACTAGAAAAATTCAGTGTCATTCCACCCTCCGAATGTGGGGTGACCAGTGGAGCTGTTTGGGGGTTTATAGGTTGGCCACAAACTCCAACTCAAACCGCGCCGGGGTAAGCGCTCCGCGGGATTGCAACCACCTTGCGGTATTTGGGGCCCCGACAGGCATCGGCGTCAGCGGCCCAAAGGTCTCCTGCAAAGTTCGCGCTGCCCATTGCCGCGTATTCAAGCGCACAGCACTTAAATCCCCGCTGCTGTGGTTTGGTGGCCTCGTAACCGAACGAACAGAGGCAACACCGAAGATTGGGAAAACGGAGGAGGAAAGTGTGAGGGGGAGGGCGGCATATGCCGCCCCGCAGAAGACCAGCACGCCCAGCGTGCTGCACGCGGTCCTTCGTCGTCGTTGCGTGGCTCATTTGAACCACGTGACATTTGCGCGGGAGGTTCAAACGTGATTTGCCACAGCATGCTCGGCGACGCACTGCGAGATTACGGCAGACTAGCGCGCGCCGCCGTGCGTTAGCTAATCAAGCGATAACTTCCCGAGACGCAGCAACTATTATGCGTCATGACCAAGAATACTGCAGTTCACGACGCGCACAAATTTCGCATTAGGGAGTATAGTAATCGTCAGCCATTTTTTCATTAGTAGGCTTAACTGTGCAGCTCACGATGTGGGAAAGGCAACTTACAAATACCAAGTTAAATTAAAATTCGTAGGCCGGCAGTCTCACTCAGCACACGCGAGCGTGAGTGAACTCGTCACACGCGAGTGGTGAATCGCGCTCGTGAGTGGTACCGGCTGACACTGATCACGGCTCATTGCTATCACTGCAGCTATTTACATTTGCAAAAAAAAAAAAAGAACAGTGCTACTCAGCAAAATATTTAAAATAATATTTTAGTGCAAATATGGGAGAAAAGTAAATAAAATAAGGAGGACTGAAGAATAATCCTTAATAATTATTTACTGGAGAAATCGTTTTAAAAATATGCGCAATATTAATTATGTGTAAAATAACCTAAATAAGAACAGACACTCTTTACAAAACATTTCTGAGGTCTTGAAGAAAAAATTACTGGAGCAATCGTTTTCGGAAACTGAGGTCGTTTATGATTATGCGTAATAAAAACTATAACGGGAACATCAACAAATCTGTAATTAATTTAAGTTATTCACTTTTTTTTCTCAGTCGGTCATTGGCACGCCAGAATCTTTCTTTCTACCGAATTTGCTCTGCAGTGAAACGTCCGGGTGCCTAACTGTGCATGTTCTGGTCCGCACACCGAGAAAGTTCGTGTAAAATAACCCAATGAAAGCGAGTTTTAACACGACAGTTCCCGGATACGCGAAGATTTTACCGACGTCCTATCTGTAACGGAAATGACGTCAGTACAACGGAGCAAGCGGCCTGTAAAGAGTGCAACACCGCACAGAGGGTCTTCTTGCGAGGAAGCAACCTTTAGTACTAAAGAGTACGTTATACCAGCGTCCTGTTATACTAGGGTTGTTCGTTTTGGGGTTTTATATTTTAACACAAAAGTGTTTTATGCCATGATACCCCAAGATTTCATTGATGTCATATCCGTCACAGAAATGACGCCAGTACACCTTGCCGAAGCGACCCGCCAACAGGACGTCGCTCGCCAAGCACACCCATAAGACAGCCGCCGACCCGCAAATCACGCTCAGCTTCAGATTTCGCTGCACATTTCACTTTTGTGTTTTACCGATTCCTATGACAGAGAAATAAACCAAGGTTTTTTTCTATTCCTTACGTTCCGTAGATTTCGGATGGTGTTATAATTGGTTGTTTTGCTTTATTGAGCTATTCGTTTTCACAAATTTTATTTGAGTATTGATGGCAGTGGAGTGATTTTTTTTTTACGGTGAAGCTGGGTATCGCTCGTTCGTTTGCATTTCTTTTTCTCGGGGTCCGTCAGCACGATTGCTCAGCAGAATATTATGTATGCTTTGCGGCAAAGCGACATTTCGCCGAATCTCGACGCTTCGGCGTTTTTGTTTTGCTGCCATCAGAAAATGTCCACAGCGGCCTGGATCAAATCGACATCATTGGAATCAGCAGCGCCACGCATTGGCCACTGAACTACTGCTGCGGGTTAGCCACTAAGCTTAATTTCGGCCACAGAAGCCGCTTAGCGCTGCTTATCTATCGGTAAGCATTGTGAACGGCGGCTTTCGTCGACATGCAATGATGCCGCTTTTTTTTTTTAAGAGGAAGCTTTTTACCTCTAACCCCCAAGGGTTCTGTCTCGAACTGGTGTCAACAGAAAACTCCTGCGAACAAATAAAAGAAGCTACTGGCACCGCCAGGAATCTAACCTGGAACGAATAGAGAAACGGAGCGAGAGCCCGTTATACCGATTCAGCTATTCGAGCCCACGCGGAGGCGGGGGAGACAGACGGTGCACCCACCGAGCAGATCTGCGGGTTTACCCCCTGCGTTCTCGCTGTATGCTACATAATACGTCCCGCGACCTTCTCGCGCCGCTGTGCGCTCCGCCCACGGCACGCGAAGCGGCTGTATGCGCGCCTTGTGGATGCGCTAGATGTTAGCAAAAATTAAGGGAAGCTCACACCAGCGCATGGCATCTCACTTCTCCGTCTCTACCACCGATCTCGTGGCGTGCGTCGGCGGCGGGAGAGACGGGGGAGAAGTGAGATCGTCTAACACCAGGTTTGAGCATCCTTTAATTTTACAAAAAAAAAAGAGTTTCCATTCATGTGCTTCACCAATACAATTATACAATTCAATCAACCACCGTTCATGAATCGTGCATTGATTTAAACTTAGCAAAGAATATCTCTTTGAAGTAATAACCGGTGTGGTTAAGTGCATTTCACTTGTCTCTGGTTTCACTCTTTGTAGAGCCACGTGTGGGAATTCAAGTGACGTCGCATGGGTAATCGTTGTGGGTTTCATTTGGAGCTCCGCTTTCCAACCACCTTCACAGGGTGGATTGGAGCGCATTTTTTTTTTTTTTTTGATCGTCGTCCTCTATCACCGCATTTGGGAATTTAGCGACCCTAATGCCGTTTATTTCTTCTTCGTCCCGACAAGATGGTTGCCGTGGTTGGTCGGCGGTACCATGACGTGGTCAAGTCACGTTTTCTTCCCGACGCCGGTACTAGTGCGCCGCACGAAGCGCAAAAACGCCTCATCACGCCTGCCTAGACAGCCAGTTGCCTTCGCTCGCAGACGATGCCTCAGATGCAACGCCTCTGGATGCTCGGAGAACATCTCGTTGTGGGAAACAGCACAGCGCGCGAAGGAACGGGACGACAGAAAGAGGCACAGCACAAGCGCTTACTCACAGCTATTGTTGTAAACGCACAGAATATATACACGCAAGTGCGCGCATGCGCGGAGGGGCATGAAAGGACTGGTGCGGCCGTGGATGCGGTTCTGCATTCAATAACGCGCCAAAAGACAAGAAATCACAGGAAAAAGCACGTACAGAAGGGCTGACAAGTCATGTGACCATATCGTTCGTCTCCTTCGTTTGCGCGCTGTGTTGTTTCCCGCGATGATTTACCTACTGGCCCAAATGTTAAACCCTCGTTCCCGTGCTTCGATTTCGGTCCGTTTGACGCAGTTGCCGCGTGGAAACGTCGTGTAGATCGTCGGCCATACCTTCCTAGATTGGTGTTGTGCGGATATGTGCACGCAGCAGTGACAGAGACTCGGTTCAGGCCGTTCCCTGTGGACTAAACGATAACTGATCCGTGGCGCTGCGCAGTTTCCGTCGGTATTCGCAGCCCTCTGTGGTGATCCACGCCGGCGAAAATAACTTTCCTGCTGTTTGGAGCCTTCAAAAGGCGACAACTGGTTAGGTTTACCATTTCCAAACCAGATGTTTGCGGGCAAGTTGGCCAGAACAAAAAGTTTTCGTGTCGGGGGCTGCGGTGCGCGTAAGGTCTGTTTTTGTGTCAGTCACAGTGGTGATGGAGGAGAGAGCATGTGAGGGGCAACTTGGAGGGCGTGTTCCTGGGACTTGTGCGTTGACTAATGATGATGACGACGATGATGATACAAGGAGTTTCCTGCGAAAGTTGTGTGCAGTCGGCTGGCCCGAAGGATGGATCAGCATGGAACCAAGAGTGCCGGTAAGCTTACTGTTTAAACCATCTTTTTCCCTGAATGAAAACTATATGATCCGCTCATAGGAAATTAAAAATAGGCACAATGGCTGCGGCAAACGGGTTAGGGGAATAGCAAGATTTTTCTGACTGCACTTCGTGTTCCGTTACTTTGTTGGTGAATTACGTTATACTAATCAGCAAATAGCAGTGTCAGCACTTCGCAGGTTTTTGTAACGTCAGTTGAGCCCTCTGTATTTTTTGCGATTCGAAAATCGGTTACTACGGTCGATAATGGCTCTCGCAAACTCTCGCCGAAACTTCTGATAGAACGTGCACACCTCGTGAACTGCTAGCGATAACGCCGGGACATGGCTGAGTTGTGCTTCAAGTGCGACGCCATTGCGCCTGTGCGGCGCTCAGACGCTTCGTCACTGATGTCCAGTCACCCGGTCGATTTGCGTGCTTTCGTTTGGAGGTTGCTCCTTTTTAAGCAGCACCGCTTCGCGAACGTAAGCGCTCCTGCACAAGGGCTTTTAAAAATGAGTTTCATAGTATGAAAACTATACGCTATTGGGCTGCCGAAAATTTTGCTCTTCGTGTCTGTCTGCCTGGCTGTCTAACAAGAAAATTTTTATGTCCGTGCGAGAGAGTGCTGGTGTTGAGGGCGAGTGGTGAGTGGTATCGCGAGTGAATGCTTGGGGAAACATACTTTTTTCGTGAGTGCGAGTGACGTCCAGTTTTGCCGAGATAAACCACGCTTACCCAAATCTTAAAGTCGGCTTCACTCCTAAACACCAATGCATTGCGGAGAAGAGAGGAAGACATTCAAAATAGAAGCTGCGGAGGGAGGCGAACAGGTGGCCGAAAAGAAATTGTGCACACGCAAAAAAAAAAAAGGGGGGGGGGGGGGGGTGTAGGGAGTCGCTGTAAAATGTTTTGTTCACAGCACTTGGACAAAGTAAAAGCTTCCTTCTACTCGTTCGATTTGTTCCTGCCAGTGTCGTGCATTCTCATTGATAAAGGTAAATGCGTGTGACCACTCCATGGAGACTATGTTCCCCCTTACTATGCCTCTTTTGTTTTTGTTTTTTAATTTACCCACTGAGATCTTTGCCCCAATACGGACTCTTTGATTTACTACCTACTTCTTTAGCTATAATGCGTGTTGTGCTGCTGTGTCCGATTCGGGTGGTGACGGCCGTTTTCTTGACGGAGGCAAAAAACGAAAATGCCCCTTTGTCGAGGTTTCGGCGAATGTTATTAAAGGTCCCCCAGGTGGTCAAAATTAATGCGGAGCTCTTTAATACAACTTAGGTGTAGCTTTGATGAGTAAACCCCTCGATTTTTTTCCTTTCCACCTTCACCTTTTTTTTTTTTTTGGTTATGAGACAAATAAAAAAAGGTATGCGTTTTCCAAAGTCTCAATGGCCAAACAAGTGGCAGCCTTAAAAAATAAAAAGCGGGCTTGGTTGAGTTTTAGGGGCGAAGCCCCTTAAGGGCTGGGGGCGCTAGAACGTAACTCGTACTATAAAAACATTGGGACACTCGCTTACGTCTCGGGCTGGAGCGCTTTGTTCTTCAAAGACAAGATACTTTTACAGCAAAGCTGCGTACCTCTACTCCCAATGGTTTCATCTGCGCTGGCAAAAACGCCAAGGCGCCAAGAATACACTTATACCCTGAATGCTTCGCCACACCCCAGGAGTGGAGATGGCCCGGGATTTTTTTTTTAAGTTCTGTGCCGTAATGAAAGAGTTAAGTCCAGTATCAGCTTCAGGGAGGGATTCAACTATTTTCGCCGCATTTCAGCTTCCTCCTACGCCGAAAGCTTGATATAAGATCTACCCCTGACCACAATTTAAATAAAACAGCGCTTGCATACAGATTTCCAAGGGCAGCCCTGAGGCGATCATACAGCGTAAATTAATTCGCAGCAGCGTTCTCCGACTTTTATCGTGTATCGAAGTCGCGTCAGTTGTCCAGATGGCGGGTCCCAAATTCATGGCGTATACGAACAACTCGTTTTCGATTAGCAGGTCTCCAGGGAACAAATGGCTACTCAAAATTCGTAGTAGCAAAACACATTCGACTATCTCATTTTTGCCATCTTCAAAGACGCCGGCCACTTCTCCGTTGGTCTCGTGCCTCGCTCCGCGGTAGCTTGAACATCGACCGATCGAGAGCTCCCGAGCGATTCAATCTGACGCGCGTTAAGGCCGACACTTTAGCGCACAGCGCAGACATTCGGCGGACGCATTTTAGCGACGCGATTACTGAAAAGTGCCTCTGATCGCGTACGTACTGCAGCGCAGAATAACAGCGGTCTCTTGCCGCAGAGACGAAATAGAAGCGAGATTAAAAGTTGCGGCGAGAACGGCAGAGAAGGAAAGGAGGCCCCGCACATCTCTTTACGCCCATTTGACCGAGTGCTTGGGGGCTTTCAGTGACACCTCGGAGAGCGGCGTGGATGGGAGGCGATAAGCCGGCCAGCGAAACGTATCTGAAACATCGGATGTGCATTACCGGAGAGGCGCAGGGAAGCGCGTGATGCGCCACTTCGGGCGTAGATAGGCTATCCGCGCGGCCAGGTAGGTCACCCGGGGCGGGCCGCCTCACGGTTCGAGGAAAAACCGCTCCACAGAGAGAGCTATTCCGATTGAAGAAGAAGAAGAAAAAAAAAGACGCTCTGAGACAAATGTGGCAGTACTGCGTCCGCAGCGCCAGGCCGAGTCTCACAAATCGCCTTGGAAGTGGCTGCTCGTCTTAAGGATTCCAGGTTCCAGAGCTAACGCCGTCGCAGTATCTTTGCTATTGCAAGACATGCTATGGCAACTAGCGTCTCTTGTAGCATATATTATGAAATAAGGCCTCAAGTATTGGGCCCAGAGACCGCACGTGCTTTGCGTGAGTACGACAGGCAATGCACTATTATAGTGCATTGCCTGCCGCACGCATGCAACGTGTTATAACCACACGGGCACGACGTGTAGAGTGTCTATGCAGCTCGTGCCCGTGTAGTTGTAAGAGGCCTATAGTTCGCCCGCTGTGGTAATGACACGGCGAAAGAAAGCCGTTTAGAGCGCTGTTGTTGAATAGAGAGAAGCTCATACATCGACCGGCGGAATGTGCGGCTTACTGGCTAGTGATTGGCCCATGCCGGGGGCACCAAACGCAAACTAGACAGGAATCATCTTGCCATTCACCAGTCATCTTATATGGCTGCATTGGTGCCCGTAATTCTAAGGTGGCTCCCTCCGCAATACCATCGCAACGCGCTACTGATGAGGAAGAACAAATATTTATCTGAGCAGAAGGGTATGGGAATATAATCAGCCTCCCATGTCCAGGATAGCATTTGTACCATCCAGGGCTCGCTGCACCAGGGCTTTTTGAAGTTCCGGCGCCGGGCTCCCACTGTTCAAGGGATGGTTTTAAGTGCGAATGCACTTTATAAGCGACCCTGAATTCCGGTGACCGCCGTCCGTCCACATAGCAACAGCTGCGGGTGCGCGCGCTCCTCGTCTTCCTTGGCAACGGGGGGAGATGGGCGCGCGCTGCCTGGCCGCTGACATGGCACATACCCACGTGGGGGATTGGCCAGGAATCTCCTCGTCTTCCTTGGCAACGGGGGGAGATGGGCGCGCGCTGCCTGGCCGCTGACATGGCACATACCCACGTGGGGGATTGGCCAGGAATCTCCTCGTCTTCCTTGGCAACGGGGGGAGATGGGCGCGCGCTGCCTGGCCGCTGACATGGCACATACCCACGTGGGGGATTGGCCAGGAATCGGGCGTGAGAAGGGCTAATGCACCCGCTTAAAGGAGTACTGACACGAAATTTCAAAGCTGAGATCCGCTCTAGCAATCAAGTACAACGACAACACAAATAGGTGTCTGTGCATGGCACATACCCACGTGGGGGATTGGCCAGGAATCGGGCGTGAGAAGGGCTAATGCACCCGCTTAAAGGAGTACTGACACGAAATTTCAAAGCTGAGATCCGCTCTAGCAATCAAGTACAACGACAACACAAATAGGTGTCTGTGAATAAATGCATCTTTCTTTCTTTGTAGTTGTGTGTGTGTGTGTGATGTCTCTTTCGCGAACATTACCGAACCGCGCAAATTCAACTCATGCATTCGCACTTTCACATTCTTCCCCTCGGGGAAATGCGGGGAAATTTTTAGGGCGGAGTTTGGTGATGCGGACAGTGAAAGACAAGATTATTGAGAGGGGGTATTTGCAGCATGGGCGACGGGTTCGGAGATGAGGTATGGTGAGGTATCCGTACATAAGAGCGTTGTTTAGTTGTAAGAGGTTTCTGTTGTGCAGCCTGAGGAGTATGTATGCTCGATGGGTGTGGGCGGGATGCTTTCTTTTGTGTGCGCAGTGTGAGGTTATAGAGTTGTAAGTGGGATAACTGGGGACAGCGGATGGTTGTAGGTTCTGCCTTGTCCTGAAGTTCGGAATGCCCGGAGGGGAAGTACGCAGGCGGGAGAGGGGACCGGCTCGTTCCCAAAGGTCTATGTGGCCCGGGCGTCGACATGATAGTGATTTCAATGGCTGCGAATATAGCTTGGTATACAGTCAAGCCCACATATAACGATACCGTTTATAACAATATATCGGATATAACGATGAACAGCTATGGCACCGTCAACGTCTGTATTCTTTCTATGGTAAAATAAACCAGTTATTACAATGCTCCAGGGCCACGATATCGGATACAACGATTGAATTCGGTTATATTATGCACCAAAAGTGCAACAGTGACGAGTCTAATGACGCGGTTCCGCAGCCTACTCAGGCACTGTCTTCGTAGGAGGCCTAATGCGTGACACAGTCCCTCGAGGACTTTGTTTCCGCCAAGGACATTTACCTCAGCCAGGTGAATCACCGAAAGATTCTCTTGGAAAATATTTGTGCTAGCTTCACACGCGGCAAACAAAGGTGACCGACTGTGTGGCTTTTCTGCAAATTAGTAGTAGTACGACCTTGCTGGCATGCGAATAAAATGTTTTGAGCTCTGTTCCGTCTTTTTATTTCGCAACCCGCTTATAACAATTATCGGTTATAAGATGGGATTTTCTTGGCACTTGGATATTTTTATAATATATATATAGTGACAGGTGTATTGAGAGTCTGATTGTTGTGAGGAGACGCGGTGGCAAGAGCTATATAGCGGGCATTGCCGCGGCGCCAATGAATAGGTGAAAATATGAGGTTCTACGGGGATGCCTTTTCTGGGTGTTAAGCGGGCACTGCTAGAGTAGTTCTTGGCATTTTATGATCCTATGCGACACCGGTGTACCTTGTTTGTAGGTTTCTTGCATATTTCTCGGTGGGGGCCTAACCCTTGCATTGCGTAGTGCCTTGCTGAAGGTTGGGTGCACGCGTTTGGGACAGGCACAAGTTCCCTGCGTATGTTTGGTGGGAGATGTTGCGATATATCATTAGGATACTGGTGGGGTCTTCAATGTCTTGGAGCATACCTTTCTGCCGGTTGTTGTTAGAATAAGCCTGGCTAGTTAGAATGCTTGTTGGGCTTCTATCAACTCCGAAAGGACGTTGTATTGTCCCTGCTGTAGAAGTTTTTCGTTTGATGTGTATGCTGGGAGCGCGAGTGCTGACTTATAGGTTTTGCGCATGAGTGAGGCCAGTCTGTTTGCATCTTGAGGTTCCACGCCCACAAAAGGTATCCCGTAAGTCAGTCTGTTGATTAGGAGGGATGGGATGATGCTACATGTGTCGTATTCCGTGAGGCAATGATTTCTTTCTCGCATTCGCCTTGGAAGGTGGGTGAGCTGCAGTACAACAGTGTCATTTACTCGTGGTAAGACGGCGGTGAAAGGGTACGACTAGAGCCAAGCTTGGTAGCGCTTAAAGTACCTTCATCAGCTTTTAGTAGCGCTCAGGTCACCACACTCAGAGGTCACAATCAGTTAGCCGGAGAGGGTAACTTGAGGGTGGCGGATTGGGGGAGGAGGCGTCCCTCTCGTGTGAACCTTGAAAAGAACAAGCGCCGATTTGAAATTTTTGCACGTTACCCCCTTAGGTAGGCGATTGTCGCATCAGCAATAGGTTTCCCATTGCAGGGCGTCTTGCTGGTCTCCAATTGACGCATTTACGTTGTCCACGATGGAAGGTCACCGTCGAACTCATAGGGAATATTTGGGATTACTTCTAGTTCGTCGGGCAGAGGGAAAAGGGAACAGTTGAAAAGGAGTGGGGATATTACGGATCCTTGGTGTTTTTTTTTTTTTTTTTTTGCTGTGTGTCCATGGCAGGAGGATGATTTAAGCTGTCCAAGTCTAATGGTGGCTAAGGTTTTGACATTTTTATTGAATGGGTGATATTATCGAAGGCCCTTTTTATGTTGAATGCCAGAATTGCTTTTGAGGGGTGGTTTGATGCGAATGAGGTGGTTAATGACCTGCTCCTTGTTTAGCAGGGGGACGTCTTGAGCGAAAAATTTTCTGGTGGAAGCCAAAAGTTGTCAATTGTTGCGATTTTAGGTAGTTTGTGATGCACTGGGTGTTCAAGCAGCGTCTTTACCCACGATGTGAGCGAGATGGGTTTGTTTGGTTTGGGTATTTGCGTGATGTCGTGTGTCCTAATTGGGCGGTAGAGTGCCTTCATTCCAGCAGGGGTTAAATATTGAAGCATATATCCATGATCGAGCTTGCGCAGAACGCGATTAGTGGTCGGATCTTTTCCAGGTGTTGTGTTCCGGGTGAGGTTGACGAAAAGTTGCTGAGGTGATTGGAGCATTGATTTCTTGGTTGGAGCTCTGAAAGTATTTCTTTAACTCGCATTAGTCGCCGCCAACAAGGCGAAGAAAAATAGAGTTTTTTTCTCGCATTTACGCCTCGTTTTCTCTTACCAACTGTACAGATTGTTTTCAGTGGATAGGGCAGAAGGTGGGGCTTGCGACTGCAAGCATCTAGGTTGTCCAAAAACTCCAGGGCAACCTCGGGCACCGTAATCGCACAGCATGCATGCAGTCGTCCACTTCGCAGGCTCAGTGGACTGAAGACCGCCACTACAGGACCTAGGGCCCTTTGATCCAGTGGAGCTTATGCTGCCTCTCTCAAAAGAGGAAGCGATCTAAAGTAATGTCCCTCGTGCATATTCCGAGTATGTCGTAAGACAATCGCTGTGTAGTGTGGTTTTCGCGCAGCGAGTATTCTTCCGTAAACATGGTTCTGCTCATTTTCTGGCTACCCTTCTGGCTACCCTGGCGCGTCTACCAACCGGAAGTCCGCTCTGGCCATGGCAAGCTTGGCCGGGGATCGGGTGTCCGCGCTGTAGAAAATTCCACGCCGTCTGCGGTGTTCGCTTCGGGCTCCGAGCCCTCTGCTTAGCTCCAAGGGCCGTTCTTGTCTTTCCCACTCTTTACTAAAGTGTTTTGTCTGAACTGCTTTCCTTGCGCCAATAATTCTCCAAGCGCGCGTCTTCGGGTTCTAACTTTGCGTCTGTGTGTGATTGGTCCTTTTCTCTTTGGCGGGAACACGGCCGATTGGTGTTAAAGGAGCCATGAAGAAAAAATACAACTTTGTTTAATTTGAAAGAACTAGGATTCAGTATATCACTCAGCTCCATTACAGCCACAAAAGATGTTTTTTTAACGAAAAAAAAGCAAGAAGTATTTAAAAACTTTCAAATTTTGCGCCACAGTGACGTGTTATGAGCAAGAATGACGTCACACGGGCCAACAATAAAACATAATTTTCGGTGCGTTAACTGCACGTTAGCATTCAAGTGATGCGGTCAAATGGAACTAGAGGCCCCATTACAGACGTCCAGTCATGTGTCGTCGCGACAGGTCAGTTAGGCGGCCGCCAATCGCACAAACAAGGTTCCGTGACGTCATAGAAAAGTTGCGGGAAATTGGCTAGGGGGTCGCGACTGCTTCACACGTTTTCTTTAATATCTCCGTTATTTATTCGAAGATTGCAATGATATTCGTATCATTGTTATCGGGACTAAGCAGTCTTTCTAATAAACCGAACTTGTATTTTGTCTTCATGGCTCCTTTAAGAATCGCCTCCCCGATTGGCTGCAGAAAATGTGTCCAGAATGCGCTTTTTCCCCACGGGTCAGGTTGAAGCAAATATAAGGCCGCTCCACCGGCGGCCGGCACCAGGGACTCACTCGAGAAACGTTGCCGCCCTTCGTCGGGCCCTTACGCCAGGAGGCCACGTTCAAGTCAGCTATGTCCCGTTAACTACTCTTGCTCTCTTGACTATTTCCTAATTTCACGTAACAAATGTATTGTTTGATATTTGTATGTGTTAAAGGTCAGCCAATGCCATCAGTAAATCAAACCAGTTAAGCTTAAAACTTCTTCGATGTCTCGACTTCTTCACCCCCGACCATCATGCTGCCGTAGCGGCAGCGAACGCCCACCTTTCGTCGTTACAGACTACTGACGACCTCAAAACATTGCACGGCATTGCAAGGCAAACTGATCTCTGCCTACGCCATCAACCTGCGCGATTGAAAACATTTGGTCAAAGTAAGTGTCTCGTATTGCTTGCTTAGCTTACAATGCACGCTCTGAGCATGGTTCTGTGGTTCTTTGAGGTTGTGGGAATCGTTGAAGGTAGGAGACGTCGTTTAGACACAAACACTTATTTATTTAACGGTTGTAAGGAGCTACAATAACCGTGCCTCTTGTTAGGCTTCCGTTCGCGCCATCTTCCCTTTCTCTCTCCCCTCTCGTCTTCTCTTCTTCTCTTGACTTGGATTCTTTCGGTGGCGTGTTGCTATCTAGCCGAACCAAGCTCTTCGTTTTGAGTTTCGGTTTCGTTTTTCCACACATTCCCCCCCAAAATGACGGAAGTCATTTTCTTTTACTGCTACGTAATTTCCAATGGGTACACTAGCTGTATCGGTCGCTTGAGCGTTGACCCTCCGGGCATTCTCAGGATGCACGATCGGATCTTTCCATCTCGTCCTGGGAACACCTTTTGAATTCTTGCAAGGCTCCATTGCTGCCGGGGTAGTTGCGAGTCTCGAAGGAGAACCAAGTCCCCAACCGCAAGGATTTTCCCTTGGCGTCGTTTTCCGTTGTGGAGATTTCGCAACTCTGCCAAGTATTCCTTGGTCCATATACGCCAGAAGGCTTTGATGGCCAGCTGTCGACGGGTCCAAAGCTTGTGCAGGCTGTCGTCAATATTGTCATCCTTAATCCCCACACTTCGTAGCGTGGTCAGTCGTTTGCCCGTCAAGAACAGGGAAGGACATAGTGGTTTCGGTTCCCCAGCCTCGTCATAGAGGTTAGTTAATGGTCTGGAGTTCAGTACTGCCTCTACTTCCGAAAGCACGGTTGCAAGCTCATCGAATGACAAATATCTTGAGCCAATTACTTTCTTCAGTGCAAGCTTGGTGGATCCAACGAGGCGTTCGTAGAACCCACCCCACCATGGAGCACGCTCAACTATGAACTTCCATTCAATGCGTGCGTTTGAGATGAAGTCAAGTGTTGCAGGATGGCGCAATGACTTCCAGAGCTGCGAAAGTTCTTTGTTTGCTCTTTTGAAAGACATGGCGTTGTCGCTGTATATGACTCGAGGGATTCCTCTCCTGGATATGAATCTCCTGAGTGCCATCAAGAACGATTCAGTGGACATGTCTCTTACGAGCTCAAGATGAACAGCTCTGGTTACGGCACAAGTGAACAATGTAACATACGACTTGTGCATTGCGCTCTCTCCTTTGACCAGAAGCGGTCCCGCAAAGTCGACACCCGTGACTTCAAACGGTTGTGCCTCGGTGACTCGGTCTCGCGGAAGCGGTGCGATTACCTCGGTGGCTGGACGAGCATTGAACCTCTGACAGGTCATGCACCCCTTAATTATTCTTTTCACCAGCTGGCGTGCACGCACCACGTAGAATTTCTCTCTCAGCTGTACGAGTGTGTCCCGCACTCCTCCGTGCAACACTTGAAGGTGACATCGGCGAGCGATCAGCTCCGCTAACCGGTGGCCGCTTGTTAACGCGATGGGATGCTGTTCGTTGTACGGCTTCTCACTTTGCTGGAGTCTTCCCGTGATTCGGAGCACACCGTCATTGTCCATGAACACGGGAATATCTCGGAGTGGTGAGTCTGCGGGAAAACGTTCCCCCGTTTGTGTGCATTCGATCTCTCGCTGCAGATCTTCACGCTGTGCTAGCCTTATCCAGTGTTTCTCGGCTTCGTCCAGTTCGCGTGTCGTTAACGAGCCAGATTCATTGCTGGTATGGCGCAACTTATGAACGTATCTCATAATCCAAGCTGTTACACGGAGAAGTCTCGCTGCTTCACTGTATCGTGTTATGTCCAGCACTGTCTGTGACGTGGAGCTTGTAGCCTGGAGAACTGCCGGAACCCTTTTTTCATCTGTTGCCGCCGAGGTGTTGCTGGGTGGCGAGTGATTCGGCCAGAAGTTCTCGGGCAACCCCATCCACTCAGGTCCTTTCCACCAGAGGGAACTTTCCACAAGCTGCTGACCGCTGAACCCTCGGGTCATGCAGTCTGCCGGATTTCCAGATCCAGGGCAGTGTTTCCAAAACGCAGGGTTCGTGATGCGTTGTATCTCGGTGACTCGATTCTGCACGAACTGCTTCCATTGGGACGGTTCGCCTGTCACCCAGTGCAGGGCCACAGTCGAGTCTGTCCAGAAGTATGTCTCCTGCGGTCGTTCCTTCAAGTTGTTCGTTATGTATCGGCCCAATCTAGCTGCCAACAAACAAGCCATCAGCTCCAGCCTCGGCAGTGTCAGCTGCTTGATAGGTGCGATCTTCGACTTGCCCATGAGGATACTAGACGTAGTATTGCCTTCCGCATCTGTAACACAAATGTACGCCACTGCCCCGTAGGCCACAGGGCTAGCATCGGCGAACACATGTAGCAACGTTTTCTGCGGAAGTCCAGTCGTGGCAGCACGGTAGCAACGTTGTACATGCACTCTTTGCAGTTCGTTCAGTTCACAACACCACTGCACCCACTTAGTGTCTAAGTCCTGCGGTAACACTGCGTCCCACTCCACGTTTCGTTGCCACAGTTCCTGGAATAGGGCTTTGGCTCTAACGGTGAATGGTGTCAGCCATCCAAGTGGATCATACAGTCGAGCTGTAGTTTTTAGCACAGTTCTTTTCGTGCTTGTTCCAGGATCAGGCGGTGCGCTCGTTGTCGGCGTGAATGTGAGCTCGTCGCTGATGGGGTTCCATGTTAATCCCAGCACCTTGAGAACACCCGAGAGGTAACCTAGATGCCTGGATTCTTGACCGTCGCTGATGTGTTCACTCACTTCCTTGCTGTTCGTTGCCCATTTGTGCAGTTTCATGGAGGCAGCATTGAAGATAGCATTAGCTTCCGTGTAAATCTTCAAGGCTTCTTCCCCATTTTCTGCTCCAGTTAGGAGGTCGTCCACGTACAAGCAGTCCGCTAGAATTCTTGCAGTGACGGGATACTCTCCCTCCATGCTTCTGAGGTGGTTCTTTAGCGTTGCTGTAAGTAGGAAGGGACTTGCTGTTGTTCCGAACGGGACCCTCGTCATTCGCCACGCCTGCACTTTCGGCTTCAATTCAGTCGTTTCTGCTGCGGTCTCGAACCAAAGGAATCTCAAGGCGTCTCGGTCTTCTTCTCGTATTCCGATTTGTAGAAATGCCTTTTCGATGTCTGCCACTAACGCAATTCTGTGCCTTCGAAAGTTAAGCAGTAGTCCAACGAGGTCAGTTGTCAGGTTTGGGCCACTTTCAAGGTTTTGGTTGAGCGACTTTGCGTAGTTTCCATGTGATGACGCGTCGAATACCACTCGGACTCTCGTTGTGTCACTTGCCTCCCGTATCACCGGTTGGTGTGGCATGTAGTATATCGGTCCGTTGCTCCCATCCACTTCAACCACAGCCTCGGCCACGCCCTCCGTACAGTACTGTCGGATGACGTCATCGTAAGTTTGCAGCAGGTCAGGGTCTTTCTTGAGGCGGTTCGTTAGCTGCACCAAGCGTTTTTCCGCGACTTCCCTGTTGTCTTTGAGTTCGATGTTTTCCTTCCAGGGAAGTGCAACTTCATATCTACTCCCAACTTGCTTGATGTTTTCGTCAAACGAATCAAGTAGTTGTTGTTCTGGACAACCGGCCACATCGTCCGTTACTCCTATCGACTCCAACGTCCAAAAGCGTTCTAAATAGTTCGAGGCATCAGAGTCGTCAAGTGACACCTTCAGTGCAATTGTTTGCATGCACTGTGCTTCCCTGACTCTCGTTCCAACTGGGCCCTGTATGCACCATCCGAAAGCTGTTTCAACTGCTCGGAGTTTTCCATCCAAAGCCTTCGATCTTCCGGTCACAAGATCCCAGTAATGTTCTGAGCCAATAAGGAGGTCAATATCCCCTTGATCTTGGTCACCTGTACGGTCAGCCACAGCCTCTGATCCCATGAGATCTCGCAGGTGGGCTTCTGGAATTGGAACCTTCTGGTCGCAGATCACTTCGGTTTCCAAAACTTCAAGGTGGTGAACTTTCTTGTTCTGTGCCGTGACAGAAACTAGCACTCTCTTAAAGTCTCTTTCGGACTGACTTCCGCCGAACACACCGACCTTTAGTGCTTCGTATCCCACAACTTTGCACCCGAGTTTTTTGGATGCTCTCTTTGTGATGAACGAGCGTTGGCTTCCACCATCGAAGAGAGCTCGAAGTGAGGTGGCATTGTCCGCTCCTGCACAATGTACAGTTGCAGTCTGTAGTAAGACGACCGGTCTGGCGGCTTCGTTCGTTGTGGACTCCAAATTCACTGGAGCGGTGGTCACGCTGCTGGTGCTCAATGGTGCCTTTGGTGCGGTGAATTCTGGGTCGCACATCGTTGTGGCATGTCGTTTCGAGCACTTTGCACATTTGACGTTACTCCTGCACACATTTGAGCGGTGGTTGGGTCTTGTGCAGCGGAAGCATCGTCTTCCTGCCATGAGCCTTTTCTTCTTTTCTTCCAGCTTGATTTCAGCGCAACAAGCCGCAGTCTCGTGGCTCTTTTCTGTGCAGAAGAAACAGGCATCAGTCTTCGTTGTTTGGTGCAGTGTCGCCACCGATGACTTCGGATTGCCTCCTTTGTGCGGTTTGTAAACATTCTTGTGGTCGTTTTTAGTTCCGGGAAGGTGCGGTTTTGCATCCACGTTTGGCTGCACTTCTAAACCTTCGCGGCTTTTTACTTCGATGCGCAGAAAGGCAATCAGTCGGGAAAGGGACGACACCGTCGCTCCTTTTGTTGCACTTTTCTCTGATGATTTTTCGTGTGCATCCTCTGTAACCAGGGTTGCTTCGTGCAGTAGAGTCTGCTGCACCGAACTTTCCGCCGCTTGTTCTTTTGCAGTTGTTCTGTTGAAGTCGAGTAGTATTTCCTTCGGCAGGGAACGTTGTACCACGGGGATAGAAGCGCCTCGAATGTGTTTTGGTTTTGGCCAAGCGCTTCCAAGCCTCGGATGTGAGACAGGAGGGTATCGTATAACCGACGGAGGCCCCTCACGTCGTCCGCGCTCCTCACCGGCGGGACGCTCAAGAGCTTCCGCATGTGCGCCTGTATAAGCCCCTCTTCGTCGCCGAAACGAGATTTGAGCAGCTCCAAGGCGTCCTCGTAACATCGTGCTGTCGGAGGAAGGCCCTTGATGACACTCGCCGCGTCTCCTGTCACTGCTGCCTTGAGGTAGCCAAACTTATCCAACACCGTGAGTTCGCTGTTGGCGTTGATAACTTGGTCAAACTGCTCCCAGAACTCCTGCCAGCTAACGCTCTTTCCGTCGAACTTGAGCAGCTCGAGCTTCGGTAGTTTCACTTTACAGGGCGGTGCCCCTGCTTTCTCGTTCTGTTGGGCTGGCGTGGTTTCTGTTCTGGGTGGACGGTTCTCGCGAGCATCGTTTATCTCTTGCTTGAGCATAGCGATGTAAGTTACGATCTTGTCGCCGTACTCCAATGCTCGGGCGAAATTTTGCTCGGCCTCTTCGTCGGGTATGCGTGGTTCAATGGCGGCGTCTGCCTCGTTGAGCTGAGCCTGAATGGCGGAAATCCGCGCTAATAAAACTTTCAAGTGTTTTTCGTTTTTCTCCTGGCTCTCGATATATGCGTCAGTTTCGGCAAGAAGTTTCGTCACCTGTGAACGCACGGCTGCGCGTTTTTGCTTCAGTCGTTCCATGGCTCCTGTGGGCGTCACCGTTGAATCCGCGGAGCTGGGCTGGTAGCGTTCTTCCCAGGCGGTTCTTTGTTCTTACGTTAGGTGACGAGATGCAGTGTCCTGGTCTCCCACCACTCCCGGGTTTCGGCACCAACTTTTCTTTTGTGGGAATCGTTGAAGGTAGGAGACGTCGTTTAGACACAAACACTTATTTATTTAACGGTTGTAAGGAGCTACAATAACCGTGCCTCTTGTTAGGCTTCCGTTCGCGCCATCTTCCCTTTCTCTCTCCCCTCTCGTCTTCTCTTCTTCTCTTGACTTGGATTCTTTCGGTGGCGTGTTGCTATCTAGCCGAACCAAGCTCTTCGTTTTGAGTTTCGGTTTCGTTTTTCCACAGAGGTAACGATTTCGGGCAGGTGGTAGAGATTTAAAGTGATTTCCCTACACCCCCCCTAGGGGGTGTGTAGACCCCCCCTAGTTTTTCTGGACACCCCCCCTTGAATCCCCAAATTTCACTCTTGTCAGTCCTTGTATGGACCGTTTCCTCCCGCACATAAACAAACATATAATTTACTTTCTTCATTAATTCGATGCCGTTCTTTGTTTACAACCGTAATCTTTGCAGAAGCTCTTTCAGCATATACATTTAAAATGGGCAATTTGGCGAGGCGAAGCGCTACGGAAGCTAATCCTGGCGTTTTAATAAATCGGGAGCGTACAATCGGTGCCTGATTTATAAGTGCTGCATAACTCGTGTACTACCTAAACATTGGTTCAAGAACTCAAATTTCGTCACTGGCCCTGGTAACAAGTTCGAAAATGTCCTTATGGCGAGAAATTAAAAACAAAAACTGAATACGGACCTTTCATGGTAAAAAGTGAATTTCTCTAAATTTGTTTTTTTCTTAGATTGAATAGAAAGCACCGCCTCTCAGGTGTATATATATATAGAAAATGAAAAACGTACGTCACCGGGATGAGCGTTTGGTTAACAGACGTCTGTTAATTAACTAGTGGGATAAAAAAACAGCTTTTCTAGTTTATGAACCCCCCCCCCCCCCAAAGCCATTGAGACGCCCCCCCTTGATTCGATGTCTGGGGAAACCCCTGGTAGAAGAAATGCCGCTACTGTGAGAGTTACGCACCGGCACGGCCATTGCCGGCGCCTTTGGTGCGTGGCTCTGCTGAGATGCTGAGAACAACAGGGCTTGTGTGCACTACGCGTCAAAGGAGAGGCCTCCGCTGGGTGCGGGCTCTGCTGCTCCGGTTCACTCGGCGCACTTGTCACGGACGTGACGTTGCGTGAAAGAATGGCTCGTTCGTCACGCACGATGCTGGCTGGTCGCGAAGAAAGGGCGCTAGACGAGAGCAAGGGAGGCGCGTCTCGGCTTACCCGGCCGCTCTGCTGCTGCCCTTTATCGCTTCGCGCTCCCGGCTCGCCTGAAGAGGCTTTGCCCCTGCTCGATCGAAGGCCTTGGGAAAGCACTGCCAGAGTGAAAGGCTTGATGCGCTCTTCGAAGGCATACAGGGGAACGTAACGGTGCGAGGTCTTCGGTTCCGCTTGTGTCGATGGACGAGCGGGAGGGGGAGAAGGCGGCACCAGTGGTCTCGTGGTCTTGTCGAGGGGGCGACTGCTCGAGCCACGGGCCACCGAAAGCGGGGGCTGTCTCTTGGTTCCTACGTGTTTGTGTACGCAGCCGCAGCTTAGGCGCTGTGAACGATGTTAAATCATCCCTGCGCCAACAACGGTAGGGCTAGCGTGAAGGTTGGGACGCGAGAAGAAGGGAGGAAGAATAAAGAACAAAATAATAGAAGTTTATTTACATGGTGGGGTGTTACTTTCCTCGAAGCGCGAAGTGATGTCTGGCGTGCCGTGGCCCTTTATCTTCACTCATGATTTGGGGGCCATTTCTTCGTTGTTTTTTTTTAACTTCCGAGGTTATGAACTCCCTGTCAGATGTAGTGGTGCAATATCTCTTTTCGGCCCAGCCGTTTTTCTGCCCTGCTGCTGCCTTGGCCCTGGGGTGAGTGATGTTACTTTCTTGATATACATTGCTCCTATTCAACGGGAGCTGCGCGCGTGGTTTCTCGGTCCCTCCGGAGTGAAAGATCACCGAGCCGCACGAGTTACGAGCCGTGAACTGTTGAACTCGGCCGCAAGGCTTCGCCTTTTAGCGCACGTACCCCGCTGCCTCACATACCGATACAATGTTCAGAAAAGCCTTGTAAGCGCTTGCTGTGTTTTTGCTCTTCTAAAGAGGAAAAATGATTTGGTGGCGAGGGCTGTTGGCTGTGTTTGTGTCTATGAAGAGTTGCGTGATGTTTCCATCAAATATACCCACTTTCTGTGGGACCAGACTAAATTCCAACGTCTTTCACTCCATGAACCGGGAAAAATTTCATTGCGAAACCTTTAAATGGATACGTTCTTTCGCAAACGAAGGAATACTAAATGGACACAAAAAAGCGTTAAGCGTTAAAGCTGAAAATGAAATCCAGTTCATTTTAAAGGCCAATCCAGGTTTCGTGCATGATCATCTTGAAGGTGGAAGCGCTCACACAACAGGGACTAAAGTAGAAAAAACAGAGACGACACGGCGCTACTTTCTACTGTTTTTTCTGCTGTTTTGTTTTTTCTACTTCCGTCCCTGTTGTGTGAGCGCTTCCACCTAACAGCTACCAACTAGCCCAGTTGTCCGTTCCACTGTTGTGCATGATTTTGAGTGGAGTCAATGGAGAAAGGTCCAGAGCAGGGATCACGGGAAGGCTATGGGTCAAGTTAGGCATGGTCTAAAAGGGGGAAGACGAAACCAGTTAAAAGAAGGAGGCGGGACTTCCAGTCAGTAAGAAATGAGGGGGGGGGGGGGGGGGGGGCATGCAGGACGTTATAAGAATGCCTTGCGAGAAATTCGCGGTCTTATAAGTCTTATAAACGTAGCGTGTGGGGCATACAGAATGACAATCGCAGTTAATCAGAGTCAGCTGCTTCTGCAGGAGGAAGAAAACCTAGAAAAGAAACTGGCAAAATTTCTCAGAAAACTAAGGGGATTATTGTGAAATGCATGAATATGAGAGACTCGGGAACGAATGGTCAAATCGAGTTGGTGTTGTCGAAATTCATCAACAAAAGCAAGTTTAGCTGCTTTTCCATCTGCAACTGGTAAAGATCCACAGAGCGTTCAATTAAGAAGGAGGAAGTTCAAGGGCAACAATAACAAAAAGCTTCTTATTAGCAAAGCCATGCAACGAAATAAGGAAAACAACAACGATGACGACAAAATATATGCTCTCAGATATTAAACAGCTAAAATGACAAACAACAGGGATGGGATAATGAAAGTACCGGAGGTTCTATGCTAAGTTGTACGCTAGCAACGTTAGGACAAGGAGGTTCCAGAAGTAACTGAAGTTGAGCTGGGAACGGCGCATAAGTGGATGAATGAAAGACAAACGATCCCCTAAACATGTTAAAAGCATTAAAAAAATGAAACTTCCTTGTTTTTTTTTTTTTTTCGTTGGGTAAAATACGAGTAAAAAATAAATGCTTCGCAAGGATCTCATCATCAGATAAAGCTCGAACAGAAGTTTAAAGATGTCGAATTATTTCATTGAGGCCTATTTTGTTCGAGAAACAAAATCTCAAATGTCTTCTACTGACAAAAGCTATTTTGATTTGCACCGCGTATTTTGGAAAATATCTTCAGGAACACACACGAATTCCTTGTTCCTTTAACAATAATTACAGAGAGTTATTTTCATTTCCCGATCGTGGACGTCTGACGTGGCATGTACCGACAGTTTTGTCTTCATCGAAACACATGGCCGCCAATCCCAGTCGGATATGACGTCTTCGCTGGGATATGTTGGTGACTCGTGAAGCTCTCCGCACGCTTTTATTGGCTGAACCCTTATTGGCTAGGATAGTTTCCATGCAAGGAAAATAAAATATCCTGTTGCAGGACTGCCATTCGACCGAAATTGGTAAGTTTTCAGCATAATTTCTCTACTACACCGGTACATTACCGCTACATTGCATGGGTACGTTTTCAGCATTACGCGGGCAGACGCTAACGATTCCCATCATTATCATTATCATTCCCATAATTATAATGGGAATTACACATCGACACAATGTGTTCCAAAGCATCAGGGACATTTGGTTACCCCCGACGAAATCTGAAATCCGCGGCCATAGAAATAAAAAAAAACTTGCTTATCTAACATTAATGAGACCAAAACTTGAATACGCGTCATCAATCTGGCATCCATCCCAAGCATATTTGACCACTAACCTAGAATCTATACAAAATCGTGCAGATCGCTTTATCGCCTCCCAATATTCCTCCGGTACCAGCGCCACATCTTTAAAACAGTCCATTTCCCTTCCGTCACTTGTATCGTACCGCCACATCGCACGTTTATGCCTCCTTCATGGGGCCTACTATCATCCAAAATCCAGGCACGAATTATTAAAACCATATAGCACCGCACGTCAGCGCGCCTAAATAACACCCAGCCAATAGCACACTTACCCGGTCGAACATCGGCATTCACAAGTTCATTCTTTCCCAATGCAATAACCCTTTGGAATTCGCTACCCGACAGTATAACATCATGCACTGACCGCGCATCTTTCCGAGAAAAAAAAATTGGACGACCATTATCACCACTCCGAACATCAATGCTCATTCATAATATAGATCCTTACTAGTTGGAACCTGTACAATTGCTCTTGCTTGTCTTTTCTTTTTCTGTGCTTTCTTTTTCTTTTTTAGTCTTATAACTGAACATGTGTATTTGGTAGTTTGGTATTAGTTTTCCCTGATCTGCTTTTTTTGTTGTTGTTAGTTGTGCTGACTGATGCATGTCAGTCACTATTTTTCTTTTGTTTTCGTTTTTGCCCACTTGTATATATCTCACATTTTCTCATTGTCTTCCCTACATGTATGTGCCCCCCCCCCCCGCACCCTTATGTAATGCCTTCGGGCCCTTTAGGAACTAATAAATGAACTGAAATGAAATGAGGTATTTAAACCAAGCCTATCGAGTCAAACAAATTTTATTTTCCAGAAAGAAACAGGAAGATTTCATGGAAAAAAAATTAGTTTCCTTCCACTCTTTGAAGAAGGATGACCTGCGAAGCTGAACACAGTACACGAAATGGAGCAAACAAAACACGTTTGTTTATAATTTGTGATAGAGCAATTAGGGCTTAGCCCAATGAAACTTTGAAGGACTCGAGATTAATTCTAGTGGACAAAAATGGAGCTGTCTGTTTTCTTCCCGCGTCGTAGGCATCTTATTGTCTGTGTAACACACCAACCTAATCCGCTCTACCACTAAAGACACCGGAAAGTTCCCATTGGGGCGGTGAACGTACACGTTCAAACCTCCCGCCCCCTTATCCTCCACTCCCAACTCGTGCATGACAAACCGGCAACCAGTTATGTACGCGTGCTTAGAAGTGAAAGGCATCACCAAAATTGTCGGTCTGAAAGCCCTTCTAGCTGAATAATGAATATTATCTCACGTCGACGTTGCTGTTTATCCGGGCGAGATTCGCAGCTTTTCAGCGAGCTGGAACTTGCGGTGGGAACGGCGGCGGCAGCGCGCTTCTGCTCCGGCAGACGGCAGCGGCTGTGGTTTTCGCACCCATTCGCGGCAGACGCTCCTTCGATTCCCGCTGTTCTTCCTCTGACTTTTGTCCATAGGGATTTAAAACCTGCAAGGTCTCGAGCTTTATTCTAGTGGACAAACATGTGGCTGACCGCTTCCGTCTCGCGTCGTAGGCATCTCACTGTCTGTATAACACACCAACCCAAACCCAAACCGCTCGACCATTGAGGACAGCTGGCATGTCGCATTGAGCCGCGAGACTTCCACGTTTAAATTTCCCGCCAACGCAACGAGCATGCCATCAGTAGCGGCATGAAAAATAGCTGTGCATGCACGCCCCCATGCTCCCAGTCCCAACAGGTGCACGCCTAAACCGGCAACCGGTGATGGGCGCGTACTCGGCTGTGAAATACACAGGCGAAAAGATCGCGCGGAAAGCCTTTCACGATGAAAAAGAATTATGGGCTCACGTCGGCGTTCAAAGCGGGCAAGTGTCTCTGGTAATGCCTAATAAGGGCGCTACCGCCGTTATCAGCCGATTGCGCGGCTGGTAAAAGATGCATCGGTGGTGGTCTGGGGAAAAACAGTTGTGAAAGTGGTATCGGGGGTGGCGAGGAGGAGCACCACAGCGGCGCCGACTAAATCGACTTCACCGGAATGAAAACGGGGGGCATTAGACATGTGCAGCGTCGCAGTAGAATCCTTCTTGTGCCAACTGGACAAGGTTCAGGAAACGTGCACGACGCGTAGCATAGTACCTACAGCTTGCGTCAGAGCAAAGGGAATAAACAGTCATTGTGGGTGCCAACTTTCATCATCATCATCAGCCTCTTTTTATCTACTGCAAAACAAAAGTATCTCCATTGTTCCCCCCAGCCGTTGCTGACTTGCAATACCCTGCAGCCCTTTGTTTGCTGATTGCATCCCTTCGCCACCGAGTTAATCAATGGTCTTCCTCTACATATGGTCTCGTACATTGATAGCTACTTTGTTAATTATCGTGCTTGTCTCCTGGTTGTCACTCCCCCGCATTACATTCTTATCCCAGGTCCACTCAATAAACTGACGCACAACTATTACCGGAAATTGCAGTTTACTCAATTAAAAGTGGTCTAGCACGGGTTGTTTGAGAGGATTCTCCACCGGATGTAGCTTTATCGAGCTGCCAAACCTGTACTACTCACTATATGGCTGTTACCGTGAACTGGCCCAATAACTGCAGACACCAAGGACTGGACCATTCATTCAATCAACTGAGACTTTAGAAACTGCCAGCATTTGTCTTTTTTCTCTTACCCTCCCTCCCCATCCATTTTTTCCGTCGTGACCAGTGGTCCTCCTTTTCCAGCAACGGTTCTCCACCACTACTACTCTTCCTCGGAATTTATGTTATGGGATGCCACAAGAGCTTGTTATCTGATATATGTTGCTTGGTTCCTGCCTCTATCATCCTTCTTTTCATTGCTGGTTGAGCTGACCCAAGTTTTCTATCAAGACGCTAGGTAAGGCGTCCAGTGTCCGCCCCGTAAGTCACCACTGGCTGTATGCATTGGTTGTATACCCTTCTTTCCTGCGATAGAGGAAGCTTAATGTTCATTAATTGAGCGTGCTTGCCTATAGTTATCCAGCCAAAATTAATTCTACGACGAATCGATTATAGCGTCTCGCAAATGGTTCATGACAACAATGACAAACGGTTCACTGACAACAATGTTTATAAAAAAACTTTGCTGCTCATAATAAGGGTAAACGAAGCGTCGTCCCCACTAAAAGCATGGAATGGTTCTCAGCGTGTAAGTTTCCCCATATGCTTCTGCGACCATTTACTAAATTTGAAGTTGTCAGGCTGCCGCGACAATTCACCACTACTTTAAAATTTGCATTCAACATCAGCGAGGTTGTACGCAAAAGCTTGATTCCCTGGACATTCTTCAGTTTGCGCTGCCAAGTTAATCCACAGAACATCTCTGCTCCAACGCCGGGAGGCACCTCGGCAATCTGGACTGTACACAAAATGGCCAGACGC
This sequence comes from Haemaphysalis longicornis, assembly GCF_048455015.1. Classification (NCBI taxonomy): domain Eukaryota; kingdom Metazoa; phylum Arthropoda; class Arachnida; order Ixodida; family Ixodidae; genus Haemaphysalis; species Haemaphysalis longicornis. The sequence continues at coordinate 13,896,409 of NW_027526460.1, read as the reverse complement.
GCGCGAAGTTAGCTCAGAGCCGCGTCCTCCGGCTGCGTCCTACCGGCTGCGGAAGATGTGGCGGCCGCTTCGTGAGCGCCTTTCATTTCGCTTCATTCGGAGCCTGGCGGCGGCGAAGGGGCTCATTCTTATGCGCCGGCCCCGCAGCCTCGCGTGTGTGCGCTATGCGTTCCGTCCCCCGTCCCCCAGATCCGGATTCCGAAGACTCGGAGGGAGCTTTCGGCGGCCCGTGGCCTGCTCAGTCCGGCAGGCCCTCTGTGTAGTACCGTGCCTCACTGCGGAAAAGCCGCCCTCTGCGTTTGAAAAACTGCTCCTCGTTTTATGTGCGATGGTTATTCCTCTCGTGCTCGCTCCAAAAGTATACTTTGCACACCGAAGCTATACCGCCAGGCACACAAGAGGTGAGTCTTAGGGGAGGGCTACGAACTAATTCTGACCACGTTAACGCTCGCTGGAATCTCGACACACAGTTGTTTTCTTTATTTGTCTCCACCAGAAAAAAATCAACTATTCCTCTGTCAAAACGACGACGATGGGGGGACGCCAAGCTTTCCAAAATCAAGTCCAAGACCAACCCAGAAGCGAGAGGACCCTATTTTTTTATGATGATTAGTGGAGTGGTAACGTGATTCATGCCTTGTGTGTATTGCAGGGTGGTGTGATGTGGGTCCGCTCGCTACTGATGCGGGTATTCCGTGGCTTTCCGTAGCGTTCAACCATCGTCGTCGTTAGACGGAGGGTTTCATTTGCTTCTACCGTGTCGGAATGACGCAATCGGATAGACGCTGGCTTCGTAACGCGAGGGACACAGGTTCGAGTGCGACCACGGGGAGCGTTTTAGTTTTTCTTCGCTTCACCCACGATCATCACCATACTCGCCAGAGAAAGTTGGCTTTCCTGCAGTGCGTTTGGTGGACTCAAGACGACTTCAGTGAAAGGCTGAATGCTTTCCTTTAAAACGACCGCTGCGAACGGGATGGAACCGCGTTCATCCGCCACATCGTGCTTAGCAGCACAATGCCTTAGCCAATGAGCTACCGCGCGGAGTTTCCGCCGTCCACGTTGGTGACGAGTGGAGAGACGTTCCACCGGCCGTGGTGAGGGGCAGATCCAGATTGTCACGCTCCTCACAGTAACGAAGACAGCGGTGCCACTGCCTCTCGCTGGTGAGCAGGATGGCATTATCGCGCTGCTCATTACAGTCCACATGCGCATCGCATCAAGGACAAATTTGATGCGGCCTTCGGGCAAATTAAGTTTTATCTCTGGAGCTCTAAACAAAACAAAACAAGCTATAAAGCGAGGCCAGCAACGTCTACGGATTCTAATGTGATGGCGTGACCTGCGTGTCTCTGTGCATCCGACATTGACACGCTCCTTTCTGTCATGGGGCACCACGGTGTGGCAGAGATACAGGCGTCGTCTGAAGTTTTCCTCCTAGCGGAAGCTGCAAGGTCACTGGCTCTAAAGGGGCTCATCTGGAGCAAGAAGATATATGCGAGTTTGCAAAGATAGGCGTGAATTCATAACCAGAAGCGATGTCACAGCGTGGTGTGACGATGTCATCAGTGAGGCCAATGCAGTGCGGCGTAGTGAAGTATATGTCGGTGTAAAACAAGTAGATCCCGCAGTCGAGAGAGAGGGAGAGAGAGAGAGAGAGAGAGAGCATTTTCATGAGCTCTAAAGTGAGAGTGAAACTCTAGTCCAGGAATCCGTGCGTTGGCCTAGCGGTTTTGTGTGGTCCTCCAGTCGACAGCTGGTCAACAGTGTCTCCCGTAGCTCAGGAAAGGAACGGGTGGAGAGGGGTGGTAGGGCTGGGTTGTGAGCCCATTCCAGGATTATTCGCTGGAGCGTACCCTGCTGTGGACGAAAATTGCATAGAGCAGGGTACTGTGCGGGAAACAATAAATTTGTTCGAACTGGGGACGTCCTTGCTTGTGATTGTCGGAGTAGAGAGATTGGAGCTAACATAAAGGACGTGTGGACGCCTTGCGTCCTCCGCTTATCGAAAACCCCACGTATGATATGATATGATGAATATTATATGATGAATAGTATATGACGAATTGTATGATGAATTATGTGATGAATATTATATGATATGATGAAAAATATGATATGATGAATAGCTAGGGGTTGCGCTCCTCATAAGTCATTCAACTCCCTATTCCCGTCATCGAGAGAACGAGAGACGGGGTTATTCCATTCACGAAGGACAGGAATGAGTCGTCCGGTGGAATCCAGAACAGATAGATGAGTCGTCACTCGTACACACGCAATTTGTTTACTTTTTCTTTAAATAAAGAGGCCAGAAACGCAGTTCAACCACATTCGATTTGTTCTCAATATATCCACGTCGCTCGGCTCGTCGAACGTGCACGCTTCGTCGAGCTCACGGTCTTAAATTTCAAAGATTTGAAATTTCTAAATAGAGTGAAAACGAGGAATGAGAGCACATGTCCGCCCCTCATCCTTCGTGACAGGCAGGATAACGTTTCGGCGCCCAGCTCTGCTCCTCGCAAGAGCGGTAGGCGGCGCCACAGGCAACCTTTCCTCGTTCGTTCCTTCCTTCCGTCATCGCTCACACTAGTGAACATCAGTGGACCTCTCTCGACTGGCACAAAATATTTCTTTACATGTAGATTTCACGCATCAAGGAGTATGGCATGCTCGAACCAATAATTTGAAATTCAGCGGCAGTTGCCGGCGTATACGATGACGCACTGCCGCTCTAAAAAGATAGATAAATTGTGAGAATTGTTTACTAATGCCCAAGCATTCCTACGCCGCTTCCTCTGTTACATCAAACTTAAGTTTATTCGTTGTTGTTAAGACAACGCGTCAACCCAGATGCGGGCATTTTTTAATTAATCGAGAGAGGGCAGTTGGGATTTAGTGATTTCGTGAGTTGTTTTCCGGGTTCTTTTCATTTTTATATCTGATTTTTTAAATTGATCACGTGACAGTGCTAGATTAGATGCACATTTATAGTTTAATTAGATCATTTTCAAGTTGTATTTTTTTGCTTTTCCGTTAGCTTCCCACGACGGGCGATCGTTCCCAGATAAAACAATTAATTGCCAAGTAGCAAGATTTGGCTATCAATGCCCGGATTGGCAACTTTTCATCTCACTGGTTATCTTTATTCTGTTTTTGTTCTTGAAGGTATCTACATTTACGCTATAAAACGATCGACTGTCTCAGTATTGCTAATTACACGTTTTTGTGCAGATACAATACAGTATACACTGCTCGAGTTGGGGTTACTCTGCAATGAACACCACCGCATAAAAGCGCTTCCACTTCACCTCCACCGTAAACGCCCGGCAGCAGATATTTTACGAAAGCAAGTTTCATTTGCTTTGAATCGTGCAGCAGCATCAGTCGTGACATCAGCAGCATCTGTCGTGACATGCGGCAATTTGGCATGTTTTTTCTGGGTTTTCGTGTTATTTCCTTCAATATCTAACCGATTTCCCGTAGTTTAAACGATTAGTTCTCACCATGAACGAGTTATGGGGCCCCCACGATAAAATATATTGATAGGTGTCATAATTTCAAACATTTTACTCTTGCAGCTAAAGTTTCCTACGCACCTATTTCTATGCGAGACACACAAAAGCCGCGGCTCTTGTGTGTCTCGCTTTCTCGCACAGTTGCTGTGTAGCGAAAACAGCTACCTTTAGGGCACCCGCTACACGGGGAAGCCAAACGCACATGTCATACGGCGAAGCCATTTTTTCTGTGATGCCAATTTCCTCAATGAATGAATGAATGAATTTATTGTCAAGGAAAAGGAAAGGAAAAACCACCAGCAGGCGTAAATTGTCACACCTAGGGGTGGACACCGGAACGCCTGCTGGTGTGGGAATAGGGGGAGAGGTTTTCTTTTTTTTTCCTTTTGTGTTTTATATTCACCCTTGTGTGTGGTATATACATTGTAATGTCAACCTTCTCCCCTATCCTCCTATTCCTATGTATTCTTTCCTCCCGATCACCCCCCCCCCCCCCCTACACCAGCAGGCGTTCGGGTGTCCGCCCCCTAGGCGAGACAATTTACGCCTTTTCCAATGAACAATACCTACATACATACATTTGCGGCAAGGTTTAGCAAAAAGGAGAAAAATGGGGGCGCGACGGACGGACTCGCGGGCCCCATGAAGCGGAACCCCATGTGAAAACCCCTGGTTTAAAACCATGCCTTGAACTTTGACACATTTTCTTATTACTTTATTGCCGCCTTTATAACGTAAGTATATTTTTCGACATTCCTTCTGGCTGCTCGCAAAGAGTTCGCACTGCTAATTTGTGCGCGCGTTCTCTCTTCTCTCTCACACGTGTTGGCTCGTATGAATAGGCTTATCTGCCGTCACATCACTATTGGTTCTTATCAATTTCGTGGGAACAACATTAGTAGCACTGAATTTCTCAGGAGTGTTGGCAGCAGCGGTCAACCTTGTTGCAGCATCTGACTTGCATTAGCCTGCGGGACGCGCTGCTTAGAAGCGCCGTCGGCTTGTGCAGCGTAGAATGCGGCACTCCCAGCGAGTGGCTAGCTGCCCCGCGGTTCCTGCTGCGGTTCCTGTTGCGAGGTGGGCGTGCGCACTGCTCGTGGCAGCAGTGGTTAGGAAGGGGCGAGATTCGGCGGCGGGTGGCGCATCAGCCGAGCGGCGCGGCACGCGGCCTGCGCGCGCGCGTTGACCTCTCGGCGCGCACTGCTCGCGTCCAGACTCTCAGCCGGACCTGGCAGCGCGCGTGCCAACCGGAAGGCGTGCCCCTTTCGGGCCGCACGTGGCGCGATGGGCCTGCAGCGTCGTGCTCCCGTCCTCCCGGCCGCGATGATGCACGTGCCCATCGGACCAGCTCGCGCTTGGTGGGCCGCTTCACCCGTGCACGCGGCGGCTTTCGAGCCGCGATGACGGCTGCTGTGCCAGACGCCGTGAACGGCGGCGCGCGGACAGGAGATGCACCCGCTGCTGTGCTTTTACTTTTGACGGTCGAGCATTTCGCGGCGCCTCCTCACGCGCTCGCCCGGGCTCCCAAATGGAAAGCCGAACGTCTCGGTGCGTACCGTCGAAGCAGTTCGTCTCGTCAAGCATGGCCGTGGCTTCAGAGCTACACGAATTAGGTAGCACGTGAGAGCGCCGGCACGGCACTGCTTCCGACGCCGATTTCCTAGTTTACCATACAGGAGGTTCAGTGCGACGTCACTGACAGGTACTGGGAGTCATCTTGCTGATGTTTAGGTTAGCACTGATGGATTAGCACGCCATATCACACGGCCAGTGCTAATCGAACGGGGGTGTGACGGCGTCGACGCCTAGCCGAGAGGTGGAGACAGGCTAATAGGGAGAAACGGAGAGGGATGCACGATTCACCAATATTTTACAGCGAAGCTGTTTATGGCTAGAATGCTCGATTTCATGACATCCGCGAGGCAACACGCAATGTGGGAAAGCCAGCTTACACAGACCAAGCATACACCAATAAGGTCCTAGGGCCTTCATACTTTGATATAAAATGGCTTATATTGTTCCGTGAGTAATGCTTTTTAGCAACTCATTTGTGCTTAGAAATGAAGCCAGTTTTAAAATTTAAAAATGGCAGCATCTCCACTCCGTGGATGATGGCGAGGGTGCGGAGTACGGGGACTCGAAATGACATCCAAGTTGCACCCCGACCGTCATTCGATTTGAGCCGTGAGTTGCACCTTGATTATTCCCTAAATGAAACTGCAACTCACGGCTCAAATCGAATGACGGTCGGGGCGAGAATCGGGTGGTGTGCGCACGGATGGACGCGGACGGACATTGGAAGGTCCTAATGTACTCCGCACCGTTACAGGCGAGGGAGCAAGCCGCTTGACTCTCGGGTACTAACTCACGGTCGTAGCCCAGTGGAACGGGAAGTGATGGTCCTGGCCCTACATGCAATTTGGAAATCCCGCATGGCCATACGCCATAGGGACGTTTACGCTAAATGGTCAAGACAATATTTCGCTGATTCAATGCGTGTGATTATTGAAGTGTGGGGGGCTCAGCCTGAGCCTCCAGAGTGGTTGCCTGTGATGGAAACACTGACCAACCTCAAACACTTTTAATCTTTTTTCTGTTGGCAAGGTGACGATTAGCAGTTTTATCGTTGCAGTGTTTTGTTTGATGGTGCTTGTTTTGTACTGAAATATTGCAATTAAGAAAAAAAAAAACGGTTGTAGCCCAGTGGGTAAGACGACTGACACGAACTGTGTCTGGTCTACCGGACACAGGCTCGAATCCTGCCGGTGCCTGTGTGATTTTTTTGCGATTGTAAATGCTATGCGCACGGACGCGGACGGACATTGTGAGGTACTAAGGTGCTCCGCACATAAAAGACCGGTGTGAGCCTGGTCAGTTAAAAAAAACTTACACCATCTTCCCGTGGGGAACCCTGGTGAGGATGCGAAGCATCATGGTGGTTCCGTGTGGTTACATTGTGTTGCCGTTATGTTGAGTGATCTGGTGTTTAGTAGCGCCAGAGGGAATTCCGCGTCCGGGTCCACACCGGTGGCAAAGGCACGCAAGTACTGTTGTGTGACGGTGAGTAGGCGGTGGTTCTCGAGGCGCCGAAACTCGTCCGTCATCTTCTTGTCGATGTTGTCGTCTCTGTGGTAGAATCGGTAGTCTCCGTCAGCGTTGGTGAGGTAAAGGTTGTTGACGTTGAGAGCACCGGCTGAGAGCAACGTACATGCTCTCCTCTTCGCAGCTTTGTCTTCTTCTCGTTCTTCTTCTTCTTCAGCGGTTCCCCTACGGGAAGATGACGACGGTGGTTGAACGCGAAGCTATGTCGTGATGGATTAGCAACGTACACGCCCTCCTCTTCGCAGCTTTGTCTTCTTCTTCTTCTTCTTCAGCGGTTCCCCTACGGGAAGATGACAACGGTGGTTGAACGCGAAGCTATCTCGTGATGGATTCTTTGGTTGGCCAATCCCTAGGGGCATCCTGCCACAATCATCATCAGAGGCGCTGTGGACGGGGCACGGACAAGTGACATCCCCCCGAGCAAGAGATGCTCCGCATCTAAAAAAAAAAAAAAACCAAGCTTACGCCCATAAGGTCCTAGGGTCTTCATATCTTGATCTGATATTGTCCCTGGAAAACTGGCCACTAATGCCATTGCGTTGAAAACTGAAGCCGACTTTAAAAATCAGTGTAAGCTTGGTCCTTGTAAACTGGCTTTTATACATAATGTGTTGTTGCACAGTGAAGCCTACTCATAAGAAAAGAAATGTGGTGCGAACAGGGCCCAAACAGAACGACGCGAGTTTAATCGTCAACGGCGTTCCGATACTAATACGTCGTTCGGCGAGCGTGCCCGCGAGACGGCACTTAAGCGACGCGCGAGAACCGACGATGCGTATCGTGAGTCAGGAAATGCCGCAATGCGCTTTCAGATGCCGAAAGGCCGACCTGAGTTCAAGGACGCGCACTCCAGGTTTCTCAAAAAACTTTCTCAATCGACACGTCGACTCAAGATTCATCGTCCGCCACAGACTGTCGTTCGATAACGACCTGACCGCAGACATGAAAGTTTGACGTACACTCCCCGGGGAAGCACCGCGTTAACGCTCCCCAACACGCGCAGTTTCGCTTGACAAACACCTTCACAGAGTGCAATGTCCAGCGATTTTTTGTCCACTTTCTTTGGCTTCGCAATTTCAATTCTCGTTCCACATGAACAAAATGAAATGGGTAACTCACTATGCTATGCACCACGTCCCTTCAAAGTCGGCTGTACTGCTATACACAACTGAAATGTTAAAAAGACTTTTCTATGGGCGATATGAATAGTCTGTTTTGAAAGTATGAAACCCCTCGATTCTTTTTGAAATGTCTATACCAGACTTCAGCGCACCGAGCCCCCTAAAGTCAGTTTTGCTGCTATAGAAAAATGTATTGCTAGAAACACATTTTTCACAGGAAATGTAACCACTCTTATATTAAGGTATAATAGCCCCATTTGATTAAATATGTCTATTAGACCCCATTTGTCCTGTGCCCCTTTCACCACTATACCAACACACATGCATTGCTAGGAAGACGTTTTAGGTAATATAAGCAGTCTGATATCAAACTGTGAAGGCCCTAGGGCCTTTTATTATGAACCTTCGTAAGACCCCATTTATCAATATGAAACTTTCACTCCGAGCCCCTTTGAAGTCAATTTTGCTTATATGAAAAAAAAAAATGATTTGCTGGGGAGGCATTGTTCTTGGGCAATATAAGCAGTCTTTTATCAAAATATGAAAACGCTAGGGCCTTTTTTCTAATGAGGCGAAAGTGTGACACATATATCGCTGGACAGACAGGTTTCCTTACTGAGTCCACAAGGAATGCTTACGTTCCTGAAATGGCCTACTTCCCTTATGCCCTCTCGGCGTTTTTTGACTGCTGGCTTTGGCTTTTCCTTCTATTTCATTCAACTAATATTATATATATATATATATATATATATATATATATATATATATATATATATATATATATATATATATATATATATTGTAGTGCGAAAGACGAGCAAGTGGCGCGCAGCCACCATGCGAACACTAACGAACAACTGATTTGCTACGCGGCCACAACAGTCAGCATTGTCCTTGTGATTGGCGTATGCCCGCTCCAGGGGATTGACCACCTGGTTTGTACAGACGACGACGAGGCAACAAGGTCAGCCACCGCAGAGGCATCGTCATCGGCATGAAGCTCGTGAGGTGCTCGAGACATTCTGCCGGCTGGGCCACCGATCCGTTTGCCACTTCGGAGTGCCCCTCCTTCCTTCCGCTGTCAAGGCAATAAACCCGCCTTACAATATATATATATATATATATATATATCGACAATACTGTCACGCAGGGACGAAGGAAACGGGGTTCTCGTAGAAATGAACGTTCATTGGAGCGAACTTGTGCTCCGCAATAAACTTAAAGAAAACACAAGCGGCGCAGAAGCAGTCAACGAAGACAGTAGTTTATCATTTTTTCGTGTTGAAATATATTCTTGAAATATTTGAAAGAAAAATAAGACAAGGGAAAATTACATGCCCCCTGATGTAACCAGAACCCGCGACCTTCAGAATATGCATCCGATGTCTTATCAACTAGGCTGCCGAGGAGGCCATGCTCCCCTCCATTTTCTTGGGTACTTACGTGAATATAGTTGTATCCTATGCTTGGGAGTGGTAGCCAGCGCCGCTCCGACAATTTCGTGGTAAAGGAGACCTTGTCAGAGTGCCATTGGTAACCCATAATAGTGACCCTTTATTTTTTATTTTTTTTTGCTAATATCAAAATAAAGTTATGGAAACGGAGAGGGAGTGTGTGAACGATTTTCCGACGGACTTGTATACGGATAGATCTGAATCTAATGTATGTGTCGGACATGAAGAGCCGAGACCAATGCCGCGTTGGAACAGCTTGGCGTTCCCATCCACTGTTTTCGGGCGCACTAGTGAGCATAAAGCGAGTTCATGCCAGGGGATGCAATCTACAGATGACGATGCATATAAACAACCGTTTTATTTGCTACAAGTTACCTGTCACAAGTTCAGAGTTGTCCATTGTTAAACACGCCAGAAAAGTACGTCCCTTCAGTACGAAATTTGGCAGCACAAAAGAACACGCGAAATGGCTGCAGGAATTGTGCAGTCTCTCTATTATGTTTTCCTCACGTTTTTACTGAAAGTAAATGCAGTAATATTTTTTTTCGCGCGTTGAGTAGTCTTCCTCGCAGGTCTTGGCGTCGCTGTCTGTGTCAACGTACCCGAAATCCACCAGACAAGCCTGCGGTCTTTTCACAATTGCATCGGCATGCCCCAACTAACTTTTACCGGGATTTTAAAATTCAAAATGTTTATTTTCTAACACGAATCTACTCGGCCTGGTAATCGTTCATGCCAACTGTATCGTATATCGTTTATATTAAGCTAGTACTGGAATTCGTATTATTGACACATAATCGACAGGAAAATTTCGCGCGTAAATAATTTTTGTTTTATTGAAAAAAAACTTTATTTCTCGGATGAGCGAGAGGAGACTGGGGCTCCCCTACACACTGTATCAGCAGCATTGCAACGTCAGCAAAAAATTCACAGACGAACAAATTAGGCTGTGAACATAAAAGTAGTTGATTTAGTTTTTCCACTCATCATGTCGTCTTTGATCGTTAAACGGCATGCGTCCCATGCAGTTTCCGTCTTAGTACAACCAAGTGAAATTTTTTGTGGTCTAAATACGTTACATTTAAGCAAATTTACAACCCCTTTGAAACGTTGCGCTTTTACGTGTGGCCATTTGGACTGGACACCAGAGTAGCAGGTTATGCATGCTCACCCATAGTTGCCATCAGCGCGCGCTCAATATCACAATTTTACGCCGTTTCGGGAATATTATTGTCAGCGTCTTAATATGGGAAATTTTGACCATTTTGAAAGTTTTTAGGCTGCCTGCCATATGCGATTTAAAAAAAAAATGCGTGCTAGCTGCGATGCGCTAAATGTGTTTGTTGCATCGAATATTCCTGATCTAATGTGGAAAAATACCTGGTATGCTTGTCTTAAATGTTACTGTCGTGCTTGAAAATCAAAATTTTCAAGTTACAACGTTTGGCCCTTGTTACGGACCGGGCACACAAATACGGCTTGCGTCGTCGAGGTAGCCTGATCGGCGAGTGCTTGCAGAAGAGAGAGAGAGAGAGTTGCCTTTGTTCAGTTGACGAAGAACCAGTGGCCAAACTTAAACTGTTACACCCATGGCGAGAAGAGAGAAACGATGCTGCAGCCCACTGAGGTGCGACAACATCAAACTCATGCGTGACAGTAATGTTCTCGAGCCAAGTTCAACAACGCACTGATCCTGTTCGTTGAGACGGGAGCTTTTTATACCCACAACTCCAACCGTCAAACAGACGTCGAACGTGATGTAACCAGAAGAGTTTTGAGGTCAGAGTCAAGCACAAACAAGCACAACAAACCCCACTGAGTCGGGCGCAGATGGTTTTTTTCCTGCACAGGAAGGTCTCAACCTCGACGTAGTCTCAAGAAAAACTATGCGTCTCCCGCATGTAAAAACATGTCAAGTCTTGTCGCTGTTCTGGCTTCACTGCAGCACGCAGAGCCTCCGCGGGTGAGCTCCCTGCTGAGTAACTGTGCACGCTTTGACGCTATTCGCGGAACACAAACTGCACAGCCTATTCGTAATTCCCTCCGTCAGTGTGGCGCCCGCTATAAATTATGTGTGAACAAAACTGAACTCGTTAACAACCCCGGCACGGATTAGCGTAAAATCTAAAAGAAATCTAAAAAAAAAAAAATCACGCACCCCTCCGTCTAACAACGACGGTGGTTGAACGCGAAGCTTTCTCGGGATAGATTCTTTGGTTGACCAATCCCACACTGCGAGTATGTGCTACTCTGGAAGCACGCATCACTTTCCTAGAATACCCGCAGCAACTCTCAGGTGTGCACTCCGTAGGCCTAACGTTTAAGCTTGGGGTGTACGGCGCGACTCGGTACCTTCTGCTTGGCGTGCGCTTTGAACATGTCGAAATGGGGCAATCGGATAGACACCGGCTTCATAACGCCAGGCACCCAGGTTTGATTGCGGCCACGGGAACCGCTTTTTTTTTTTCTTTCACTTCACCCACGATCCTTCATCATCGTCGTCAGAGAAAGTTGGCTTTCCTGCAAGGCGTATTGGCGTACAACGTCATCAGTGAGAACACTAAAGCTTCGCTCTAAAAATCTATAACCCGCCAACTGAAGCCGTGTCACTGGAAAGAGCGTGAGTTGGCAGCGGGTGTGTTCCCGTACACCGAGTTTTAGAAATGACGTAAACTCTCAACTACCGTGACGTAGTGAAACAAGAAAAAAAAAAAGAAAGAGAATTGAACCAAAAAACGCGGGTAAAATAATCAGAACAGTGCGCCCACGTGGCGCAGAAGAAGGAGGAAAACAGGTGTTGTTTGTAACGTTCTCACTTTATTGCGTAACATTTGGCTTTTATAAGTTAAGTGATGTGCTGACAACACAGTCGCGTGTATGTACAGAAATCATTGCAGCGAAAACACGTCGCTCGAAAACCCCTGAAAAGAGGGGCGTGAACAAGATCACACGTTTAGGAGCATCAAAAGAAAAAAAAAAAACCACACGTAGTAATAATATATAACATGGCGATGAGGGATTCTGCATCGACTTCGTTTTTGGCTGCCTTCCCCATGAAAGTGGGAGCTACGATTACCGTGATGATTATTTGGCAAATTGCGGGACAGAACGACCTGGTTCAGAGGATCTAGGGGCTTCGGAAATTTTACTTCGAAAGGTGTATCTGCTTTTAATTCCCGTGCTTAGGACGGCGATGAATGCAAGGGAGTGGGGTTATTTTATCACAAAAGTTGTGGCCACCTAGCGAAGGTGACAAGGCCAGCTGGAAAAAAGCGACCACTGGTCGGACCGATAACAGTTTCTAGTTTTGTAGTTTCTGTTCCGTGTGTTCAATTTTTTTCTGGTTAGGGGTAACAAATCTCCGCTTAGATATAACCATGCATCCTCACTGACCAGCCGCCACCTATCCGAAAAAAGGCCCGCTTTCAACAGAACGGCATCCCGTTCAAAAAGACCGAGCAGTATGGGCTGCCCCTCGCGAGATGGCGCCACCAACACTGGCGGCGGGCGTTGGTCAGCGGCGCGGCGGGCGGCGGGCTCAGTTCTCGCAAGTAGCAAGGTTGTGCGCAATTTTGTCGCACATAATGTTACATGCATGCGTTTTTCTTTCATTATTGACTCACAGTTTACGCTTCCTGAGCGAGAAGCAGAATAAAAAAGGGCGTAATTTCTTCTCCGCCACTCGACGAGTTCTCTCGGTTAAAGGCAACCCGGAACGAAGCGGACGCGAACCCTCTTGCCTGAACGAACGCACCTGCGTACAGATGGGCATTTCAGCATCGTGGAGAAACGCATCGAAAAAGGACTTCAAAAATGGAAAGTGACTAGCGTTCTGAGTGGGTTCTCTTGCCCCCCCTTCGTTTGGCGTCATGCGCTCAGCTCGGCTGGCCGCAGAGATGCACGCCGCCGAAAACCACCCCGCTGGCTTTTCTGACGCTTGCACATATACAAAGCGCGCACTGCGGAATAGCCGCTGGCCGGATCAGCTTTCTTCCTGCCGCCAGCGCCTCTCGTCTTGGAGCGAGCAAGAAGAGGGCGTGCGGAGTGCATCTCGTCTGGAGATTCGCCTCCGCGAGAGACGCGCCCGTAGCCTTTTGCTTTTCTGGCCCCGTTAATTATTTTCGCGGCAATGGAAGGCGACGCGTGATTGACATCACTTCTACGGCACCTATTCACCGCTGATGAGCACTTCGAGTTTCTTCGCGCACAGTGCGCACAATTTCAATCCGCCGCTGCGAGCTTACGCTGCAATCTTGGAAGTATCGAGGCTGCTTGTTCGTGGTGGTGCTTAAAAGGAAATCGTAGAAAAGGAATGCGTGGCGAAGTATAAAAATACAGAAAGAATAAAAGTGCTTTGGCTGGTAACTAAAGAAATAAAATAAGGAGACCGTGGTCCGAGTCACCAGGAGCATCGAAAAAGGAAAAGGTCGCACGCGAGACAACTGGCTTCGACAGTATTTTTGCTTAAGTGATCACGCTTGCAGTACGCTGAAGTTCTCGGGGGCCAGACAGAGATGAAGTACGAAATAGGGCGACGGGTTCTTCTGTGAATGTGCAAGAAGATACATTTAAGCAGTTCTAGTGGTTTAGCATGCGCATACAACGCATATGCACCTTTTAGTTAGTTTAGTCACGCGTCTTCTGAAATTTTCAACTTTTTTATGCCGGGGAATCGGAACCCGTCGCATAGCTCACGGATGGGTACTTTAAACCATCCCTAAATTAACCCAGTTGGCTTCCCCGGCTAAACAGACCACGACCGGTGACTATGTCGAGTGAATGTGAAGAATAAACAGCTCTGCCCCACCCAACGAACGGAGGTACGCGCTGGTTATTTATTCACTGTTCCGCTGTGGCCGCAGAATGAGACTGCCCCGCATCACGTATCTGGCCTACGAACTACATCCTCTACTCGGCACTTAACACCGCTGTCCAACAGTTCTTCCACCCTTGTGGCTCTTCACAGCATCCTAACGAAGCTCCGCATGTCCATTCACATAGCAAATAGCCGTTTTCTTTCTACCATCATAAAAACCGCAACAGCCGATTCCTTTCCTCTCGAAAAAAAGGCGAGGATATTGCACTTTCTGGGCCCCGTAGTTGCCGGAAGCCAACTTGTGTTCAACCAGGTTGAACAGCGTTGGAGAGAGGATTGCGCCCCGTGGAACGCCAATGGTGTTCGTGAGGACGTGTGAATTCTTCGCATCTGTTCTGATTTCAAATGTCCAGCCGTTCTAAAAGCGCCTGATAAAGTTCACCACGCGCGTACCCGCGCCACAGTCCTCGAGATCTTCGATCACAGAGCTATGACGAACGGTATCGAAAGCCTTCTAGATGACGATTGCCACGAGCACGGCGGGGATCTGAAGCCAAAATAAAAGCTTCGGAGGGTCTTAAAAGTGGAGGCTAATCACTGAAGGGCCCATCGGACACACGTACACCCGCTCAGGACGAAATAGTAGCTGGGTGTAGCACAATTCCCTCGTGCATGTAGTCTACCGCTCTCTTAAATACTAGCACCACTCTGCAATTGTGCGTCCAAAAGAATTGCTCATTGCGAGACATAAGACATTCAACGACCATTCAAGAAAAACACCCGAAAGCGCTGTCTGTCATGAAGGACCAACGATGATTCTCAACAAATGTGAATAAAGAAACATAAAAACAAAAGACAAATGCGGCGACGTTCAACAATACCAACACACTGCAGTTTTTCACTCTCTGTTCACCGCGTCTTTGGTGCGCACCGCACACGCAGTCCCTAGCACGCGCACTCTCGACACAGGTGGTGTGCGTAGATTGTTCGATGAAATCTCAAGACTTGGGTGCTCTTCGTTACAAACATCCGGGCACCGGCTTCGAGTAGAGCCGCAGATTCAGTCAACCACGTTAGCTGACTGCGACTTGCGTGGCGGCCTCAATATTAAAATTCGTCAAAACAGTCTCCCAAGTTTGTTTGTTTCTTTTCTGTAATGGAAAGCCACATTTTTGACACTACTGCGGCAGGACCTATGGAGCCATCAACAAAGGGCTAGTAAAAAAATTGAGGAATAGCCCTTTTGGTGTTATTTTCTTCTTCACTGAGTTGGACGAACTCATCATGCTGTAAGCTCATGCCCTCGAGCAAAGATGAACCCAAGTCGCTGATTTTGCTTTCACTACTGGTGGTACATCGTATGCACTACGTGGCTGCTTATGTTACAAGCCCGCGCATTGCCAAACGTTTGCGCAACACCTTCTTTGTATATCCATAAGCGACCCGCTAGTAATTGCGTCACAAGTCTGTTGTGTACGCTCTAGGGTAAGTCAGTCCGTCGACGAAACGTACGGCTGGCCACAGGAGCATCTGTCTCAAGCGAACCAATAAATTCTGAATGCCATGAATTTGGCTAATTTCAGGACTATAGAGACAAAAGTAAGGTGCTCGTTTCGTTGCAAAATATAGCCGGTGCCTGTGATATACAGCGCAGAAAAAAAAATCCTGCCGCAACTTTCAACCGCAGTCCCTCAATAAACGTCGGGAACGAAGCTTGCTACGTTTGTTCTTGCTCTTCCAAATTAAAAAGAAAAAAAAGCCCGTCAGCGAGACATAGCTCTCCTTTCTCTCGATTTTGTTTATCCTTTCGCACCGCGGAATCCTCCATCATTGCACTTAAATTGCAATGGTGCCACGGGCACGGCTACTTTTTAAGACTGATCGATCGGAGGGAGATCGGGGGCGGTTAGTCCGTTCAGAGCCGCTTTCCCTCGAACAACTTTTGCTGGACCCCTGGTGTATACTTTCACAGCCACTACTTCCACGTGCACCACGCCACGAGAGCGGCAGCCATATCGCATTTTATGCCTCCTAAAGAAAGAAACGTTGGTCTTTCTTCGCCATTGCTTATCGCACGTGCTCTCGCTGTCTGAATGACGGCGAAGAATATCAGCCGCGCACTTAGTCCCGCTACGGCACAGCAAGCGTCGCGAAATGCCTACTTTCCGCACAGGCACTCCACACCACGCAGGACCAACGTTTGTAGATCTATAAACGTTTCGCACGACCGCAGGAGCACACTGTCCCGACACCAAAGCAGACGCTCAGTTCTCCACGTCCAGGATGTCGGGCGGCTGCACGTCACCGTCCTCGTCGTCGTCGTCATCGTCGAGGAGGTCGATGGAGGTGGCGGACGAGGGCCCGTGCTCGTTGCACGAGTTCTCCAGGTCCGGGTCTTCGGGGATGCCCAGCGTGTGCGTGAGCGCGTGCCTGCGCAGGTCGCAGTTTCGGCGGAAGACCTTTCCGCAGGCGGGGCAGTGGTAGGGCTTGATGTCGGTGTGCGTGAGCAGGTGCGTCTTGAGGTTCGAGCGCTGGTTGAAGGAGCGGCCGCAGGTGGGGCACTTGTGCGGCGAGTCGTCCAGGTGCAGGATGCGGTGCACGGCCAGCGTGCGCGACTGGCAGAAGCCCTTGCCGCACTCGCCGCACTTGAACGGCTTCTCCTTCGAGTGGATGTACCTGCGCAGAGGGGTAATGGACGCTCGTTGGTTGATGCCGACAAGGGCGAAGTGCTTCATACACAGTTATAGTTCATACCCCTAAAATTTCCTAAAAGGCTGCGACCAATTTCCCAAGCATGCGTCGAGAGCACCAGTAAGCCAAGCGGTACGACCGCCCGGACCTACAAGCTGGGCTTCGTCTATGTATACGCGGGACGCATGAAACATTTTTGCGGGAGCCTGCACTAGTCCGGACAAGCGACCCCCGCTCACTACTTCCTTTATTAGCAGCACGTTTGCCGATTTTTTTACCCAGATGTCTCCCGTCAAGGGGTGTTCGTACGTTTTACCTACGTAATAAACAGTTCAACCCTCATAATCGTAATTTTAGGATTATTGTAAATTATTCGCCTTGTCAGGTCAAAGTTTAGAGTGTGTAGCCCACATTTTTTGCCAACTTACACTCATTCTTTTACTTTTTCTTCGTAAGATTAAGTGTATTTATGATACCTGTTTGCTTCTGAGATGATGATGATGATGATGACGATGATGATTATGATGGTGATGAGGAGGAGGAGGATTCCCTCGATGTGTTTCATCCATGCATGGCGGAAGTCTCTCGCGCGCTTCGTGGTCGGCGCTCTGGGCGCGATCACGTGCCCGAGTCAGCGATGAAGCCTGACAATGCTCAGCGTGAAACTACGCTGGGCCCAGCCGCTACAAGTAAACTATACAAAATGCACCCGCCAACAAGAGAACGACCTTTTCTCTAGGAAATCTTTTTGAGCCTTAACACGCACATTGCGGTGCTTGATATTACCTTATTTTAGATGTTTATCTAGTTGTGTTTTCTTATCATTTTATTACTAACCTCACTCTAGTACGAATGGAGAAGCGAGCGCTCCCGTTTGTACAAAACTGATTTTTGGAGAAATGCTAGACAGATACACACTTGATCTTAACCTCGCATGCTGTTTATTGGGGTCGAAAAGTTCCGTACGTTAGACACGAAAGTTATAGCAGTGTATAAAACTGACGCCTATTGCCCTATTTCCACCAGATGATCGTCTAGACACGAACAATTCTAGTTGGGCAATTCTCACAATTTCGAAAAACTCAGCCACTGGCATAAATAGAGTTGTTGTAGAATAAGTACCCACGCCTCCATCCCACATAGCCGGTGCTGGAAGACAGGCCAGCGTGTATCGGCGACGTTCAAACACTGGGACGGCCCATAACGCAATTTTGTGAGATATGTGCGCCGCGAGAGAGCGCACCCCCGCAACGCCTGTGTTGACAAGCGCGGGAGAAGTGTTTTTGCACGGCGTGCCCGCCCGAAAGTTAGTTACACGGCTGTGTTCGTATACACACGCACACCGACACCCACGCACGCCGGCGGACGCCCCGCCGGGTGGCTTATGACAAGTGGTAAGTGGTACACGCAGTGGGCGCGCTCGGACGACGTATCCCATGCCCAGCCGGATAGTTGAAATTCAATGCCTCCACCCGCCCAGTGCCGGCCCACCAGAAGCGACGAAGCGGCGTGCCGAGCTCCTGACAGCGGGTTAACTACGACGGACTGCGCTTACAAGCGTACGTATGCAAATGCTTGCTCCCGCTTTCCTGAGCGTATTTGTCCTGCTCGTTTGCGAAGAATCAACGAGTTTTATGAGCGGTGACTCTGGCATCGTACTAGCGAGATACTTTAACGCGAAATTTTCTTACGCTGACTTCTAAGATACTTCGCGGTTGTCCTACCCTCGCGAATGATGAAAGGGGGAAATGTGAGAGTGCAAGAGGGAGGGAGCCAAAGTGGGACGAGGCAGTGGGGTTGGATTGGCTTGGATTAGATTGGTCAAACTGCCCAACCAATCCAACAGAACCTTCAACACGTAGTTTGGCGTTAATTAAATGTACGGCCAATTTCTTGCTGAGCAACTGTACCGCAGGAGAGAGCGTTCAGCCGTAAAGCTAAGCCAAATGTGTAAAACCACAAGTGAAACAGCGTTGCGACTGATATTACACGTATGCAATCCGCTTGCCCAGCAATCAATTTGACGTTAATTCTGTTGTTCTTGGTCTGTGTTTTGCGATATTTTTAGATTGGTAAGACCACGTTTTTGTCTCGATTGTTTCGCTTTTTAGTGAGCCGAGTCATTTGATGTCCGGAACTTTGAGAGTACCTTGTGGCCATGCTGAGGGCGCGAAATGAGTGGGTCCATGGTGCATATGGCACACAGCAACTGCTTCCAAATAACCTGGCTTCTCACCGCGTACACACCAACGAACGCGCGAACCGCGCTTGTTGTAGTGAAAGTCTGCAGGACGACAACGCTGCAACCATGTACGATTTCTCGAAAGGGTTTCATGTAGTTGTTCTTTCTTTTCGCTGTTCAGGGGATAACCTGCATGAAAATTCCAGGGACTCTTCTTTTCTGAACGAGAGCCCATACCTCTCTTGCCCTTTCCATGCACCGCGTTTTCGTTGCGTCAAACTGTACTCCAATAAATATGAGCGCCATGTTTTACGAGCATCCGGCTTTTACACACTGAGCATGCGCACAGACATAGCGTTATCTTTGGGCACACACCATGCGCCCTCGTTGCATGCGGGATCCTTATAATATTCCTACTCTTGAGGCGGTAACAATCAAGTCGCAGTGGCTAGGTGTGTATACGCCACCAGGGCACAAAGTCACGGGTTCAGTTACGAGCTGCAACGGCTGTTTTTCTAACGGTAACTAAATACGGTGCGTGCTGAAATCCGGCGCTCGTTAACTGTCCTAAGATATACTTAAAGATCTCCAGTCTATTACTACGGCGTGCCTCATTGTCCGGCTTCAGCGCGCAAGAAAACATTTTGTAAAGCGGTAACAAGCGGGAGCTGCAGCTGGGTAAAAGCGAACGTGGTGCGTTAGCACATTCTACAGAAAAGTGTGCACCTTAATTCAGTTAATGTGACACGCTGTCAGGATGGCTAAGCCTGGCTTGGGAGACCCACCTGTGGTCCCTGAGGTGGTCCTGTCGGCGGAAGGCCTTGTGGCAGATGTCGCACGTGTAGGGTCGCTCGTCCGTGTGCGTGCGCTCGTGGATGAGCAGGTTGTAGGACTTGGTGAAGCGGCGCTGGCAGAACTTGCAGATGAACTCCTTCTTGGGCCGCGAAGAGCCTCCGCGGCCGCGCACGGGCTTGCGCTCGAAGAGCTCTCCCCCGGGCAGCGGGCCCACGGCGCCCTGGAGGGAGTAGTAGGATGGCAGCAGCGGAAAGGCCGGGGGCCTCCCCAGCAGGCCGCGCTGCGTGCTCGCCGAGGGATGCTGCTGCGCGGGCACCGGGCCGGGCTGGTGGGGCCGCGGCACGCGCTCGGGCCCGTCCGGAGAACGAGCGTCCGCTTCGCCGTCTCTCGAAGTGGCGGACTCGGCCAGGCGCGAGAAGTCGAACTTGCCCCGCGGCCTCGAGTGACTCGACGAGGATGACGTGCGCTGCGAAAGAGAGAAGCGCGTCAATGAATCGCTGGGAAAGCGGCGAACGAATCACCCGGAATGCTTCGTTTTTATGCTGGCTGCTGCTGTTATGCATCGAATTTCGAAGGTAATGGGAAAGGCGCGGCATGACAGCAGCTCCAAGCGGGCTGTATACAGATTGCCGCAAATGGTCTCTTACAATACTGATCTTGTTGTGTTTAGTACAGCATCCAGTATCACACATCACACTTCGTCACTAAAATAAACTTACAGCCCGGGTGCGATTTGAAGCATGTATATAGTCAAGCCCGGGTGTATCGAAATGAAGGGGGATCGAAGGATAATAGTACAGCGAAATGCCGCCACGGAACACAAAAAATTTACAGGAGGTGTTCAAACTTCTCGATGAGCAATTATTTGAAATACCCAAGTACTACAAGTGGGTCTAACTTTGCTTCGTTTACTTACAGTTCACAGGTACCCATATTGGAGGTTCTAAGTTGTTAGGCATCTCAAACACGATCTCATGGAGACGGGAGGTTTAGAGTGCAGGACTGCCGTGCTCGTACCGTGCTCGAGGCCGAAGAAGTGCTTCCTCGAGGCGTGGGCGCGGCGGGGGAGAGCTGTGCGGAGACGGCCTCCTTGTGGGCCGCGGCGCTGGCCCCGGCCAGGAAGAGCAGCGGGTAGGGCGCGAAGGGCGCCATGGCGAAGGGCCCCGGCAGCAGCGGCAGGGGGCCCCCCGGGAACGGGCCGCAGAAGGCCCCGGCCGCGTGGGCGGCGGCGGCCGCGGCGGCGGCTGCGGTTGCGGCGGGCGCCATGGCAGAGCAGGGGGCGGCCTTGCGGAAGGCGAGCAGGGCAGCCGCGCTGGGAGAAGAGGTCGGGGCGGCTCGGGTCTTGGACGGCAGGCTCAGGTCGGCCGGCAGGCACTGCGGCTGCGCTTGTAGGGGACCACCGCTGCTGCTGTTGTTGGACGACGAGTGCGCTATGTCTGCACCGGACACGAGAAAGAAAGGAGGGACGGTGCTCACAAGGGGTGCAACGGAACTGGCACGGGTTGTTTGCAGCCATAAGAAGCCGGAAGAGTGGCTTCGACATGACCCAAGAAGCAGTGGTGTTCAGCAGAAGTGTGGCCCGCACTTAAATTGAGAAAAAAGGCACTCTGATAATTAGTGCGCGTATATCCGGGAGCCGACGAAGTACCATGGCCAGCGCTGACACTCAGCTAAACGAAACTATGGTGGGTGCAAACAAATTTAAAGCAAAACACAAGTATATAAGCGAAAATTACAGGGCTCTTTTAACAAAAGATGCACGTAGAATAGGCCCTCAATAAAAAAAAAACGAAAGTAAAAAAAAATGGCGTCGGAGAGAGGTGAGATAAAAGCAGCACAAACGTACACAAAAAGTTCTGCCTCGCGCTGTCACGAGCGGCACCAAACATACGAAAAACAAAACATAAATTAATGCGTTCGACCGGATCCAAACCGCACAATCAGATGAACTCCAACAATTTCTGTTTAGTTGAGCGAAAAATAGACCCGCCGCGGTGGCTCAGTGGCTAAGGCGTTGCGCTGCTGAGCACAAGGTCGCGGGTTCTATTCCCTGCCGCGGCGGCTGCTTTTCTGATGGAGGCGAAAAGCAAAAACGCCCGTGTGTTCGAGATTTCGGCGCACGTTGAAGGTCCCCAGGTGGTCAAAATTAATCCGGAGCCCTCCACTACGGCGTGCCTCATAGCTTGCGTTGCGTCGGCGCGTTAAACCCTAAAATCAATCAATCAATCAATCAATCAATCAATCAATCAATCAATCAATCAATCAATCAATCAATCAATCAATCATTCAATCGATTAACCAATCAATAAATCAATGAATGAATGAATCAATCAATCAATAAATGAATGAATGAATGAATCAATCAATCACTCAATCAATCAATCAGCGAAAAATATGAAAATAGGAACTGACGATCGCGGCTGCTACCGCAACAGCGGCGCCGCTGACGTGTCCCAGGGTACGTGGACCAGGCTACATTACGCATGTCGCCACTGCTATTGACTTCGCACGTGTCGTGTGGAGAACACATTTACTAAGTATTTTCTTGTGCCGCGTTAAGGTACGTGCACACTAGAGTCGAACTTGCCGTGCCGCTTTGTCGACGGCTGCCAGCGGCGCCGCGCCGCGCTGCGGGTGAAGGCTGCGGCGCTACGCCGCTGGCGGCCGTCGGCAGAGCGGCACGGCAAGTTCGACGCTAGTGAGCACGTAGCTTTAAGCTGGGGGCTTGCAGCGCTGGAGGAGAGAACAGCCTGAAAAAAAAAAAAAAATGCGGCGAAAACGATTCAGATATATAACTTCTGCGCACTATACGCAATTCCCCAATAGGAAGTTTCGGCCCTGTTTTAAAAAGAAATTAGGTGTGAACAGGGACTGGCGTTTACATTCATGTTACATTTGCCGGTCGTCTAACTACCATATTATAAAAAAATGCTCAAAGGAGCTCCGGCAATCATATTACACAAGTCATGATTTGTGACGTCATGAACCACTTTGCTGAAAATTGTACGTGGTGGCGATGACAGTTCTCACGTTGTCATTCCTGCATTATCAAATAACTGCTGGTGCCAACAGTGGTACGTTTGCATACTCTGCCACGTAAACTACGAATATAGGCCGCCTTATTTACTACTTTGGTCTTGTTTTAAGTGCAGTGTGAAACTGTGAGAAGGAACGAGGAGATGCTTCCAGGACGAAGGTTATTAGCCAGACTTGTCTTGTATTTATTCTCTCGCTTGTAAAGCTTGTTTCACCGCTGCTAGCTGTGTACTGTTAAGAAGAGGTCATTGCTGTTTTAGGGGTCACAGGGCCGGTTCACTAGCAGATTCTGCTGGCGAGACGTTTGAAGGCGCGATTTTTAGCAGCAGAGCTGTTTAAGCTCTTAGTTCCGCCGCCGAGGGTTACCGGGAAAAAATACAAAAAAATACCGAGCGCACGTGAGCGTGCGCCTCGTGAGGAGCACCAGGCTTCGGCCAGCTCGACCTTCGAGAACACTCAGACAAGAGTTCGTGGCGTGATCTCTCGCGCGCTCTTCTACTCGCGAGTTCACGTGCGTTCACGCACGAAGTGGGGGGCACCAATGCCGAGTTCGCGCTGCAGACGCCGAGTTCGCGAAGCCGGTTGCCGCGGCTTCTAGCGCGTGCGAACGCGGTCTACTTTGGGAGAGACGTGAAAGGTTGCGGATAATCGAACCGGTCTTGCCAGTCGTACAGATCTTTCAGCGGCAAGTTCAGAAATCCATGTGAAGTGCAAGAGCCCGGAGAGGGGGCTGCCAGCTCTGCGGTTCCTCCAGCCTTGCACTACTATAAGCTGCGCGAATTTTGTACAGCAAGGATGCATATTTCTCTGTTTCCCCATGTAGAGTCCGTGAACTAATTCGCGTGTACAAACTTTTAACCTTACGGCCAAGCCAACATTCCGATTAATGCAGTGTAGCTCTTAATTAGTAGTAGGTTTCTAAAAAATTACGCCCACCTCCCCTCGCGGGAACCGTAGTGTGATGCAACGCATCTCATGGGGGGTTCCATTGGCGTTTTCCATCGTATTGATTACGCTTATAGCACGGATTCTCACGCGAAGGGGAGGTGGGCGGACGGCCGTCGACTGAGACCGCCGGAGCGCGGCATGCCGCTTTATATTCACAGCGCCCGAAGGAGAGAAGAGCACGGAGAGAGAGAGTACTGCACATGCGTAGCGCGCGCAGCGCCGCCCACCGGCGCCTAGCAACGGAGTGAGAGCGCGCTGCGCCAACCCGCAGATCTTTGGAAGAGAGTGTTCGCTATCGGAGAGAGGAGAGGAGGAGAGGCGCAGCTGTGCGGACAACGCCGGACAGACGCAGGAAGGCCAGAGGGGCGAGCATGAGATGCGTTGCATCTAAAATTGTACTGAAGTCGGCCGCCAGGACGACCGGACTGCTGTAATGAAGTATATGGGCCATGTTATGTTTTCCTTATGTGCAACTGTTTGTAAACAAATTTTATCATCACTCTGGCAGTAGCGGTCCCAGAGATTGGTTTTGGAGGGGGCGAATTTTTTTTTTTTTTTTTTTTTGGGGGGGGGGGGGAGGATGGAATAAAGCACCGCTCCCCTTCTTGCACCAGTTTTGTGGAGGAGGTGATAACCATGTCGGTGTGCGCGCGTATGCGGAGTAACCCGCTTGCGCACAATCATTTAGCGGCACAGTGGTTTTTGGCCCCCCTTAGGCTGTACAACGGCTGGCTCGAGCCCGCATTTCTGACTGTCGCAACACGTTTGCGACCTCGCACAAGTGGGATGCCTAAGAAAAAAACAAAGAGTAAAAAGCTGAGCACCTCTTTGGGGGGGGGGGGGGTCCCTCCCTGGGACCGCCACTGCACTCTGGTCAGGACGAGCTCTACTAGTGGCTTCCATATCATTGCGGGGTTCTTGGAAATTGTTATGTTGGCTGCGTTGCCTATGGGAAAACAGACTGTGCGCAACTTTCGATTCCTGGATTGTGCGCGTCAAAGAACGTTCGCGCTGTCGACCCGCGCCCGCACGCAAAGCCTTCCAATCTGGGATAAAATTTCGAACGTGCGCGTTCATGTGCCTGATCCATATGTTCAGCCGCCAACATTATGCCTGGTCTGTCACGTTTCAAGACAGGCGTCATATTTCACCTCTAGGAGGTAATGACATTCACAAACATGTGCATGTTGTTATTTTTTACTTCGCATGATGGACTATACGGCTTGCGAAGTATGATCTGTTTATGGAATAATAACGCTTGCTTTGCCCCTGCCCAGGCTTCCATTTCCGGGGGCATTAACTGTTTTCTGTTCTGGGAACGTTGTAAAAATCGGTCGTGCATACATAAGAGACACCAAGGACGCAGAAAAGACACAAGGACGCTGGTCACGTATCTCATTACCCCGTCGGGCAGCCAAACACTCCTAAGTTTAGAGAAGTCGGTCTAGCGTACGATCTCGTCTCTCCTCTCTGCAGTATTTGCCGTTTCATTTTTTCACCCAAACAGCCGTATATACGAAGGGTGTTGTCAGAGTCCTTCAATACTTTATTGAAGGACTCTGGTATTGTTTTCGTGAGCGTGCCCGTTCAGCAGCGCGACTGCTAGCAGCGCGCCCGCTAGCAGCGCGCCCGCTTGCCGGCGGTCCGGGGCGTCAGCATGTCGGGAGCTGGTAACGGTTTTCTGGGTTCACCTCGGGTCTTCCCCAGCAGAGTATCCGGGAGGGTCTCTGAGTTCGCCAGGGGTGGCGCGACAGTCCAAGTTCATACACAGGAACCAGTATGGCCGTAAAGCGTTACTTTCCGCACTGCAGGTAGTGTCGTGTTTGTAATGTAAAACACTGAATCTTCACGTTTCCAGTTCTCGAGGGCGTACAGTATCTCTCCTCTACGTAAATCCCAACCAAAATCCATTTTTCCCAACTAGGCTTTCCTCTCTCTCTCTCTCTCTCTCTCTCTCTCTCTCTCTCTCTCTCTCTCTCTCTCTCTCTCTCTCTCTCTCTCTCTCTCTCTCTCTCTCTCTCTCTCTCTCTCTCTCTCTCTCTCTCTCCACGCGAGCAGAAGGCTGAAGTATACCATTCTGGTGGTCATCACCAAATGCTGCACCGGTAACTAGTACATTCTTTCTCCAACGGTTGCCTTCCAAACAGTAATCAGTGTCAACAAGACCTGGCGGCAAAATCTTGCCTCAAACGAAGCGAGCACCAACAGGCTAACAAACGCAGCTGTGCGGAAGTTAAAAAGGGCCCATCTCCCCGCGAGGGGGACTCGAGTAAATGCGTCGCATAGGGGGTGGGTGTATTGCGTTAACGTTTAGTGTTTGGGGAGTTGGTGGTAGTGAATGCGTTGTATCGCAGCTTCTTGACGTAGTTTGAATGAGTCAAGGATATAAGGCGCGTTCGTAGCCTCCCATTCTGTGTCGGTTTTGTGGCGCAGTGGGAAGAGCACCATGTACCTCGCGTTCCGCCCACAGGTAGTGAATGCGTTGTATCAGCAGCATCTTGACGTAGTTTGAATGAGTCGAAGATATAAGGCGCGTTCGTAGCCTTCCATTCTGTGTCGGCTTTGTGGCGCAGTGGGTAGAGCACCATGTACCTTGCGTTCCGCCCGCAGGGTCGTGGGATCGAAATCAGGCGCCGGTAAGTATTATTTTTTTATATAGTGTAGGGGGAGGGGTGCGGACCTGTTGTTGAGAGCGAGGAGGGTAGCGTGATGCTGGAGAGGAGGAGTGGGAGAGAGGGCGCACCTGGAACGGCTGTTGCGGACGCCGAGGCACGCCGACAACGCCGGGTGACATCGTGAGTTAAAGAAATGCTCTGCATTTAAAAGAGAACCATTCGTGTCGTGTAAGTGCAAATTGCCCTCCTAATTTCCCCCAGCGCGTCTCTTTAACGGCGGCCTGTGACGCGCCGCCGAGCCGTCCGCAAAGACAAGCGCGAGTGACGATCTGGGCGGCCCGACGCGTGCCCGACATTTAAGGGGGGGGGGGGGGATTCCTGGGTGACGCTCGAGTCACCCGTCGGACACGCACGCGCGTCCTCGTTAGAGCGGCGCTCATCTGGCAGGTGGAGGCAGTCGGTCACGATTCCTCTGGCGCAGCGAAACGCAGGGGCCCCGGCGCGGCCTTAGCGCGGCGACAAGCGCGGCGGCGCGGCAGCTGCGCATCGTCATCCCGCGCGCTTTGGCTGCGTCCCTGACGGGGACACGCGGCGGCGACGCTGCACAAGTGTCGTTCCCGTGCAAGCTGCAGCAGTAACTGGCTTGTTTGCAAGCCATTTTGCAAGCACCTTTTACAGCCCCGGATTACGCCTCGCGCCCTCGCAACCACCGCGGCCCTTTTTTTGTTCTGTTTTTTCTCTCTCTTTGTGTTCTTCTCTTTCTGTCTGTTTGTTTCTCCGTCCCTCCCTTTAAGTGGAACGCCGCTGGCATCACTGAAAAGTGCAGAGGCATTCAAAAGCGTCCACACGTGTGGCTGCGCCAAACAGAGTGGCTGCGCAGTCACACGTGTGGACGCTTTTGCGTTGATTTAAGGGAGAATTTGTACAACTGGAACATCACAATGCCAAAACCAGAGGCTCTCACTGGAGTAGCTGTGGCTTGTAAATTAGAAGGAGGAAATTTCGATTCCTATTTCTTGACATAAAGAAGTGTTGAAAGAACGAAGGCCCAGTTTCAATCTGGCGCTTAGATGCGCCGATGTGCTGCTGCCTCCTCACTACGGTTTCCATCCTTCCGCGTTCCCAAGCACGCGCACAGACGCTTGTGGGCGTGCTTGTCAGTGAAACGAAACACAGGCGGCATTAGTCTTGCCAAAGATTTTCTACGCTCAGCCCATTTCACCTTGGTTGCTTCATTATTTGCAGCCCTGCTGCGGCACCACACGGCGCAGGGCATCACCAGTTGGTGGGATACTATAGCCGGCTCAGACCACCGCGTCTCGGGCGCAATCATTCAATCATTACTATGGGCATAGCGACGCTATATAAGCGCTTTAGCAGCTCTCTCTGCTTGTGGTAGCACCAAGGATGGTCCACCGAATATTCTGCACTGAAAGCGGTAAAACTTTCGTGCAACGAAATTCTACACGGGGCAACAGAGGTGTAACCACAATGGATGAACTTGTTTCCAGGTGACATTGGAGGGTGCCATCGGCCTCTTCCTAACGAGTCATTGTGAGTTACGCATGAAAAAACTGTGGTTGAGTCATATGTCATAAAAATCGGTAAAACACGAAAGTGAAATGTTCAGCGAAATCTGCAGCTGAGCATGATTTGCAGGTCGGCGGCTGTCTTGCGGGTGTGCTTGGTGAGCGACGTCCTGCTAGCGGGTCGCTTCGGCAAAGGTGTACTGGCGTCATTTGCGTGACGGATATGACGTCAGTGAAATCTTGGTGTATACCGGCATAAAACACTTTCATGTTAAAATATAAAACCCGAAAACGAACAACCCTAACTATAACGTACTCTTTAGTACTAAAGGTTGCTTACCCGCAAGAAGGCCCTATGTGCAGGGATGCACCCTTTACAGGCCGCTTGCTTCGTTGTACTGGCGTCACTTCCGTGACGGATATGACGTCACTCAAATGTTTGTGTACCCCGGAATAACTTTCGTGTTAAAGAGAGAGAGAGAGAGAGAGAGAGAGAGAGAGAGAGAGAGAGAGAGAGAGAGAGAGAGAGAGAGAGAGAGAGAGAGAGAGAGAGAGAGAGAGAGAGAGAGAGAGAGAGAGAGAGAGAGACGCCTCGCGCCACAACCTTTTTTTTCTACTGCAACACTACTATACGTACAGGTGCCGTCAAAAGTAGTTGGAACATGGTCTCGTGAATTTACAGGAATTTCTTCTTCCGGAAACTGCCTGGATGCATTGGTATGCGTTTAAAGGAGTCCTCCCCAATAGAAAAAGCTTCCTGCAAACCGGTAATGGTTGTCATACAGCCAGTAAGACAATAGTTGATTTCACGTAATCGGTCGAACCGCATCCGCTCACTGACTCGCCAGAGTCGCTGTTAATTATTGATAGTGACGCTGATAGTGACGCTCTAGCCAGTGAGCGGAAGCGGTTTGGCCGGTTGGGTAAAAATCAAGACAGACTGCTCCCATTTAGTACAGCAATACTCGCTGGTGCCGTTTCGCGATGGCAAGTGATCACTCTGTTTTGATTTTACCCAACCGGACAAACCGCTTCCGCTTACTGACTAGCGAGCGTCACTACCAATAATTAACAGTGACTTGACTAGCCCGTGAGCGGAAGCGGTTTGGCCGGTTGGGTAAAAATCAAGATAGACTGCTCCCATCCAGTACAGCAATCCTCGCTGGTGTCGTTTCGCGACGGCCAGTGATCACTCTGTCTTGATTTTACCCAACCGGACAAACCGCTTCCGCTCAATGACTAGCGATCACTACCAATAATTAACAGTGACTTTGGCTAGTCAGTGAGCGGAAGCGGTTTGTTCTGTTCGGTGAAACCAACCATTACTGCTTCTATGGCGGCCATGATGTGACACTAATTAGACCATTACCGGACGCAAATGCTGCGTGTGGTCTCGTGCGCAATCAGTCCAGCTGAGCGGAAAGCATGAAAAGTGCTGACGCATTCTATCTGACGGCATGCGACATATCATAACCCACTCTCCGGCAGAGCTTCATTGAGTGATACGCGCGTGGCGATCTCCTATAACGAGAAAACGAAGTCACAGACACGCGAACGAGTGATTCCTGTAATAGAAACGCGTTCACTGTTGAGGGAAGTGATTTAAGCCTCTCTCTGGCAAGCTCTGCAGTTATGTACGCTCGTTTGTCACGTGCATTACTCCCACAGACCTCCGTTAAATTTACAACAAGTTCAGCCCCGGAAAAAAAAAAAAGAAAACCGCCAGCGTAATACGTTTTCGCTAGAAGCCAGCGCAAACAATGTGGGCGCATTGGTTGCGTGCGCCGCCGTCAGTATTACGTGCGGGAGTATTTTTACGAACGCGGAAATATCTTTCCGCCGGAGCACAAGCTGCCCGCCCAACTGTCTTGCAGCGTCGACGGGGAGCTTGTTCGGAAGAGAGAAATATCGACGGTCCGCCCAAAACGTAACAACGCCCATCTTCCCCGCAGCACGCGCGCGCATCGCGGCCTGCCTCGTACGTTCTGCTCGACGAGCCAGGCAGGGCAAACACATCAAAAACGTCGCGCATAAACCCCGCAGTGTAGTACACAGCGCGCGCGGGGAGTCGCGGGTAAAGGGCTCGGGGTCCCTCGACGTTGGTGGCGGTCAGATCCCCCCGTTGACTGGAGTAAATAAAACAGCAGGAGGAAGAAGCGGCCGTTGTGTCCGGCGGTCATCGTCGTCTTCTCCACTCGGGCGCAGTCTCAAGCGCGGTGCAGGTGCTTCGAGCGCAGCAGAGCCACCGGGCATCTTCTCGCGCGCTGGCCTTCCCCCGGTGCGCCCCTGGCCCTTGTTCTCCCGCGGTTTTTAAAGCGTAAATCAGTGGGCCTGCGCGATGGCGAAGTGAGGGGGGGGGGGGGGGGGTTGCCGCTGTTTGCAGAAGGGCTTTTGCAAGGTCTTGGCTGCCCTCGTGCTCGGAGCCCGCCGCTGCCTCTTCGGATTCAAGGAAAACGACGGGACACACCTGTTGTTCAGCCACGCCGACATGTACTCCCTGTTGTTCTCTATATGAAAACGATGATAATTTAGGCCCTGTTCTTATTAGTTCTGTATTTGTTGATTGACTCATTTTCCAACTCGTGATCTCAACCACCAGACACGTATTGACTTATTTTTTTGCTGGTCGAAGCGCTTGAGTGGCGATTTTCCGTTTTCAGGGCCGGCAGCTGAGCCAGAGAGCGGGGTGCTTGGGGGGGAGGGGGTGCGGTGTGGTTGACACAAATTGGAAAATCCTTATCATTGTACTCTGTGTTCGCTATATGCTTAGCGCCTTGCTCCTTCAAGATTCCTTATGAAAAGCATTACCCCCCAATCGGAAGCCTACGAAGCTGGCTCCTCCAATGGAAATAAGTTAATTTTAACCTCGTTATAACGAACACTGCTCTAGCCAATTATCGGCTATAGGGAACTAAAAAGGAACTTTGGTTGGTAACGCTTCATTTCAATTACACTTATTCTTTTATAACGGAAGTGAAACTGTGATAGCGGCGCGCACAATATAAGGGTTTCCTCGTTTATGTTAGGTTCGAAGATTAAAATAATGTGTTTTTGTGCAAACGATTTTTGCAGGAGCCAAATTACTGACTAGTTTGAACCGATTTTTAGCTATGTGGTTACAACGAATATCGGATATAACGAACTAAATTACTCTCCTGGTACTGCTTCATTCTAACGAGGTTCTACTTATCCTGTGCCGCATGGTGAATCGGAGCGGGCAGCTACCTTCAAATGTTCCCAGCTCAGAACGTTTTGCATAAGTGGACACCAATCCCGTCTGTACAGCCTCCGGTTCTTCGGAAGTGGAAAATCTTTATTCACGAATGTTTACACTGTCATGGTTAATAACCCGCTTAATTGTGCTGTCACGAACGCTGAAGATCACAGCGGAGGAGAGCGAAGCTTGATGGTTAAGCTATCCATGCTATGGGACACAAGCATCCAGACAATCCGTTCCACATTGCTCTCTGCAACAAGTTTTCACTCACAAACCACATCCCGTAGGGGCCCACACGTGACCACGATGCATCCATCTATGTATGTATGTGTATGTATGTATGTATGTATGTATGTATGTATGTATGTATGTATGTATGTATGTATGTATGTATGTATGTATGTATGTATGTATGTATGTATGTATGTATGTATGTATGTATGTATGTATGTATGTATGTATGTATGTATGTATGTATGTATGTATGTATGTATGTATGTATGTATGTATGTATGTATGTATGTATGTATGTATGTATGTATGTATGTATGTATGTATGTATGTATGTATGTATGTATGTATGTATGTATGTATGTATGTATGTATGTATGTATGTATGTATGTATGTATGTATGTATGTATGTATGTATGTATGTATGTATGTATGTATGTATGTATGTATGTATGTATGTATGTATGTATCTATTTATTGTTCATTAGAAAAGGAAGATCCAACGACAGGCGTAAATTGTCTCGCCTAGGTGGCGGACACCTGCTGGTGTAGGGGGGGTTAGGGAGGAAAGAATGCATATGAATAGGAGGATAGGGGAGAAGGTTGACATTACAATGTATATAACACACACAAGGGTAAATATAAAACACAAAACAGACAAAAAGAAAAAGAAAAAAAAGGAGTTACACATTGAGGAAATTGGCATTACAGAGAAACACTACTCGCTGGAGCATATGTGCACGTGCTTTTTATATTCTGTTTAAAGCGCACTCGGACACGGAGATCGGTACCGCGCACCTGCCCCAAACGTGTTATGCGGCGGCTGGACGAAAGACATGAATTGTGTTAAGTGAAGCGACGATTTCAATTGACAGCCATGATAGCACGACTGAACACCGGTGTTATGCCACATTCAGTATGTCGTCGTCTTCAGTCGGGCTTCCATGCATGCTGGAGTGCGACCCTGCCCACTTCTTCTTTGTATTGTAACATATTTGCTCCTTGTACTGCCGCGTGTGTGCTCAAATGGAAGTAAATAAAAACTAGGCAGTGCCCAAACTAAAATAGCGAAATAAGCTCAAATTAAAATCAAATTAAGATAGGGCACTGGATTTCGCATTCCTGGGGCTTCTCGGTTTGCTCCAAACTAGAATGCTCCAAGTACGCTGGTGGTATCCCCTATTCGCACTTTAAAAATATATATAGCGTACATCAAAAGGTAGAAACAATCCTAAAAATCATTTGTTCATAGCCTCATCCATTACAAAGTCTTTGAGTTGCTCTCTGCCGCTCACTGATTGCCTTTGAGGCTAACTGCAGGCTGACCTGCATGATGACTTCGACGTCTTGCACGCGTGTCTAGCAGCGTACGTCTCTGCGAATTTTGCCGACTTGTGTCAAGCCCGTCCTCTCAATTCCTGGGAACACGGAGCTAATTCAGGGAGAGAACTTTCACCACTATCGTCGCCTGACTGCGCGGGGCATCAGCATATAGCGTCTGGGCGCACTCCCCGAGTGCCGTTAAACCTGCCGGCGTGCCCGAGCAGAGCAGCGCTCGTGCACGCATGCCCGAAAACAAGCGGGGAGCCAAGGCCAGCGGCTGCCGCCACAGACTGCGTGGAAGCCGGCGGCCCACGTCGCGGCACTCGACCTCTCACCAAGGCGGCGGCTGTCAGCGGTGTCATCGCGGGGGCAACAGCGATGACGACGCTTGCCCGTTCGTCGGCTTCTTTCGGTCGCCCAGCGCCCCCGCACCACCGGCGGCCGTGGCAAATTCACTGAACAAACTCTCAACACGTCCACCAGCTGATGCCTGCCACCCCCCCCCCCCCCCCCCCCCCTCTTTTTGTGTGCCTGAACCAGCGCCGAGCCGGGACCGGGGCTGCCGAAGGCAAATTCACGCCTGCGAGCGTGTCGAGTCGACGAGCGGATTAGAAAGCGAAAGCGGCGCTGGCCCACCGATGAAAGCAAACCCAGATGGCCCGTGCCTGCAGCGCCACGCGTGCATCGCGTTGTGTGCGTCGTCCCCTGCGAGGCTCACCCGCGGGATGCCCAGATTAGACCGGGCATCGCGGTGTTTGTCGGCCGCCGCCTTCGTCGAGCGCCGGAACGTTTGTGCGTGCGTGTGTTGCGAAGAGCGCCTTCTCTGCAAGTCCTTTACACGCGGTCGTGACGTCGTCGCCTCCGCTTCTGGACAACCCCGCACGTGAGCAGGACCGGAGCTAATCCGCACTCGAGTTCATCAGACCCTAACAAAAGAACAGTGAGCCTTCTGGAACGCGACCTCTTGCGTGGAGAACTTCTGCAGCCGCCGATGCTGTTTGGGCGCTTTGGCTGCCGACTTTTCCTCCGTGCGGTTGGTTGCTTGGGCCCCCGTGCCCCGGGACTGATTTGGTGGTCGCGTGAGAGGGAGAGTGAATGGGAAAGGGGGTAAGCAGTGGTGGTCATTCCAAGTTCAGCTAGAGTCGAGGAATGTCTCCGTTTCGAGTCGCACTTGCGTCGGATGGTCTAGATTTGGTGCGTTCAAAGAGTGGGTCCTCACACGATCCCTGGGTCACGTCGAATGGAATAGCGAGCTTAGATTGGCGAAAAGCAAAAACGCCAGTGTGTACGAGATTTAGGCGCACGTTAAAGATCCCCAGGGGGTCAGAATTAATCCGGAGCCCTCTACTACGGCGCGCCTCATCGCCTGCGTTGCGTCGGCGTGTTAAACCCTACAATCAATCAAATCAATCAAGCGAGCTTAGATTGCACACCGCGTGTTTGATCGTTTTTTTTATACTGTTAGATATTTGTCTCCGTAGAATTGACCAGCGTTAATCGCACTCGTGCTCTAATATACATCCTGAGCCTTGTTTCCTCATTTTTGGCCGTATATCATGACAGTCATGACTCACAGCCAAGCGTCAGGAACGCACAGTAACCAAACAAAAAATATCTTTTGCGGAACGTCATTCTTCCACATTTTTGTTGCAATCGTCAGAGCACCAGATTACCCATCTCGGTGTATCAGTGGCTAAGGCGTTGTGCAGCGGAGTCCAAGGACGCAGGTTCGATTCCGGCCGTGGTGGCTGCTTTTCAGATGGATGCGGAAAGCGAAAACACCCGCGTGTCGACATTTCGGCGCAAGTTAAAAATCCCCAGGTGGTCAAAATTAATCCGGAGCCCTCCACTGCGGCGTGCCTCATTCACAAGTGTGTAGCTTCGTCACCTTAAACCCCACAATCAATCTATCAATCGAAGTACCTTACTAGCGCTGAGCAAATTCACGACGAACGGCTTTTCCGTTGCCACGGAAACCTGCGCAACCATAGCTTCTACACACATCGGTAATACCAGTTTGTGTCGAGCACAGCTTAAGCACCAAAGAAGTGAGCAGCCACCTTGATGAGCAACAACGCCATGGATCATCCAACCACAGCCAACATCGGTCATTTCTGCCGCTGGTTTGCTTCAAAAATCCCGAGCGCTCAGTTCGAGTAGTCGGCGGAATCACGACGCGGCTGCGCAAGCCGTACCATATATGTTTAGTTTGCCATTTCAATTCAATAGAAAACCTTTCCAATTGAAAACATCTTGAAAACATCTTGGCATGTTCCGAACTGCGCTGCGCATGCGCAGATATCCCCAGGTGGTCAAATTTAATCCGGAGCCCCCCACTACGGCGCGCCTCATCGCCTGCGTTGCGTCGGTGCGTTAGACCCTACAATCAATCAAGATATATCATCCTATCGAGTACGCCAAATGAATAAGCGCTAGCGATAGCCCAATGATGAAATGACTGTACTCATTAATTATCATCGTCATCGCATTCATCTGGCGTAGCAAGCCAGGCATCTTAGCTGGGCTGACATCGCCAGTTTTCATTAAAGACTGTTCTCTCTCTCTCTCATTGCGGAGAACTTGAAAAGGTGGGGTCACAAATAGAAGCCGACATATCTCGTTGATCACCGCTATCGAAGCGTCCGTTAGGAACGGCGCCGCGTTACCTCACTCACCGGGGCGGAGCAGCGCATGCGTGGACCTCGGCATGGACACGACAGTGGCGACGGGACTTCGCGGCGCGTGTGATGTCCACGCGCCACGGGCTCGGAACGCGAGGCATTGAGGGAAGAAGAAGCGATAGGTGAAGCGAAACGACCAGCGGTGTACCGGGGGTGGGAAGTGGGGGATGAAGGCGTAAGAAGAACATCACGCGAGGAGGCGCCGACACTGGCCCCCGACACGGGGTCGGCTTCGTCCGCAAAGGAAACCGCCGCCCTGTCTCGCCTGCTGCCTGCGCTGAATGCGAGCACGCGGCCATTGAAAAGGGGCGAACGGCGGCGCTTCTTCTGCTGCTGCTGCTTTTCCCGCTCTTTTTTGGTAGCTGTAGCGCGTTTCACTGGCGGTTGCCGCGGATGGCTGTTTATTTCTTGCCTCTTTCCCTGGACTGTTTCGTATTTCTTTTTTCGGCCCCGACGGCTGCACGTCCCGCGGCAATTATCTGGCAGCCGATGAATGGCCGTCCATGCACCTGCGCGGTAGCAACGAAAAGGAAGAGGCTCCGCAGGCGGCGCATTTTACGATATTTCTCCCGTTCTCATGCCGGCGTCGGCGGCCGAAGCCTCCTTCGGCATGAAAACAGGCTCCAACGCCGAGCGGCTTCCTCGCGTTGTTGCCGCCAAGTCCACAGCTTGCCCTCGCTGTCCTTGTACATTCCAACGTTTCTCAAGACTGGACTCACGGAAGAGGATGGTCACCGGCTCGTTCTGTCATGGATGTGATTCTTGTGACTCATAGTCGTTTCTGAGGTGACGCCCAGCGTGGACTACTGGCAAAAAAAAAAAAAAAAAATTCTCCGGCCTTGCTTGCCCTTTTGTGAAACTTGCAAGGCGGCGGCCGACAGACATGTTTTGCCCCCTTCTGTATGCGGGTTGTTATTACGGGACCCTGTACTTCAGTCTAATGAAACACGCTGCCTGGACTTGTGTACATAAATAGTGCGCACTTCTTATCTAAGACTCGCGGTGGGCTGTGCGGAGCCTGAAGAGAAAAGAAGCGGAGTACCAAAAGGCGGTGACTCTGAGTGTCCTAGCACGGATACGTCACCGGTCGCGCAACCGGCGGCGCGTCGTGTCCGCAGTATTAGCCGACGAAGCAGTGCCCGTTGGCTTAGATGCTGCCGGTTTGTCTTGCAATGGTGCGAAAGCATTAGATGATTCCGTGGGTAGAAAATACGGAGTCTCTGGCACACAGATGACTGACAAAATGGCGGACGGGTCGCAGAGAAGAAAAGCAAAGCAAAATAAAATTTATTTGTTTAGTAACACTGCTAACCCGAATGAAAGGGGTTGTAGCAGAGTGGTTAATGCATAGATACATGTGTACACGTTTGGATGAGAAAACATCAAAACATCAAAGTACTCCAGTGCAAACAATACAGCGGCTTTTGGGGAATTGGGGAAAGTAGGGTCTGGTTGGGAATCGAATCCAGGGCGCCCTATCTGAGTGCGAGATATGCACGCATACCCCACCCCAGCACCGCTCGATGACTCTAGCTAACTAGATGGGGATGCAATGAACGTGTTTGTGGTCCTGGACTTAGGAACGTGTGTTAGTGACATATACTGAGGCCTATGAGTCATTTTAGCATGCTAATTAAAGAAGCAGCAATTAGAGGGACAGTAAAGTATGTTCCGGCTAAATGTTCTCACTGCTCATCGATGCGAGTGGGTATGTGCCGATCTGACGTTAGACATAACGTTATGCCTTGAGCTCTAACGTCGTCAGCTGGCACCCGCATGTTTGCGTACACCAAGTTTGATGTTGCTTGGGACGTCGTAAGGCTCCACGTTACCGCTACATCACGTTAAGACTAGATATATTTCCAACAAAAGGTGGTTGGGAGTTTGGTAACGGGGATAGCATAACGACTCAAACGGAAACGGATAACGATGATACTAAAAGGACGCGTGATTTCAACCCGAGTCGTACCGAGCTTTGCACTCGTTCCACTGCCCCACCTAAGGGCGCAGCAGTCACCAGAGGTCCGGGGCGGGCGCTATGGCGGCGCCCACAATACCGGCATATCCGTTCGGAACTTGGACACTAATGCTTTTGCGTTCATTACACCATAAGAAATTGCTTAGGTGACCTCCAATTTTTCTGCAGCAACAAGTACTTCTTTAATATCATTCTATTCCGTACCCGCCGCGGTGGCTCTGTGGCTAAGGCGTTGCGCTGCTGAGCACGAAGTCGCGGGTTCGATTCCCGGCCGCGGCGGCCGCTTTTCTGATGGAGGCGAAAAGCAAAAACGCCCGTGTGTTCGAGATTTCGGCGCACGTTAAAGATCCCCAGGTGGTCAAAATTAATCCGGAGCCCTCCACTTCGGCGCGCCTCATCGCCTGCGTTGCGTCGGCACGTTAAACACCACAATCAATCAATCAATCAATCAATCAATCAATCAATCAATCAATCAATCAATCAATCAATCAATCAATCAATCAATCAATCAATCAATCAATCAATCAATCAATCAATCAATCAATCTATTCCGTGACTAGCCAGTCTACAGAATGTACCCGTTTAATAGCTATGGTACGCTGAAATAATCAATGCGATTAATTGAACGATTCATAGGACACTCCAGCAACTTTAAAGACTTCTAAATAAGCTAAGAGGCGCAATGCATGAAAAGAGCAACGTACTATACAGAACATTTTCTCTAATTCTTTCTATCTTGAACTCTGGAGACTGCTCGGGGCACGTTGTGGATGAGTAATTTTGTTCATGATACGACTCCTTAATCCTGGCGTGTGTTCGCAAACTTGGAATTTCCCACGGTGACAGGTCTGTTTCTCTTAAAGGTGTTATGCAGACAAAATACAAGTTCGTTTTATTCGAAAAATTTGGTGTTTTGTAGTGCCCCTACCGCTTTTCCGGCAGTAAGTGACCCTTTGTTCACTGAGAAATTAATCAATTTGAGTTAAAATTTTTATTCTGCCGCCAAATCGTGTGTTCCGTGACGTCTGCGATAACTTCACAAGGAAAGGTCTTCATACGAACGTTAGTGCGCTGTTTAGACTGCAGCGGAACGCGGAACACCTTGTCTACCGTCAGTTCTCCTAGATGGCGTTACTATACTGCACAGGACCGCTGTTCACTTTTGCTTTCTTACTGACCGTATTTGCCCCTGGCTTGTTTTTTTTTTTTTTTTTTTTTTACAGTAGGTAGTAATCCTTTCATGAAAAATGGGGTATGCTCGACAAACAGGGTCACGTAAGACAATGTCGCTTACTCCAATCGGCTAGTGTCGTCTCAGTCAACCCCAAAGCGCCGCACTGCTGTGCAGCTACAGCAAGCATAGTGCGCGCAGTATCAACAGCAGTACGCACTGGTACTTCTATGTTTGGTTTTTATGAACCAAGCTTGTGTTTGTTTCTTTATAAAAGCTGTTTGGATGCACAGTAGGCCAGATTCAAAAAAGCTGTTTGGATGCCCACTAAGGTTCGCTGTCGAAAAGGGTGGCGTTGCCTAAGATGTCACAAATTGGCCTTGTGAATTTTGCCGACTATATATGAAATACGGGTCTATAACGAGTCTCTTTTATCGTTTCTTTCTACTGCTAAATATTATTTTTAACAAAGGTTCAAAGATTATAGCAAAAATAATAAAAAAGGTAGCAAAATACAGCTGTACTTTTTTTCTGGTTGACTGCATTAAAATATTTTATCCCTAGCCTCGGAAACAGACAATGAACAAATTCCGGACAATCGATCAGACACGCAAATACAGCACTGTCATTGAGGGAGCTAAGTCAAACACTTCAGCAGATGCCGGACATAACAGCCTCAATCGGTCGGTGCCGCGCTATCGACGACCCGTGGGAGCTGGGTACGAGTAATGTCGCAAAAAAGATCCCATTGAGTCATCGGAGTCAATGAGTAATGTCTCCAGAGATTTTCGGTGCGTGCAAGGGTGCTTAGGATGCCAGCGCGCTTGACCATTGAAAATAATGCCTTTCCGAGCAGAGGTGAGGGTGAAGAGGAGAAGATGGCGCTCAGAGATCTCGGACACGAACCGTGCTCCTGTCGGAGCTTGTGTGCAAATGAGGTCTACCCTGCACTTGTTAAGACGAGTGCGGTGACCAGGTTGCATTCTGTGAAGTTACACAGGATACGAGAAGACACGAAGGCAGTTCCGGAATACCACGGCGGGCTAGGAAAACGCGCCGAAGGCTCCTAGGTCTGCCCGTTGTTTCTCCGTCCCGGCTTCCCCCGATACATACATAGGCGCACTCGGCGATTTTTCAAAGCCAGAATTGAGCCACTAATGACGGCCTATTACTTAGTTGCACCGATTTGCCGCCGCAGAAGCGGTCGGCCTACGTGCAGGACATACGGGCACCTACCTACCATGCCCTACCCACTTTTCGTAGCAATCGGCACGCATGCGCGGTAGAAGCTTCCGAGCGCACGGCTTCTCTCTAACGGCATTCGCGGCAGAGATCTGACTCGGAGATTTTTTTTGCCCCCTCCGCGCAACCTTCTCACGGCATTGCTATTCTCTTTTTTTCTCCCGCGGTGGTCAACGTTTTACTTTCCGGCGCGCTCACCTACGGCGCGACAGGCTCGGAGAAGCGGGGAAGCGGCCGTGGCGATCATTTGCTGATGACCCCTAATTGTGTACACAGCCGCAGCGCGACCGATGCAGCTAATCGAGGGCGATTACGGCACCTCTCCTCCTCTCCCCTTCCCTCTCCCTCGCCTCCCTCCCTGAAGCGCCCGGGACGGCCACGAGGGAGGCGAGGTCCTGCCCATATTTCACTCGAAGACCCGGGCCCCGCAGGGACATTCCAGAGATTGGAAAAGCGAGCATCCTCCCGACAACGGCGCAAGCTTTGCTGCCGAGTGTGCGAAGCGTATGTTGTATTCCCCTCCTTCTCTCTCTCTCCACAGCGTTTCCGAAGAAGCCGCCGAGGTGCGCGTGCGGGCACAGGCAGCCAGCAGAGACACGCAAGGCCCGACCATTTGTCACTGCGGGCAGCCATTTTCGACCCGAATACCGAGGTGTAATTTCTGGCTGCTTTCCCCTCTCCTCGTCTTGTTCTGAGCGAGGCAACACACTTTCACTCGATGATGTAGACTCCCTCTACGTTTCACTCCAGGAGGCAGCGAGCCGGGCGCCGGATTTGACGTGAGAGAAAAACAAAAAGGGCCGCCGAGGTAACAACCTTGGACTGGCAGCGGCTTCTTGGTTGGACGCAAATGTTCTGGGGGCGCCATTTAATTTGGATACTTAAAAGGCTCGCAATTACGTCTTTGCTCCTCTGATTTCCGCTGCGTCTCTCTCCTTTTCTGTGTAACAAGCTGAGGCCCAGTCCGGCGCCAACGGGGAATTCGACGACTGCGTAAGCGCACGAAAACTGGTAGGGCTAGTCTGGCGTTTCTTTGGCGGCTGGTTACTACTGCAAGCATATCCGAGAACGGCGTGAGACAGAGTGCTGTCAAAAAAAAAAAAAAAAAAAGCACGGCCAGAAAAAAAAAATTATGGGTGAGGATAAAAAACCCTGACCATGGATGCCCCTTCACCCCTCTCCAACTTGCTTTTCCCGCGCTCTTAGACGAACTAAACGCGGCCTTTTCTGTCGCACTTTAGGAGAAGCACTAACATGTGCGCGGAAGCCGCAAAGCTGAACTAGCAAGTGAATCTGCGCTTACCTCTCAATTAGTACGGGTGTATATTTTAAATTTGAGCGATAAGACGAAAAGGGAGTATATATTCCAATGCCCGCGCAACGCTTTCAACAAGATGTGTGGATAATGCACTAGAGCCCATCGGAGTGGTAATGATGGGCCTGCAG
Organism: Haemaphysalis longicornis; assembly: GCF_048455015.1. Lineage (NCBI taxonomy): Eukaryota > Metazoa > Arthropoda > Arachnida > Ixodida > Ixodidae > Haemaphysalis > Haemaphysalis longicornis. The sequence continues at coordinate 13,855,315 of NW_027526460.1, read as the reverse complement.
TCACCGCAGCATTTCGGTAGGTGCACGTTACTGGACATTGAGTGACGTGAACGGTGGCTGGCGAGCAGATGAGCGAACCATAGTGGTGACCCAGGATAGTCGAATATTTGCGGCAGCCGATAGGACGTTTCAACTAATAGCGCTGAATTTCTTTCTCTACTTAAAAAAACAAACAAAAACGCATCTATCTTCAGCAAGCAGACACTCGGTGCAAAGCTAAACGCGCGTACAGCAGGAACGAAAAGTTTCCTTTATTCTTATTTTTTAAGCAAAATAACCGTCACTTTAGCACAGCATCTGGTTTTCACTGCAGACTAACTTTATCCTTCTTTCTAAAAGCGGGGGGCTGGAAGGGCCCCACCCGGTACTTATGCAGGCGGGCTCCCATCGACAGAAGCCCCTCATGCACTGCGTGATTGCTGTTTTCAAAGCGAGGCGCGCGCTCACAGCGATTTCCCTGCGGACTTCTGTTCACTGCCCGTGCGCAAGAAAGTTTGAGGTGAACCCTCGTGGCGGGACGCACTGAGAAATTGCAGGATGCGCTGCCCCCTTTTTAAGCTGAGTAGTCAAGCGGGATGCAGTGCTGTCTGCACATGAGCCCATTTATTTGCTGCGCGGAGCCGAAGGTGATCAGAACGAAAGAGTTGAAGGTCAATCACAGTAAGAGACACGTGTTGGGTTCAATGCAGGTGGCACGTAAGCATGCCTTAAGAAGCCGTGCGCTCGCACAATTTCCGAGGGTCTACCCTCGCAAATTATGCGATAAACCCTGGATTGTTTCCCTTCCATGCTTGCGCGTGTAGAAATTTACTTCACTCCAATATACGTGCATGGCAAGATGGACGTACTCAAGACAAAGAAGAATTTTCATTTCTCATTTAATGATTTCTTTTCTTTTCTGTTGTCTTCGGCATTAGAAAGGACAAAGAAAACTGAAATGAAGCGGTCAGCTGCAAGGCATGAAATTTCGAGTTCGACTCTTGGCAACGGAGGCTATGGAGGTGGAGGCGGAAATATCGCTGTATATGAGATATATAGGCAGGCGTTAAAGCAAAGCTATACGGGTAATGTCGTAACTCGTATTTCATTACTAAACGGAGTTGTGGATTCGACGCATAAAATTCAAAAACTTTAGAAGTACAAATAAGAATGTGTCTATTTATTTGACGATACAAAGCAGAAAATGTCCTATTAGGAATCACAGCTAAAATGATACATGCTTTTTAACGTTTCGCCAGCAACTAAGAAGGTGGATTACGTACGATTGAAGCAGCAAATAGAGGAAAACGGGTGATTATTTCGTTGTCGAACGTGGACAGCACACCAGCTATGTTTTTAGCTCTGTTACCGTGGCAACTAGATTACAAAACATTTACTATATCCAACAATCTAACGTCACCGCAGTGAACACACAAAGATCCCGGCAAGGCACACAATCATGAATGAATGGGCGAAATTACGTTCGCATTTTTAAATACACAGCACGTTGGACCCAGGCGATCTTCTAATAAAGCGACTTTGTCCCTTTTATAGATCGTATGACAGAAATGAAATACTTATAAAAAGACATACAGAAAGAAATGATTTTCCCCTCTTTCAAATCTGTTCACGTATGAGACGACCTGGAGCGAGCGTTTTCCGAGGTTTCCCTTTTAATTTTTTTTAAAGCTTTTTTTTTTTTTTTTCCCCAGGAGGAACGACCGAAAAGACAGAGAGAAGAGCCCGAAGGCGAAAGGGTAATTGTGGCGGTAACACGGCCGGGCAGAGAAAGTAAGGAAGGAAGGGAGGTTTTACGGCGAGTGAGCGTGCAGGTTAGGCTCGCGTAAACCGCACTTCGGAGCGCGTGCACAGCGCGCAGCATGCACAAACACAGCTCCCTCCACCGGCTTCGCCTCACCACAAGCTCGCATCCTGCATATCTAATCTCCGCGCCACGAGCGGCGTTCAAATGTGTCTTAATTGCGTATTTGAATACGCGGCATTCCAGAACGCCCGCATCGGCGGCTCCCCCCACAATCGCCAGGGCTCGGGTATATTTATTTTCTGTTTTTTGTTACTCGCTGCATACTCTCAGTCTACGCGTTGACTTGTCTGGTTACCTCTAACGCGTCTTGATGTCGGTCACTCAGAAAGGACCCGTCGTGTGACGTCACCCGACGACCTCCGTTTATCTAAAGAAGTGACGCCAGGCAGGGAAGGGGTCTGAAGAACGGCGAGAGGAATGCCGGGAGATAAGTCTATGCTGCGCTTCGGGAGCGCGGTGCACCCGTCAAGTGGCCCGGGAGAGAGCGGGAAACTGGAATAGTCGCGTACGCTGCTGCCGGCGTGGCGCGGCGATTGGAGATAGCGTCAGGGTGAAGACAGCCCACCGCGTCGAAGGCGAGCCCCGAAACTACTATGCGCTGGCATCGGATCGGTAGGTTTTATAGAGGCCTTCGATAGAGGCGCCCTCGCGCCCTTCCACCTTAACCTTCCCCTCCCCTCTTCTTATCATTCTTTTTTGTATCACTCGGCTTCTGGTGGCGCAAGTTGAGCTGCTTTACATTCGGTTCCTCTGGAGCTCCACTCGGGGCATAAAAAGAGGCGGCGGAGTATGCCAGGCCTGCGTCGCCGAGCTGTGTGGTCGGCGCCGCGCTCGACAGCCGACCTGTGATGATCTCGCGTGCCGTGGTCGTTGATAGGGGGAAGCAGCGAAGACGCGGTGCAGGCGACGTGCCTCGAGCCAGTCTGTCGGTGCAGCGCCTGGCCGTAAAACAGGCGGGCAGCGTGGTGTCCGAGTGGACCCCGGTGAGAGCTCTGATTGGTTGCTCCCTTTGATATCCATGGGGGGTCTTGAGTTGCTGGCAAGAAAGGACGCGGCAGAGCTAAGTCATCCGCATCTTTTTTTTTTTTTTTGCTTTCTCTAGCAAACCACGTGGTGGCGTCGTCAAGTACTCCGCCGTTAACCATAAGGACGCGGGTTCGACCCTCAGTGTGCGGATTATACAACAGCGGAGCTGTTTAGGCCGAACATTGTACGTCCGTCACACCAAAAAAGCATCGAAGTGTGAAGGAAAGTGGCGAGGAGGCCAGGAGTCCACGAGCAGGTGTTGGGGGTGCGCGCCCCAAGAAAAAATTGGTCACGTATATGCTCCTTTGGTTGCAAATGTCGACAAAACACGATTGTCGACTGGCGCGCCTGGCAACTAAATGCCTCCCTTCTCTTTCCCGCTCACCTCTCATGCTGTTCCTCTCCCGTCTCGTTCCTCCCATGATAACGCGCAAGAGGGTTGCTCAAGTCAGTTTAAATTTATCGCGTCCCACTGCTCCAAGTCGGGTGCCTCGATTATAGCGCTGCAGTACGGCGGAGACGCGCGTGAATCGAGGCACACTACAACGTTTATAGAACCACGTTGCCCTACTCAACGAGCGTTCCAAGCAGAACGTGGAACCATCTAGTGGAGCCTTTCGTTGCTGTTTCCGTTTCATTTTTTGAATGCCGCCAGGTAGTGCGGGAAACAGCAGGCGACGGTTTTCTGCAGTTGATGCAGTATTTTATTTGCTATCGCAAAAACCAAGAAAGCGGGAATTTTTTAATGAAGGAACACTGCAAATATCACTCACGTATTCATTTTCTGTCTTATATTTGCGTAATGTCTTGTGCTTGTTCAACAATGTTGACAAGTATGAACATTAACACCGAACTTAGACGTTTAGATTTGGCTGGGCGTATATAAGACTATTGTGTAGTTTCGTTTCACTTTGGCCGAGTGGCTGAATCGAGTCACAGGCAGACAGACTGGCATACAATACAGTCAGACCAAAATGTCTGCGTTTAAGTAGCCCAAGAAAGACTATCGTCTTTAAAAATCGTGGTTAGGGAGGTCCCAGGAATCGATCCCGGGACCTTCACACCCTGAAACCGGCCACCTAACCACTGGGCCACCTCACAGGCCCAGTACGGGGTTAGCGAGAGGGCCGCCAGCTCTGCTGTTTCTCCATCCTTGCAGCACTAGTGTATAGCTGCACCAATGTTTTAAACCCTAAAGGGGGATAGAACAAAACTCCCATGCTTAATATTGTGTCGCGTCATAGGCGCCTAGACGATTTCCACGGTGTTGCTCCGGTGCAGAAACAGTATAACCGAGCACGGACAATTTGCCGACCACGAATGAACTGTATACAGCCGGACCAAATGCTCTGCACAAATATTTTCCTCACTCTGGTGTCTAAACCCCCACTTTTATTCGGTTTGTGGAAGGGCAAATCGAGAAAAATGGAAGGGTGTTGTAACTGGATTTAGTGTGATGATACCAGACTGCTTTTCTCATGTATCCTTGTCCCGCGCCGCCTTCGGAAACAATTAGGTCCATTAAAACGAAAATAATAATAAAAAACCGCACTAGCATGAAGAAAGCGCGATTACACCAATAGGCTTGCCGGCCGCCCGATGCTTTGCAGCTCTATTCTTCTTTCGCTTTTGCCGTGCCTTCAGCTGATCTATATTGCGTTGGCTGAGCCAGTGTTCTATGCGTTGGAACACCTACACGATGTTTACAAATCGCGCTTGCCATAGTCAGCTGCGCGCCGATGCCACAGTAAACATATTTCAAAAGCCGCACGGTAAGCACTTCCTTCCAACGCCTCTTGGCATCCGCAGGTTGAGCCACATTGTGCCTTGTAGTGTCGCTTCCGAAACATTTTGTGTCCGCAGTTATACGGCTGCGTTGTTCATGGGGCCAAAGTTTTCTTTGCAACTCTTTCCACGCGGATTCCTACGAGTGTGAATTCAGAAACAAGGTTTTCGAAGTTGAAGAGTTAGAAAAGAAGCGCTTTACTACAATCAAGTTTCGACTCCCGAACTTAGCTGCTCAGCGGGTTATTTTTGCCCCCCAGCTGCGGCTACAAACCGTAACCGCAGTTAAGCAGGATGATTCGTTAAAGCTTCTGTCAGTTTTGGCATTGACTCTGCAGGCTTGCGACGGAACCGCTTTCGGCAGTGCTGCTTAAATGATGGCCTAGCATTCCTAGGGGCACACAATCTGATCGCACACCATGCGGACTGCCTGTTTGCTGTCAGAGAAGATATTGCGGCGTATAGGGCTACCCCTCTTAGGACGGGTTAATATACGTATTGCCTGGTCACGGACTGACCCATGCCCATCCCTTGTGTATGGTAGCATAAACAGACGCACAGTAAGAGGTGGGGAGGTCATAAGAAGATGGAGAGATAAATGAGCGAGACTTGAGACGCAAAAAGAGAAGCCGCACGGTGAAAGCTGATGGGAGACGAAATGGACGGGGCGCACATAAATACCTCGTAAACCGGGGACGCGATAAATTAAGAGCGCCGGCACACTTATCTGCAGTCATGCCGTTTTTCCTCATTTCTCTTTTGGACGTAAATTTTAGGCGATATTTTATTTTTTGTGCACTTACTCTTGCTTCAGTTTCATGAAGAAAAGAGCAGCACACGAAAGACGGCTTACAAGAGAAGCGCTGGCAAACTTAAACGAGCCGTGGTGCAGTAATCGAAGCGTATTGTGCTGTGGCGTGGTCACCCTCTGGTCTGCGCGAGGTATGCGCTCTCAGCGGCTTTGTTAGTTGATCAACGCCGCCTGTGGCTGGACCTTGGTGAAGAAGTGCGATTTCATCGCAGAACCCGCGTGGTGTCTACTTTTGCAGGCACGGGCGCGAACTGGCGCAACGCCATTTTTAGTGGTCTTTTGAGCTGTGCATGCTTATTGGTTTACGAAGGGGAATTTCTCTTTGTCTCCAAGGTCTGAAAATTCAAGGTTAACCGGCCTTCCCAGAGGTCCCTGCATCAGCCGTGTGATGCCGTATTATGCAAATAGCAATGCGGATATATGCAAGTCGTCTAGATGCTATCTTAGACGGCGTTACAATGATTGCGTGCCTCTGAACCTGGCTCGCAGCGGCCGATTTTATTCGACTATAACGGCCGTAAAAACTGTTCCGAAGAATATTCTGAAGACTCAAGATGCAATGAAATTCATTTTCGCGAACTTTTCCAACATATATCAAAATGTTCGCGAAAAATAAAGTGTACCGATTTATATTTTTTTTATTTTCCAGATGATTTTCATCTCGCTACTCGTTTTATTTTTTTTACTTTCACGGATATTAGGTCGTTATAAAGCTCTATGCATTGCGACGAAAGTCGTCAGTGCGTGCTCAAAACAGTTATCCTGCTTAGAACAGTTCCCAGATTCAAAGTACTTTCACGGTCAGCCAGAGATGACGACAAACCCTCAGCACCAATTTTTAACGAACTCAGCGTAAAGCCTTTTAACCTAGTTCGCGACCACATAACAGCCATTCTCGTTAACAGAGTTTTGACTCTGAACGCACCTTACCCGTCAGCAGTTGTTTTATTGCCTTTGCGGGATACGCGACATGCATGTTATAACAACCTCAATTTGCCAAAAACGTAAAATGTACGTGGTCGTCGCCTAATATCTTTAATTGGGGTCAAAGTATAACACCACTTACATATGGATATTAGGTGTGTGTCAAATTTTGCACTGTCGTTAAAGAAATACCTTTTTTCCGGGTGCTATGCTTCTCCTAACCTATATAGTGTTATTGTTTGTTATCTAAGCTATCCTGAAGGGATTGTGCACAAATACCATTTTGCAATGGGTCCGACTAGCCTTGTCGGCTAAAGACTCCGCTGCGTGATTCACAGTTTTGTCATGTATCTTTTGGAATAAAGCTTCTTGTTGTTGTAGTTGTTGTTGTTGCTCTAGTTCTTGTTCTTTTTTCTTCTTCTTCTTCTTCTTCTTCTTCTTCTTCTTCTTCTTCTTCTTCTTCTTCTTCTTCTTCTTCTTCTTCTTCTTCTTAAAATATTATCACCCCCCCCTCCCCCCCAGGAAAAGAAGCAAAAGACAAAAACAGTCTTCCAGTACAGTTTCACTTCAGGCGGTGGTGTTGAGAACGTTCCGCCAGATACAGTTCGAGAGAGGGGAGTCAGGGTTCCAGAAAAATGGAGAGCGGAGGAAATAAGTAATAATGGAAATGGCTGGAACGGCTATAGTCAAGAAGCAAGCAGCCATAAAAAAATGTACGCTTTCTTCATACTGCCTGAACGCTTGCAAGGTATAAAATCTCTAACACTAATGCATAAAATAACAAACGATGTAGAAAACAATGAGTTTCACAAAAAAATTGTTGCAAGAACACATTGACACGAAGCCAAAAACGAATCTTGAAGGAAAAAACAAGTTTATTGGAGAGAACTTGTGCGCCATTAACAACTCAGAAATACACAGGCTGCGAAGCAGCAGTCAACAAAGTGACGTGCGCAGGCGAGTGTCAATTATTTAATGCCGCGGCGTCTTCTCTGTTGGCATTTATCTGTCTGCGCGGGTGTTTCTCGAACCGTCGAATTACATCGATAACAGTGTAGATAAAAGAAGGCTATTCTAGGCTAGTGGCGTTAGGGCGAGACACTCTCCCTATCAAATGAGATAATCTGTACGGCATAAGAAAGAAATAATGGAACATGCGCTTCACTCGGGACACAGATAACACAGCCCGGCACAGCCGGTCGGCAAAAACAAAAACATAAAAAAACCAATCTAATGCATGGTTTGCGGCAATATTACTTGGGCAGGCCACATATACTGTGCCTGGCCATATTATTCCGGAGCCTTTTACTATCAAACGTTTTCAAGCACAGCCAAGGTGCGCGCAATTTCAACGCGTTTTTGAAGGGGCCCGTACTCCTATTCTTTTAAGGCTTTATCGTTGCACATATCGCATATTTTTTAATGTGTGCTTGGACACTCAACTTATGAAGTGTGTCCGAATCCAGTTGCTGGAGTCTAGTGAGAATGGTTTCCATGGTCGGAGGGTGCGGTAAAATTTCGATAAGAGGCGGAAGCAGGGACGTTGCCAGATGGGGGTAGGGGCGCTCAAACTCTCTCCAAAATTTTCTTCTAGGCAGCTGTACTCGAGACTTACTGTTCCTTTCGGCAAGACTCAGCCATTCCCGATACTCAAAACCCCCTCCGAAATAAATGCAGGCTACGGCCTGGGGCGGAAGTATCACAAGTACCGGCGAAACACTGCAGTGTAGCGGTGCACAGGTGCAACGTGGAAAAAAGCGGAATTATGGGCAGTTTATTTCCTTTTCTCGCTATAATCAGATACCCTGCTTTGTCTCACTGCCTTTGGTAGCGAATTACGATGCGTACTGCACTGCCCCTGTCTTCATTTTTGCCTCATAGCAAACAAATGTTGTCAAACAAAACGGGCATAGATGTTGCCTGGTATTTTGTTAGGTATTTTGTTTAGGTATTTTGTTTGTTGGGTATTTTGTACGAGATGCATTTATCCTGATTCTCGCTGGCGCGGTGAGCGGAATGAGATACTGTTAGATGCCACGCATATCCGTATCGCAGAACATTGGCTGCTTATTGGAAAGAGGCCTAATACAATCCACGGAACGGATTTAAAAAAGGGGCCATGAAGACAAAATAAAAGTTTGTTCTTTCGAAAGATTTCGTGTTCTATAGTGCTCCCACGTTTGTCCGGAAGCAAACGATGATTTATTCACTGCGAAATTAATCAATTGAAGCTAAAATTTTGATTCTCGCGCCAAAACGTGTGTTTGAATGACGTTTGCAATGACATCATAAGATCACGTCTTTCAGCTAAACATGGTGTGGAGCGGAGACTTGTTTACTGTTAGTCAACCTAGATGGCGCCACCACACCCCGGCAAGCCGTTTTTTGCCTTTGGTTTGTTTGTGACCGTATTTAAACCTGGCTTGTTTTTGCTGATGGAGAAAATAATCGTTTCGTTAAACACAGAACTCGCTCGACAAATATCGTCACGTAAGACACCGCCGCTTGCGTCAATCGGCCAGTGTCGTCTGAGACAACCCCAAAGCCCCGCAGCATCTAAACCGAGCATTGTGCGCGCAGTACCAACAGCAGTACGCATCGGTACTTCTATGTTTACGTGTGCTTTCGTAACTTCCACTATTTTTCCCACCATTCTTACTTATAAAAAAGAGTTTGCCCTAAATTTAAGCGCAAATAGCTCGTTCGGCAAGTTTATAAGCTCTGCCTAATTTGCGTTTGCCTTTGCCGGCCTCCACCAATCGCAGAGCTGGCTGGTGTGACATCATAGGTCCTGTTGTCGGAAATGAGCTGGTAGTGGTGGGTCGCATGGTCATTCCCTTTTTTTCTAATTATATACCATATTTGTGCGAAGTTTACGTTAGAAGTGGTGTCAGCATGAGTCTAAGGAGGCAATCTTTTGAATGAACCAAACTTGCATTTTGTCTTCATGGCCCCTATAAAAAAGACATCATAAGGAAACGTTGCAGAAGCCCTCAGCTGTATACGTTAAGATTTGAACGTTTATGCGAGTTCGCTCTTCATAACAGCTGGTAATCGCTCCAGCGACACAACGTTGAAAAAAAATTATGAATGACCAAAAAGAAAAAAAAAAAAAACCTAGTCGGTTAGGTAGGATGCATCGCGCATTGAAAGCGCAACACTCATTCTCGTATAGCTTTCGGGCACCCGCTAATCTCCGTTTTCGATCAAGGACGACAACTCAAATGATAGCCGCTCTGTTGCTTTCCCTACGAACATGAATAGTGGAGGCGGAGAAGTGGAAAAGTGGCCAGGGCTATTTAACTTTTCTGCGCATGACTCGTACATTTCAGTCCTCCTATTCCTGTTTGCTTCCGTCGGGGCACAATGGCGTCCATCCGGGGCATGTCACCGATGATGATGATGATGATGATGACGATGATAGTGGTATCCCTTTGTAACGGGGATACCACTTCTCTAACCTCAAAAAGCAAAGCACTGCCTTTGGAATTATCGTAGACATTTTCTTTTCTGATGTGTAATTTCTCAGCCCTGTACATCTCTAATGAAGTCTGGCTTCCATGCTTTCTCTCTATATTTATACGTTTGTGTCTGCCTTGCCTCTTTTTTGGTTATCTTAGCTGTCTCGCGCGACACCCTGCAGTGGTCGATTTGGCGGCGATGCGTCGCGGTGACTAATCGTTGCGCCGTCTATTGTGGGCCGCCGCGCGTCATTTATGCGGTAGCCTCTCTTTATTGCTTGGCGCCGTCCCAAATGCGCCACTTGTCCGTCGGCCAACCAACGCGCATATTCCGCCCTTTATAGCGTATATCGACTCGCGGATCGAATGCTCGTCGGCTGCTCAGTCACAGCCGTTGCCCGCCCCTTCGCCGCGCCGTAATTGGCGACTGCCTTCGTCGCCTTTCCAGCGATGCGTACTCGGCGAAGACCGTTGCTTTCTCGCATTCCTTGCGTCATTACTCCACGCCTCAGCGCCCGCTTCGTTCTCCAGTTATTAAGCGGAATAGATGACGCGGAAGTAATTGCGACTCCTCCGTAATTGAGACCCCGTGTATCCCTGTTCTGCGCGGTTCCAGTGTGCGCAGCAGTGGGCGAATATTGTCTTTTCGCTGACACACTTCTGTGTTGACAGGGAAGCGGTGTTCGGTTTCCTTGTATCTCTCTGCCTCAATCACCAATTACCGATTACTTCGGTTTGCCTGTGGAACTCCATCCATTCCTGTACTGGCCGCTGTTTCGTCTTTCTACCTGGGTATTTGCCTTAAGGCTTGTGCGCGTTCATTATCTTCTTCTTCTATTTTCTCGCTGTATCTCTATGGCGCAGTGAGGCGGTTTTCGGAGAGAGCTATGCTGAAAGACTGACCTTGAAGAAAACGACATGGGAAGTAGCAAGACCCTCGCTTGACTGAACGAAACCGTGGTATTGTTGAGAGGTCAGATGTACAATAGATTTCCTTATTAGTTATTAGCCTAATGATGGTTTTTTTACGCATGTCGCAATTTTCTCGTTGTCATGAATCTTTGCACTAACTGCAATGTATGTATATATATATATATATATATATATATATATATATATATATATATATATAGTTTGTAAATGAGGGGCTCGTTAGAAATACTGGAAGGCATTCGAGATCTAATCGAAAGGCGTGGGTTCGGTCCCCACTCTGGGCGCGTGTTTTTCTTTCTTTCTTTCTCACGTAATTAATAATAATAAATAATAATGTAACGTCACTAACGGTAAAAATATTCTAACCATTCCCCTATGCCTTCTTTGGCGTTGTAGACTGCCGGCATTTCTTCCTATATATATATATATGTAGTATAAGTAAAGAGTCGGATACACAGCAAGAACAATAACAAACAATGTTTACTTACGTAGCGGCAACGGGACTTGCCTTCATCAGAGTAAAGTTACATCTTTACTCTGATGAAGGCAAGTCCCGTTGCCGCTACGTAAGTAAACATTGTTTGTTATTGTTCTTGCTGTGTATCCGACTCTTTACTTATACTATTTCTGCGCGCTTTGTGAGTTTATCTTTCTATATATATATATATATATATATATATATATATATATATATATATATATATATATATATATATATATATATATATATATATATATATATACACAACTAGGATTGACTCGCCGTTTATAGAAACCCCACTCATTCCTCCCGAACTCCGTGAGGGGGAGGGGGAAGGAAAGGGTGAGAGGTCTGGGTTATGTGAACACTTTAATAGAATGCGAGCTAGAGTGCTTGGCTACGCGGGGTGCAGTGGGGTGGGACTAGGGAACCGCTCCTACTTCATGGCTCAATAAGGGTTTCTCCCTCCCTCACTCACTTACTCAGTGAATAAATAAATAAATAAATAAATGCCTGCATACACATCTGCATACATACGTACACACCTGCATACATAGATGCATACATACATACGTACATGCATACATACATACATACATACATACATACATACACACATACATACATACATACATACATACATACATACATACATACATACATACATACGTACATACATAAATAAATAAACATTCCATCACAAACACTATCTAGGAGGGTGGACGGCAAGAACTATGTTCCCATACCCTGAATCTTTATGTGAACTCTGAAGACTAAGAAAGCCCTACGCACTCACACGGTAGGTAGCCCATAAAGCTCGCACAGGGTAACCCATTCGAAGCATTGTACAACCTCCGCGGCGGTCGCTTTTCTGATGGAGGCGAAAAGCAAAAACGCCCGTGTGCACGAGATTCCGGCCCACGTTAAAGATCCTTAGGTGATCAAAATTAATCCGGATCCCTCCACTACGGCGCGCCTCATCGCCTACGTTGCGTCGGCGCGTTAAACCCTACAATAAATCAAATCAATTGTACAACCTTCACGGTAGGCTCGGCCAAACCGTCTAATCAAATCAGTCGAGAAACAATCGACGCGCTTGCGCGTTACTAGCATTCGCGAAGTTAGACATCAGTGTAACATTGTAGCCCCTTCCCTTCCCTTCCCCCCCCTCCCTCCTCCGTTATGGTCAGATCGTCGAGGCTCGAAATGTCCACGTCGCACGAGCGCTGCGAGCATTACGACTGCTGACGTTCCTTCGGAGAAGGCGTGGTTTCCGCAGGCGGCAATGAGGGCTCGTGACATGTCGATTTGAGAAGCAGGTCCGAGTGCGCACGGACCGATTCCTCCCCCTGATTTCTGCGGCTCGCTTGTTCCAGACTGCCCTTGAGAACGCAAGGCGGTTCCTTATGGCGCTTTGAATGTCCCGTATCCGGCCAAGGCTATGAGTATAATACCGGGGAAACATGCCGTTTCTGTCTTCTTTTCTCTATTTTTGTAGCGTAAGCTACACTGGCTGAGGTTGAGCAGTTTCGCGTGGACCGTGAATGGCTGTGCTGCGCAAGCGCGAGGAGCATTGATATAGTGAACTAGAATTGAACTGATTGGATTGGATTGGATTTGGATTGGATTGGATTAAAATGAATTGTATTGTATTGGATTGGAAATCCAAACCAATTGGAATACGGGTGTGTAGAGAATTGGGTCTGCACATTCTCCGGTCTGCGCACTCCAGAGGAGTGACGTCATAGCCGCGGCAGACGCACTGGCGTCGTCGCGTTCCCAGCTGTGCGGCTCCATTGCGCAGTAGCCAAGACTGACGCTGCGCCGGAACCGCTTGATAGCCGCTTCGCGTGGCTCCTGGATAGCCGTGCTGCGCATGCGCGAGAGCAGTGACCGGACTGGACTGGATTGGATTGGATTGTTGAACCTGAGCTCACGCTACGTATATCCTGGCATAGCCGAGCTAAGCCACCGTTATTTTTTTCCCCTTTTCCTGAAGAGAGCCTGCTCCAAGCATTTTTATTCCAGAGTTACGAACGAAAATTCGTAAGTAAAGACATGCTGATAAAAATTGCGCGTGATATGCGTTTACTCCAATAGCATGCAGTCATCGAACAAGAATTGGTTGGGCAATCTGTTCATGGCGTGCGAAAATCGTGCGAGGCTATACGGGTTATTTCAGCAAAACGTATTTTTAATGCATAGCATTCTTTGCCGAATAACCCCGCAGCCCAACCATGGAACGCATGCATTCGCACAAAAATGCATAATTGGCGGAGTTAACATATTTTAATTGTGATAGTAGCGTGAATGAACATAATTGGTAGAAGAAAAATTTTAAAAGCCTTGCACGTATCTACACAAAACTACATAATTGGCGACGTTAAGGCGGTTAATCAGTGTAATCGCTGCAATCGCAGTAATTGTACACTACTGGAGAAAAGATACAAGTGACTGTGAGAACTATAAACAATAAAATAACCCGACGTATTTGGCGACTTATAGCCAAATATGGCTATAAACAACTTGCAATGACGACAAACGGCGTTATAATGCTTAAACATTAGTAGATAATTCTCTGAATTTCTGCAGACCTTTTTTTTCAACTTCTTGTTCACGTAGAATACTTTTAGATTAAACTCGCATCTTTTCTGTTTTTAATCATATCTTCACCAAGGAGGAGGGGGAAGTGGTTTTATTGTGTCCAGAGGAAAGGCCTAGTTATGGCCGGTGGGCTTCAGACGACGGTCAGGATTTCTTGGCTCATAGCGGCGTCTTCAGCCCTCTGGACGGCCCACTGCTGGATGGCAGGGTCCTCGCTAAGCAGTATGGTCTCCGACTTGTCTGTTGATAATAAATGTTCCTTTTGTATTGCTAAAGTCTGTTCTTTGTATAGCAGGGCATATCTTCACGGGCTTTTTTTTTAAATGCAGAGCATTTGTATAACTCACGATGTCACCCGTGCGTCGGCGTCCGCAGAAGCCAGCCTCCCCCTACACTATAAAAAGAAATAACAGTTACCGGCGCCTGGTTTCGATCCCACGACCCTGCGGGCGGAACGCAAGGTACATGGTGCTCTACCCACTGCGCCACAAAATCGACACAGAATGAAAGGCTACGAACACGCCTTATATCCTTGACTCATTCAAACTACGTCGTCAGCGGCGTGCGTTGGCGACTCAGCGGCGTGATAGCTGCGTGGTGTACACGTGATAGCACCAACCCCCCCCCCCCCCCCCCCCCCCCCAAACACTAAACGTTAACGCAATACACCCACCCCCTATGCGACGTATTTACTCGAGTCCCCCTCGCGGGGAGATGGGCCCTTTTTTTTTAAGTTTTGTTGCTCCGGCGGCAATATCAGTCGCGGCAGACTTCAGACGGTCCTTTTTGGAACAGCTCTATAACTCGCCGTGTCTAACCCTATACTGCCGGGTTTCATTCCTGTTCCTGGGCACCCACGCTTCCGGTGCTACCTGTATACTTGGGCTACACTGTGGTCTTTTCTTCATCATCGGATACACATACCCGCTATTGTGGTCCTTTTCTTTTTGTTAATATCTACCCGGCCGTCTTTTAGTTTAAGGCGAAAGCAAGCTTACGAGTCGGATCAAACGCGAAAGGCGACATGAGTCGTAGTCGTCGTCGGCGTTAACGCGAATGATACCGAAATGCCGCCGCGGTTAATAGAAATCAAATTTGGTTCGTGTGGGATTTGAACCCGCGTCGCCATATCAGCATCCGGTGCGCTGACCACTGCGCTGACCCTATTACCCTGCCAGAATTGAACAAGAATTGCCCTGACGCGTGCGCCGTGACAGCTGCACGTGGCCGCACGTATACGTAGAGAAGGGGCACCCGGAGGAGGTTTCTGACTGTTGGACAGCTGCCGTATGAATTGCGGCTGCACTCTGGGTGCCGTAGTAATTCGATTAAAAAGACGAAATCGAAGAAAGAGACTCAAACGCGATGAAACAGTAAAGAAGTCTGATAATCGCTTTGAGAGCAGGTAAGGGAATTTCCCCTCCCCCTATTTTTATTACCTTCAGCAGTTCAATAATGCATCCGGGTTACCTATGCTCGCGATCTTGATTGGTGCCATAAAACAGGCGACGCTACTTATGAAGGTGCGTCTGCTGCTGTCACCTTGAGTCGATTCAAGCAGCTCGGCATGCTCACAAGCGTTCTGCTGAAATGTATGCTCGCTTCATGTGTTGTGAAATTCCACTGTGTGCTATTTTCTGAGTCAGCCTCATACCAGCTTCGTGTTCCGGTTCTGCTGGAACACAACTCTTCGCAGCAACTTATACATGAATGGCTGTTGACGAAATATATGATTTCAAAGTGCGTGTTCCTACGTAGAGGCCGCCCAAATTCTCAGCAGTGAAATGACGACAAAATTTCAATGCTAAGGAATTTTAAATCCGAGCTCTTGAAAACCATGAGCGGAAAGAAAATTCGTGCTTTAAAGGGACCCTGCAACACTTCTTTAAACTTTCTTGAAATCTGAAGTGCTTGCAGAACGTAGTCACCCAACCCACCCAGTAGTACTCAGATTATGGTGTCGCAAGGTACCTCAGCCATAAATTACTGCTCTATGCCCATCAGATCACTTGTACACTCGCTCAAAAGATTTTTTTCTCTTTCCCGGTCTTGACGTTCTTCGACGGCTGGAATCACGTCACTAAGGCCATGTAGCGGCTGTTGGCCGGTTTTCCTTCAGTTGCAGCAATGAACGCTTTTCGATAGCAACTTAAAAGAAAAGCCATGAAAATATGGCAGAAACGGAAGGCGTATCTGGTCATCGCCTCCTGTATTATTACAGGAGTCGATGATCTGGTGCGACGAGCAAATCACACAGTGCCGCTCCGTGCTGGCGAGAACTGTAGCTTTCGCAGTGGTTCCAGACGTGAAGGAAAGAGCGAAAGCGCTTATCAAAAGTGTTGCAGGGTCCCTTTAAATATAGAGCGAATGAGATAAGTAATTATTAAAAAAAGAACTCCTCATCACCTGCGAACCTCTGCAGCACCCCTGCTTCGCACTGCCAGGAAAGCGTAATCCTGAACACGTGTGAATGCATTAAGTCGCGTACGTACAATATGTTCAGCAGCGAGGGCGTACACAGAAGCGGCTTTCAGCAGTACAGCGGAGCGCGACGGCGGAAATTGGCGCGTACGGCAGAGATTAGCGCCGTGCGTCACGCACCAGCTGAAGAGTGAGCGCACAGGCCACGAGGCATGCGCGAGTGCAGCTGGAACATGGCGCGGACGTAATCGGTGCGCACAGGTGGCGGAAGGCCGTGAGCACCAGCTCCCAGTATCGACCGTCGTGTCCCGTACCGACGCCCGCAGCCGTGTTTCGAACGGGCGACATTATTTTCCCCTTAGTAATTGTCGATTAAGAAGGAAAGGATCGATGAAAGGCGCGGCACACCATGTACTTCGGCGTGGTGTGCGCAGTCACAAGGGAAGCATGTGGTAGATTACGACAGCATATCGCTGTCGGCGCATAATTAGTATTTATACGCAAAAAACCAAGCCTACATCCCGGTTGATTTGAGCCAGGCGCTTCGCCGGTTCATAAAGCGGTAGGCAATCGCCTGCAAAGTTTACAAATCTGCTCGCTTGCTTGACTAAAAACCCCTGCGGTTATTAGCCAATTTTTCCCTTCGATCCAGATAATTTTCTCAACATCCATGGGGCTTAACTCTATCCGAAAACAACGCTTCTGTCTGTCTGTCTGTCTGTCTGTCTGTCTGTCTGTCTGTCTGTCTGTCTGTCTGTCTGTCTGTCTGTCTGTCTGTCTGTCTGTCTGACTGACTGACTGACTGACTGACTGACGGGCAGACGGGCAGACGGGCAGACGGGCAGACAGACAGACAGACAGACAGACAGACAGACAGACGGACGGACGGACGGACAAACGGACGGACGGAGCTGTATCTGTAAGACCGGAGCTGGTCATCTCGGATCTTAATGCCAGATGAAGCCTGATCCTGCGCCCTACCCGATCAGTAAAAACACTTGGCTACCTGGTCTAACGAGGCCGTCAAGCTGCTCTTAATCTAGAACTTAATAAACGTCCGCCCCCCCCCACCCCCCCCTTTCTCTGCCCTTTTTTTCTTTTCTGCGCATTCATTAGTTTGTAAGGCTCTCGGACATCTTGTCCTTGCACAAATGCATGCTTTCGACTCTGCTTCTATATGCCGAGCTCTCCCTCCCCCTTCTTTCTCTCACTTTTTAGGCCTATTGTAAAATTTAAGACAGAAATTTCGGTATCCCAATGACGTAAACGTAATAGTTATAGTGTAAATGCATAGTGTAAATGCCTAAAGTGAGCATAAATCCAGAGTTCATTAGGATGCCTGTAGCACTACCAGTTTCAAATAGTAACATAAAATTACAATAAACCCTTCAGTCCCCACTCAGCTAAGAGATATAAATGGAACTCGTTCACCGCTTCGTCGTTCATTCAAGCCGTTCAGAGTAAACAGTACGAACGCACGGAATGTGTTCAGCCGAGGCCTGAATGTACGGCAGAGAGAAAAAAAAAAATGTTGAAGGGAAACGCCAGCATTCTCTCAGCCTCCATGAAATAGACAGTCTGCGTGATGGCGGGCAATTCACGGTGCGCTTTAGTTCCTTCCTTCAAGACGATTTTTACCACAGCTACGTTCAGGGGCAAGCGAGGATGGGGGGAGTTGCGGTGGGGCGTCAGGTCTGCCTGAAAGGGCCGCATTTCCAAGTGCGCACGCTCGCTCGTTGCGTCCTTTGTCTCCGCTCCCCCTTTGTTGATTCAAGCGCGTGCCGTACTGCGAACAGGACTACCACGAGCGCAAACAACAGTAGAAGCCTACCGTACGCGAGGCCCTCTGGCCGCCGCCACCTCCCTCCCTCGTGGAGCCACATCAATTCAATGCGACGTTATTTGACGTCGGCCACACAGGAGGGTACGCGGGCGACCCCACTGGCCCCTGCCTCGTCGCCGCACGCGCTGCCCGGAACGCGTGGCCGAGTCGTTCGTTGTTCGGCGGCGCCGGCCACTCCCCACCCATTCTGCGTCAATGTTGGAGCGGCCCCGCGTCGACCACTTGTTCGGAGCTCGCGCGCGCACTGAACAGACTGATGTAGCACTACCACCTGCAGCACGGTCAGAGGCGCCAGACAGTGTTTGCGGCTCTCGCGCGCACGCACTCCGCTCGGGGCTTCTTCCATTTAGGCGACGCTCCGCTCCCTTTTGGTTTCTCATTTGACCCGGAACTCAATCGGGCTCTTTCTTGCATCGGCCAAGGCTGCCCTTTTTCTGCCCGGCTCGCGCGCCAAGGAGCGTACTCAACTTGTGTAGGCTGGAGCCGCTCATCAACGGCCTTTCGACAGTGCCTGCTGCCGAAGGAGGAGGCGTGCGCGGAGTTCGCCTTCGCGCCCAAAGGAACAAAGCTTCGTTGTCAGCCCGTTACTGCGAGAAAACTGGGCCTACGCACGGCGGAGAGACGCAAGGTCAGGCTTACAAGCTCGAAGAAAAGACGCGTACAACGTGAATGAGCGGGACATAGGCTGTGGGGAGATGGCGCCGGGTACACAAATTCAAATAACTTTACGTACACCATGCGTAGGAGATTTGTTATAACTTTCGCGTCTAGTAAGGTATAAGTTTGCACGTATACGCGCTCAGCTGTCGCTGAATCGATTCGTAATAACAGGGGTCATCAAAAAGCAACAATCAATATCTAGGGAATGGTATCTCGTAATCGTTGTGTATACCTTAATGTTTCTTGAAAGCATGATTATTCTTAGGCTACGTAAGATACTTTGCCAAGTCTGTCTGTCGGTCTGGCTGTCTCTATGTCCATCCGTCCGTCCGTACGTCCGTCCACCCACCCGTCTGCAACGCGTGATACGACAAACGCATGACCTGATAAGAAAACTCAGGGGCCTTGTATTTAAAGATTCACTGCTTAGTCATCCGCTTTTCAGGTAGATAGATGCGCTCCGTATGTATACACGGGCCATATTGGCCCCGCGAATGGTCGTTGTACCCGCCGCATCACGCCACAGCATGTGTGCGGTCATGTGACGGCGATGTTCTCTCAGTTTGTTGGGTGGTGTGGTGCGGACGTATGAGCTCAGCTTTCCTGTTGTGTGGTATACCTGTTAGGGTGTTATGGATGTATTTAATATAGGCCTTATACTTTAATATAAGGCCTATATACGTTCATACTTTAATATAGGGCTGATTATACTGCCACCCAAAAACAAAAAAAATGTCTTCCTAGCTGTTCATTTGTGTACAGTATTGAAGCCTACTTTAAAGGGGCTTACAGAGATAATTCCCACTTGGGTAGTTTCTGCAATTATATTGTTACGTCCAGCCCGTACGCCCGCAGTCGACATTTTACAGATATGCCTGGTGTCGCGCAAGTTCTTTGCGCACGATGCGGCGGATATTTTCAGCCAAATCAGGCGCTGTGTTGTCGTCAACACTCGCGGCGGTGGTAACGTTGGCAAAGCGGCCGAACTTCAGCGTAATGCTGCATGTTTTCAATGCCTCGAAGGTACAACGCTGCTGAATGACGTCCGCTTCGGACTCGAGCCTTTCCCTGCTTATCAGAAAATGGTAGACGTCTGCGGTTATTACTTTTAAGAGATGGCCAACTTTGTCTTCCTCCGACGTCTGCGGGTCGACGACTCGCCATAGCTCTAGTACTTCCTCTATGTATGTGGTACATGTCTCGCCAGGAATTTGAGCCCGCTGAACCAGTGTCTGCTCTGTTTTCTTCTTTTTTGCTACGGAGTCGCCCAAGCGGCCAGATATCTTTACGACAAAGCGGTCCCAAGGCGTAAGCGTGTCTTCGTAGTTTTCCAACTATGCGAGTGCTGTTCCATTCAAGGAAAACACGACGTTAGTGATCTGAGCAGAGGCGTCCTAGCGGTTGTAGCGACACACCCACTTGAAGTGTGTCAGCCACTCCCGAACGTCTTCTTCAGCGTTCCCCGATAAGGTTCATAGTTCTCGTTGGTGATGCCATCGGCGGCGATTGCACCTACTGTCGCCATATGGAGGCACGGTACGGAGAACGCTGGTACCAACAGAACCGTGAGACGGTGGCTTCGGCGCAAGTCTTGTGGTTAGTCAAACCTCGATATATCGAACACGGCTATATCAAATTATTGCCTATATCGAACACTTTCTATATCACGCGGGAAATCACATGCATTTTTAATTTTTTATTTCGAACTGGGACGGACATGAAATGGGTATATCGAACTCCGCCACCCCAGACTTCTGCCCAGGTTGCTCGCGCTCTGTTGACAGGCGGCGGGCTATCCCGCAGTCCCCTCGAGGGTAGCGGTGGCGCGATGGGCGTTCCCGACTGCTGCGCATCGGTTGCACCGAAGCTGAATTAGACGGTGCAAAAGAAGAATGCGAGCTTGAAGAAACCTGGGCCAGCTGGAGCGCTTTGTTGGGGCTGAGCCACGAAGCATGTGCATTGATGACTTAGTTGGCGGTGACGACAGCACCGGCACGACGGCGCAGTTGACGGGTGTGGAGATCCTAGCGGAGGTTACTACTGAGCGCACAAACGAAGGCGCTGCTGAGGTTGTACCTGCAAGCGCTGACCTGATAGTGCCCCGCTCCCGACTTCGACCGAGGCTTCAGCGGTTGTGGCCCTACCGCACCGCTACTGCAGCGCTATAAAAGGCACCGGCATGTCGCTTGTGGAAAGTTTGGACTACGTTGAGGAAGTCGCGTATAACACGCCAGGCTACCCTGCTACAGTACTTTAAGCCAAAAGAATAAATACTTTGAAGCACCAAGTGAGTATTTACTGCACAATTCGTTCATTTATTGATTTGTGCCAGTTTATGACGCGTTTTCTACGTGATTATATATATCGAATTCTGGTTATATCGAACTATTTCGCGGGCACCGCGCTGTTCGATATATCGAGGTTTCACTAGTTTCTGCGTACCCGGCACCTTCACCAATCTGTTACGTCCGGGAATCGTTTATTTACAAAACAGCGTTGGCTCTGGAGATGGAAGAAAAGCTGGAACGTCGATTGCCAAAACGCGGACAGGTTCAGCTCCTTTCTTCTCGTCCTGGAACGGCCTCGTTCTTCTTCTTCAGCTTAGTGAAGAGGGTTGGACGAAAAATATGTGGTATTTTGAATCCCGAAAACAGCGACGTTATGATACGCCAGGGAAGAAATAAGCATAACCTGCTGCTTGAGGAAGTAATATGCAGAGGTAAAAATATCCTGTTTACCCTGTAATATTAGAAATAAAAAAAAAGAAGGTGGCAGTGACGAAGTATCTGCATGGTCGGTGGACAGCTATGTTGCAGCTGAGGGTGCGCTGTAATCCGCCCTGTCCTCCCCGCTCACTGTTTTTTTTTTTATTTATTTTTCGCACAGCACGTGTGGAAAGCGCCATTAAGTCCGCCCCGCAGCGGAGTGACCAGCTTAAGGGCCGCCCATGTCGCCGGCAATTAGAACATTGGCCACGATAGTTGGCCCTCGGCGTGCCGGGCGCCACCACCACTTGTCAGCAACGGGTCATTTATAAACGTTTGTCGGCGAAAGTTTACGGCCGGCCGCCGCTGCAAGTGCGCTCCTCGAGTTCTCTCCACAAGCCTGTAATTAATTATAAACGACCGGGTCGCCGCCTGGCACGCTCCGCTGATGCCATCGACGGCCGCTTCATCAAACCCTCCTCGTTATTTTCCCACATATCTGCACAAGCTTGTGAAATGTTACACCCTCAAACTCAACCTCCCCACCCTATGTCTGTATTTTCTTCCCTGTTCATTATTTCTAAATGGGTGTAACTGGCCAACGCTCCAAGCCGAAGGCAGAGATAATAAAGTGTGGCAATATGCCATGTTGTCGAACAGTTGTTTCGGGAAATTAGCCCGACGCG
Source organism: Haemaphysalis longicornis (assembly GCF_048455015.1). Lineage (NCBI taxonomy): Eukaryota > Metazoa > Arthropoda > Arachnida > Ixodida > Ixodidae > Haemaphysalis > Haemaphysalis longicornis. The sequence goes on along the minus strand of NW_027526460.1, from coordinate 13,833,171 downwards.
GTGGCTTGGTGGCTAAGGTGTTGTGCTGCTGAGCGCAAGGACGCCAGTGCGGTACCGGTCGCGGTGGCTGCTTTTCTGAAGGAGGCGAGCGGCGGAAACGCCCTCAATGCACTTCGGTGCCCCCCATAGCTGAGGTGTCGCTTCGGCGCGTTAAACCACGCAATAAAAAATCCGTTTCAGAAAATTATGAAAAATGACAGCGGTAAAGGTTCCATCAAATGTACGAATGTGGTCAACACTATATTTCTACTTTGCGTGTCGTTCGTAAGCAGCGGTAGGCGTCTGCAGCAATTCATGTTCATGGAGTGATTGCATTCGGCCCCGCGATGCCATATCGCCCTTAGCTATACAAATCTCTCCAACCGGTGGAGCGACATAGAAGCCAAACAATATTTGCTGCATGTGCGGCAGCCGTAGCGCGGTATAAACAGTAGTACGACTTGCCGCGATTTTTAAAACGGAAAACCAAGCCGAGACTTTCTTTCCCGGCAAGTGTGATACACACGGTGACACTCGTTGTGTTTAATCCTACTGATTGAGAGTGCGACTCCTGCTAAAAATTTGAAGGAGCAAAGAATTATAGCCTTTGATGAAGACCGGGATTGAATATTTATTACTATGTGTGCACGTATGTATGTATGTATGTATGTGTGCATGTATGTATGTATGTATGTATGTATGTATGTATGTATGTATGTATGTATGTATGTATGTATGTATGTATGTATGTATGTATGTATGTATGTATGTATGTATGTATGTATGTATGTATGTATGTATGTATGTATGTATGTATGTATGTATGTATGTATGTATGTATGTATGTATGTATGTATGTATGTATGTATGTATGTATGTATGTATGTATGTATGTATGTATGTATGTATGTATGTATGTATGTACGTATGTACGTACGTACGTACGTACGTACGTACGTACTTCGAAATAAAGCCCAACTTCCCACTTCCATCCTCTGCAACCCAATGTATCATGCCAACTGCGGATGTTATCGCATTTCATCGCCAAACATTCAGCCAATTTGGTCTTCTTTGTTACCTGGAGTTCGATGGTCAATGTGTGCAGGTTGACATCGCTGCAGTTATTGCAGACGGGGAGCGATCTATTGTTCACCAAGTGTTCTACTGGATGCATCCTAAAAATAAGGAAAAGAAAATAGGAATTTTATGTACAGGAAACGATCCTGATGTTTGCTTGTACTGAGCGCATACGACGGTGCTGCTCTAGACGTATTCGGTCCCGATCCAGAGCAACACAATCGTCATCACAAACTTAGGGAATGGTGGAAGCGGTGAAGTTTAGTTGCTGCTTGCACTGAACGTGACGTTGATATACATACACAAGAATAAGCTGTAAAAAGTTAGGCCTGTCAATGCGAAAGCATTAGTTCACTCGGTAGAAGACCAGGAATTCGGCATCGTGGCCATAGAAGGCCCAGAAAATTTCCCACGGATGGTACACTAAAAGCCCGATGGCTCCAATAATGAAAGAAACAACAGATGAAAGAAATGCACACTCGTACTGAAGACAAACTTCTCATGGAAGATTAAATATTGCAATGAAAATGAAAGTATCGGGCAGCAACCGCTTGGGCTCTTCAATGTGTTGTCCCTCTCCCTCTCCCCTTTCATTACTCTGTTTCAGCTGTTCATTTAAAAAGACCCTGCAACACTTTCGCTAAGCGCTTTCACTCTTTCCTTCGCGTCTGGAAGCACTGGGAAAGTTATAGTTATCGCCAGCGCGGAGCGGCAATGTGTGATTTGCTCGTCGCAGCAGATACGCGTTCCGTTTTTACTTTGCCTCTGTGGGATTTTTTCTAAGTGGCTACCGAATGCGTTTATGGCTGCAACTGAGAGGAAGCCGGCCAATAGCCCCTGCATCGCTCTAATCACGTAATTCAATCGCTCGAAGAACACCAAGACCGGGAAAGAAGGAAAAACATTTTGAGCAAGTTTGAGCAAGTTACTGATCTACAGATCCGTAATTTTTGGCTCAGGTACTTTGTTACCCCCTATTCTGAGTACTGGATGTGTTTGTTGACTACCATCAGAAAGCCTGTAAGATTTAAAGAAAAGTGTTACAGAGTACCTTTGAGCGTGGCAGTCGCCCCATAAAATGCAAGGATTCAATGCATACCCCCCTCGTCACCATTACTACAATCACTTAAAGAACGCCTAAAGTGGTCGAAGAATCAGCGTTTTTTACTGTATACTAACGCTGTTAAATTATTAGTTTTACTGCCCTCGCTTTAAGTGAGACCCTCAAATACCTCCGGAAGTCTGAGACAAACATCTCAGCGACATGCAATCGCGTTTTCCGCGTTCTTTGGAAAAGCAGTAAAAACGAACGTTCGGCATATTTGTACGGAATGCGAGATTGTAGCCGTTCGGATTTAAATAAACGGATCGCCCGCCCTTCTGTGCGCCCGAGATCTAACGTGGATAAGCAAACCTTGCCGCGGTTGGCAGCATGCGAACGATGAGCGAGATTACGTGGCGAAAGAGAGACGGAGAAGCCAGCGGCGTCGCGATCTTAATTCCATCATAAAGTTCGGTTGGCACAGATGTACGACACTTTGTATCGCTGAAGCTTGGGCACAAGTAGAGAGTGAGTTGGTTCTGGAAAACAATTTGGCTGGAGATGGAGTCAGCACGATACAAAGGAAAGCTGAGAAGCGAATAATAAGCCGTTCAATCTAACCTTTACTGCTGATACCAGTTTTTTAACCCGTCTCCACAGCTCCATAAAAGTGAGCTTTTTTTTACGACTATCTGGAAAGTTTTGCTCTTCGTTCGTAGGTACGTAAAAACGTGGGTTTGATCGTTCCCTCTTTCCTTTGTTTCCTTCTTTCCATTTTGAATCTGCCGCCTCTACCTATCCCATCTGCGCCGACCCTGGCAGGCAGCATGCATCACGCATCGGCGACAAACAATGCCGCCCGTGGTGGCCGTCCAACTGCCGCCGCCTCTTAACGGGAAGCGACTTTAATAGAGCGTCATGAGCGGCCATGATGGATGGCCCCCGCGCCCTGCCCTCGCATGCGCGGGGACCCGGGGGCTCGGGGGCCCCGTTCGTAATAGCCGTGCGCCGCAGTCGGATTCCTGTGCTTGTTGGGCGGTCTTCAACTGCAGAAGCAGCCAGCGCCACGCGACAATGCTCGGCTGTGGCGCCTGTGTCCTTGCCGGATGAGACGGCGCGGCGCTAGGTCCTTCGCGGCTAATTAGAGTGGTGTGTGCACGCGCGTGAGCAATACGTGGAAGCCCGATTAACGAAGCCTAATGACCACCCTCGCTGAGCGAGTCGTGCGGGCGAACGAAGCGACATGCGCCCCGCTGGTGGTACACTTTCGTGTCGTCTCGGCTACTCCCTTCAAACATAGCTTTCATGAGGCGTCATCTAGGCGGGCAAACAGGCTTATACGATATTTTTTCTATGCTTGCTGGATTATCCCATGATAGGTATACCCTGCTGGCCGAACGGAGGCCGAAGACATGAAGCGCACCTTTACTTTCTGGGCACAAGCCAATGTACATTTCCTCAACCCCAATCCGCCGCTAGTATACATTCAGGCATTTGTATACACACCAGCCATGCGTGCCTCGGTAGAACGCACTCCTAGCTGCAACTTCAGCAACGCGCATGACCTACGACACCTGATTCATCGAAGCATTCGTTATCTCGTGTGCGTGATAACTACGCCCTGAGAACGTGGACAGAGTTTCAAGGATAAAAAAACTGCGCGTAAAAGACAAGACAATAAGGAAGGGATAGGACGGGTGCAGGAAGGGATAGGACGGGTGCAGTCCTGTCCTTTCCTTATTGTATTGTCCTTTACGCGCAGTTTTTCCACCCTTGAAATGATGCACAAACTAGCCAACAACACACTGAACGTGGGCAGAGGTTACATGTGTACCTGGGGAAAGTAGCGCCCCCCTTCTCCTACCCCCCCCCCCACCCCTCCGCACACTCTCACCTTGCATAGAACTTCCGGAAAAATTCAAGGTTAAGTCCTATTTAGAAATCGAACAAAGAATGCGACGACTATGACAATATTTTCTTCCTTTTTAGTTAAATAGTTGATTGATTGATTTGCTAATTAACTAGTATATGTAATTCAGTCATCAATTGATTAGTTGATTGAGTCATTCATTGATTGATTCAAATTCAAATTTATTCAGGGAAAATACGAAAGTGTATTAGCGTTGGGTAAAATATACAGGAGGAGGTCCCAAGGCTTCCAAACAGCAGGTGGGTCCTCCTAGGCTAGTTTCTTTGAAGATAACAAAAGAAGTGAGCGCTATAGAGAACCAGTAAGTGTAGCCGACGTTATACAATTCCTGTATCAAACATCATAGAACAATAGGATATACTAAAAAATACAAGATAGCGGGGGATATGAGGAAAAATGGAATCTTTCGACAACCGAACAAATAAGAAAGAAGAAAATGTACACAAGTATAATATTTCTGGAAGTTAGTGGTAAGTGGCTAGGAACATTTTCAATTTTCTTAGGAATGGCTGAAGTGAACTAGCTTCTTTTATTTCCAGTGGGACATCATTCCAGAAAGAAACAGGAGAAAGAAGTAGGCTAAATGTGCCATAATTAGTTCTTTGAACAACAACTTCTGACGGGAGGAAAATCTAGTGCAGTTAGGGTTAGTTAACACGTGGCGAGGGAAAATATCTACACCCAGGAGGCTATGCAGCACTTCAAAAACAGAATTCAAACGCTATACAAATACATCTTTCGCAAAAGAAATATATTAAGTTGAGTAAAGATGGGAAGAGATGGCGACGTTTTTGAAGAAAACGTCATTATGCGAATTGTTTGTTTTTGAAGTTTTTGCAAAGATAACAGGTGTTTTATACGAACGACCCCAGGATGTGATACAATATTTCAAGTGGCTGTGGATAAATGCATAATATAAATCCAGCAGAGTCACCGTATTGGAATAAAGCCTAGCTCTAAGAAGCGCTCGAATGCCAAATATCCTTTTGCAAATACAGGTAATATCACATTGGAATCTTAAGTGAGTGTCTACAACTACACCAAAAAAGGGCATACGGTCCCGCAGTAGGATTGTATTGTGACCTATATGTAGGTAAGGATTTGCGGTTTTTTATTCGGAGAGTTAAAAACCATTAGAGACTTTCTAGACGAGTTAATAGACAGCCTGTTATTTGCACACCAATTTTCAAGGGAAGATAAGTCACTTTGCAAATCAGAAATTAATATATCTGCATCAGGATTGTGTGTGATAATGGTATACTTCTCGAATCGAAGTTGATGGCATGTTTCATCTTGCAACTACAATACCAATCTACATCAAAAACTACCTTTAATTTACATCAAACACTATCTATAATCAAATACTACCTTTAAACTACATCAAATACTGCCTTCAAAGCTGCTCATTTTAGAGCTATAGTGTTAGCTGCAATTTATTTCCACAGCAACAGCAGAGAAGAAACGCGCGAAAGCTATTTGAGACAAATTGAGCAAAGCTTTTTGTTAGTCAGGCTATCAAAAATAAACAATAACCGATTTCTGTACTGAAATTATTTGTGTGCGATGGAACTGCGTATAAGAGAACATAGGCTCGTCACAATGCCAATGCCTCCATCGGTGAGCTTGCTTGATGTCGTGGGTAATTGACAGCAATGAAATTTATGACCACCGTTTCTGGAGAGGGAGGACAATGCCCAAATGGGTTCATGGTGCTGGCTGTTGGTATTGAGTCTCGAAAAGCTGTAGGGGTTCCAGACATAACTTTTCGTTTTTATAGTGCCGGGTAAATCGGAACCTATACAGGCTGAGTACACTTCGTGTGTCACATTTTCTATGAAATGTTTTAAATGTTTTCTAAGAAATGTCTTCTATGAAATGTTTTCTAACAAATGTTTTAAATGTCTGTAATGTAAATGAAAAACAATCCAATGTATCCTTTTTTTCAAGAATAGCTAGTTTTTTTTAAGTGAGAAATTGTTGAAGTTGTCCATAAATGGTTCTATAGTTTAGGTATAAACAGAAAGATGCCCCATATAGTAATAGTTTGACTTTTTGAGGCAGAATGATTTTGAGGCTTAGTATAACGCGTATAGGTTGTATTCACTGGCGTGGCATGCACGCGGGCAACCATGTGTGTGCGCCGTCACGCGTTACGCCGGGCTCCGCGAGATGGCGATACTTGTCCCTGCTAAACACCCGATGTGTGCTTGATGTTCCGAACTGTCTCCACCGAGCGCAAAGTAATTTCTCAACTCCAATGTGAGTGCGATTAATAACATATGTTGGCATCACCGTTGAGAATCGTTGAAACGGGGCAGACGACACACGCCGGTGTTTTTTTTTTCTGCGAGGTGCGGGCGCAGTGGAACAAGCCGCGCCATGTCTGTGCCGAAGCAGCGGCACAGACATGGCTGTTTCCAGTGTTGCCAAGCGAAGAAATTGACGGCTAAAGTTTTTAAAGAATACCATCTATAGATCTAGACGGGTTTACTGTGATCATTCCACTGAATATTTTCTGAGAAAACTGCACCCAATGTGTTGACCATTTTAACTTTTTTGGAATTATAACAAGGTTTAATGTGTGAATTTATTTATTTTTATGATTATAGCTTGAGACATTGACAAGTCAACCTCTAGAAAATTTACGTATGACCAAGCTGCTAATTTTTCCAACAATGTGTTCGCACAGAATAATAAATAAGACTCGCCAGAGAGAAAAATGCCAGTATCGTCATAGTAGATTACGAAACGAGCAATGCGTTTCAAATTTACAGAGTCATTTACAGAAAGGTTACATAATAACGGTCTTAGGACACTCCCCTGAGGTACGCCGCGATAGGTGAGCCTTGTAGCAGAATAAAAGTCATTAACCTGACCGCACTTCTTCTGACATTAAAACAGTATTTAATCAAAGTAGAGCTTGGCCTTCGATTTCATTCTACTCCAACTTGTAAAACAAAATTACACAGTTTATACGATGGAACGCCTTACTAAAACCTATAAAAATTCCAATTTCAATATTTTCTTGTTTAAAATTTATTAATATATTGTAATGCAGAAGGCTGGCAACGGTCATCGCCTAGAGCGACGGGGTTGCCTCGCACTGCCTTCTCCTCCAAGCGTCGATTGTGCTCGGACTGTGCTCGGACTGCGCCCCCCTTATCTTTCGCCAGTACAGCAACGTTTGCCAACAAACCTCATTTCAATATATTCGTCTTAGTTGAGAAGCATGGGCCCCGTGGAACTACCATTACTTAACTATCCTTGCTGATAGTCTGTAATCGCATTGTGGGCATTCAGGAATTTGTCGAATCGTTTAAGTGTTCTTTTCGCAAAAAAACTTTTTGAAGGTACAGGGAGAATTCTAATAGGTCCGTAATTTCCAGTCACTTTTGTTCTCGTTTTGATAGAAGATGGTTACTTTTGCTATTTGCATATACTCGAGGGAAAGGTGGCAGCCTTTATACATAACCTATATGCACAAGTAAGAAGAGCAAAGAAGTAGGCCATGTTGTCTATAACATGTCGAACAGGCTGAATCTGATTATTGTTGGCACCACGGCAGCAACCTTTAATGAAAGTGCAGACATAATTTCGCTTTCAGAAACGGGGTCTAGACATATAGTGACAGAGAAAAACCTAAAACAAAAAGTTTCACCCATTGCCGACAGAGTTATATTCAAGAGTGTGCCACGTGATAAAACCATTACCTAGCCGACAGGCAGTGCACTCGGCCCAATTACAACGAGTTTGATCGGCAGTTACGTTATATGATATGTATTCCGTATCCAACGAACAAATCTTTCTCGAATTAAAGCGCTGGTGTCGTTTCCCTTTCTCGTCCCTGTGTCTGTTTGTGCTTAAGTTTCACTCATGAATCTTTCTCTCTGCACGCAGTTTACCTGGTCGATAGAGTAATTCAGGTCGTTCTTTTAACAATGATTTTTCACATTTCGAGTTTTTCTATTTAACTTGCTCTGTTGTTTTTTAGTTCCTTTAAAGGGACCCTAGAACACTTTTTCAACTTTTCTTGAAATCTTAAATGCTTGCAGAACGTAGTCATCCAACACACCGATTACTTAGATTAAGGGTCGCAAAGTACTTCAGCTAAAAATTAATGCCCATCAAATAACTTGTAAACTCGCTCAAAATATTTTTCTCTCTTTCTGGTCTTGACGTTCTTCGACGGCTCGAATTACGCCACTAAGGCCATGTAGCGGCTGTTGGCCGGTTTTCCTTCAGTTGCAGCAATGAACGTTGTTCGATAGCAAATAAAAAAAGCCACAAAAACAAAGCAGAAACGGAAGGCGTATCTGGTGCGACGAGCAAATCACGCAGTGCCGCTCCGTGCTGGCGATAACTATAGCTTTCGCAGCGGTTCCAGATGCGAAGGAAATAGTGAAAGCGTTTATTGAAAGTGTTGCAGGGTCCCTTTAAAATATTGTCATCGCATCTGGAAGACCTGAAATATGCTCATTAAAACTCTGCCCTACTCCCTTTGGCTCCACTCGGAACAATGACGGGTGCAGTGCCCGCTGCAAAAAGAAGTCTGTTGGCCGCGAACGTTGATGGTAGCTGGCGTAGATACAGCGGTTTCTCCAGCACAACGAAGCTGACGGCTGCCTCACAACAGCAGGCCAGCCGTTTCTTGTATGGTCAATACTGCTTTTTCTTATGCTCTGAAAGCAAAAGACACGTCTGCGTTTAAGGCATAGCACTTCCTCTTCCTTTGCTGTGATTCTTCGGAGCAAGGTTCTTGTTTGGGCTCTTATGGATGCCCAGATTCCGGCTCAAAGTGCAACAAGGTGGCATCCCGAGAGCTCATCTGTGTAAATAAAAAACAAAATAAAAAAGTAGCTCCAAATAAAACGCACATTATTCACCGAGTGGCCGCGTGACTTGTAAGCAGTGCGCGCGTGCCGCAACACACACACGACGCCAAAACACGTCAGACCGGCACGCGTCAACACTTGACGTCGCTTTGCGGACGCAAGCACGCACTGTTGCCTCGTACCGAAAGGCTCGGGATCATCGCTGGCTTCCTAGCAGGGAGTGAAAAACAGGAGACGTACACTGCGCAACACCTGGTTCTTTAGTTGCGCGACGTGTTGAACTGGGCTCAATGTATTGCTGCGAGAGAGGCTTCGTCTGAGGCTCAAGTATATAGAAGATGTCCGGGGCTTTGTGTTTACGAGAAGCCCGCTTCCGCGGGCAAAGTAATAACTTCGCTAATCTTTCCGTAAATACGCCCGGGTTCCCTTTGCCTGAACGCTTGACTTTAAGCACAGTCTTCCTGTTTATGGCATGGTGGTTGATGCGGTCGCTGCAGTATTTGTTTCGAACAACACAGATGAACTTTTATTTTAGGTTCAATAGTGGTTTCAATAATAGCCTCTCTACTTTTGTTCAAGCAATAGCATTTCAAAGCGAAGCTTTATATGGTTAGGGTTTCGTGAATTTTTTCTGTGCGCGCGCAAAAAACGCCTTGCGGCAGATCTAACTTTATCGTGAATGCCCAGAAGGAATTAAGCGTCTGTGACTCTCGTTTCCTTCAAACTTTCCCAAACGACTATAAAAAAGTGGCCTATAATAAGTTTTTTATATAGGTTTTTTTATATATATCAAAAGTTTTTTTTATATATATCAAAACTATCCCCGCAACAAAGTGTGTGACAACTAGCCGCTAAGGCGACTCTATCATTCCGCCAAATTTAATTCACTTGCTACAGTTCGTTAGCACATCTGTTCAAATTTGGTGTGATCTATGTGTAGTATGCTAAACAGCTTCGCTGGCCATCCACCTTTACAAAGTTAAACGGCTCATGAATTTTAGCAGTGGAGCCGAATTTAAAGGGGTTTTGCGTGTGGCAGAGCGGCTGGAAAGAGTGCTTACGCATTCTCAGAATTTCTGTGTTTTACCAAAAACCACCCGCCATAACAAATTATTCGAACGACAAAACCTTTCACCGCCCCATATTCATTTTTATACATATTTACGATTTCTTAAGAAGAATACTTCTCATTCTGGGAAAATAGTTTCACAATGAGAGTCTCATTAGGTGCTACCTGAACTTCGCGACCGGGAAGTATTACTTCCAATATTTACACGAACAATGCAAACTGAACACTTGCGTTCACACCCGGGATGTGCTCGTTATTTGCGTGTCGTCCGGAACAAACGCGGGAAAGCCACACGTGGCCACTGTCCTACCGCAACCGTTGCCATAATCCGTCCTCGTCTGCACACATTACTCGACACGATAAGCTCAGAGGAGACTCAGTTCACGCCGGAATAGAAAGCGAAACTGCTGGAGGCCGCACCGCAGGGCGGCGGATGCCAGCCAGCTGCCATGGCAGGCACATATCGCCGCCGTTACAGTAAAATTGACGAGGGGCAAAATCCAACCACAGTGGCGACGACTTCGTTAGCGCACAAGTGTTCAGCGCGCTAAAGACAGGCCTGCAGACCGGGTGCTGTTGCGGGGAACAAACGCAGCTGGGAGCTCCCGGGACGTCGCTCACCGCTGTGGCGCAACGCGAGCGAGCTGCTAAGGTACTAGCGTTCCTGGAACAGGCTGAGCAGCTTCTGACTCTGCTCGACTGAATGGACGCGTTGGAAGCCTATTGGCGATTATTTCGTATATCTTTCTCCACTTTAGCAACTTCCCAAGATAGACTCTGGAGTCATGCCAGATGTGTAGCATTGGAAGGCATAACTGCCTCTGCGCTATCAGATACGTGTTTACAACGTATAATAACCCAGCTTTAACAACGTAATTGACGAAAAACAATAGAGTTTTGCTTGAGTTTTTATGCAACAGCACGCCCAAAAGCTGGTTAATACGCATGCCGTAAGTTCAAATTTGGATAATTAGAACTGATGGCCACGGTCCGGCCACACATACGCAGACGTCCATGTCTTAAATCTTCACAGATTTCCTCATGGCCATAGGTATCTATGCGGGCCGTGCAGGCGTGGTCTTTTTTTTTTTATCCTAATGACTGTCACGTGTACGAATATCTGTCAGCAAAAACATTGCAGCGCATACTTTTCGCTAACATTGCTGCAACGTTAGCAGACACTTGGCTGCAACGGCAGCCCGTTAGCTCTCCGACGACTTCGCAACCCGGAAAGGACCGAGGAATACACAGCTAAGTACCGACTTGGTGTGTGTCCTTCGAAGTCTGGAAAGCCCTGAAGATACCTGGGACGTGATTGGTGTCTGGCCAGCACCTTAAATGCCTGCAGACATCCCATGACGTTTTTTTCAGCATTTCAGGCAACGACACAGATCGCGCGCAAGCTCAAAAAACAAGCTCATAAGCAGCTTGTGGCAAATAGTACCATGACGGTCAGTGACCGAAAACGTGAAATTTCATCAGTTTTGATTGCTCATTTCAGACGGGATCAGACGCCGTCTGCGAGACTCGCAATACTGCTGACGAACCACTGAAAACAAGACGTCCTTGCGAGCGTTTCGAGGGACGAACACAGATAAATTCTGGAATAGAAATCGCATCAGTGAAAACTCCATGGTGCACTGTCCCGGTCAAGACGCTGTGGAACACGGATGACCCAGAGTGCTCACGCTGCCGAGTTGACAACCGTAATCTTTGTGGGTGTAACTAACGTTTGGGTTTGGGCTAGTTGGTTCATAATTAAACTGTGCAACAGCGCTTAAACGAAGGCAGTAAGAGAAGACACTCAGTTGCTCAGTTGATAGTCAGCGCTCGTGTCTGTGTCTTCTTGTACTGTCTTCGTTTAAGCGCTGTTTAATCTTTGTGGGAATGCGATCAATTAACTGATTTTCGATCAGAGTCATTTAACGAAGTTAGCATGACCCCTCTATAAAACTTTGTACGGTTAATACGAAGCCCGCGCAGAAGACGTCGTAAACAGCTTCTCTCGTAAGCTTCGAAAACCTTTCTTGAAGCTTTAGTATCATAACCCTCACTCCCCTCCCTATAGTTGCGCGAGTTCCTTCCCTCTTTCTCCTTTCCAGTCTATCATTTACCGTTCGCTTGGACACCGCCACGCCAATGCACGACACAGTGTCTTTGAAAAGTTAGTGCGCATTTTATCACCGCTACCACGGATGCGAAGTACAGTGCACCCGCAATTGGCCACATGGCGCGTCCGTAGATTTACCGCTATTACACTAGACCGTACGGGGCAAGTACCGTTGAAGCGGTGCAAGAACTGCGAAACGAGAGAGGTGCGCGCTTTTGATGCCTACAATCTTTCATGGCCACGTGACTCGTTTTTTTTCCCCAGCGCTAGACTGGCTCCCGGCCACGAGCACTTGTATCCTATCACACAGGAAAGTGGCCGCACCTCCAGCGCCGCCGGAGCGGGTACACACGAGACGTGGGCGATCGAACCGCTTCGTTTCCGTTCCGCGGCAGCTAATTAATTAGGGCCGAAAGACCGCTCTTCGGCACGCCCTCCTCCCGCCGATTGAGCAAGCCGGAGTCGTCCATCCGTAACAGTGTACCGGCTTGCACCCGCGTTTATTCGTCTACAACTGGCGTTGTACGGCAACCAGGTTCCGATCTCAGCGCTGCGTTGTACTTGGATGGCGAAAGAGGGGGCTTCAGTGCAGCGGAAAATTGTGCTTAAGTTTCTATAACATAAGGCAAGAAATCCATTGCGATTGGGTGGTGGAAAATGAGATTGCCATCAATAACTTCGGTTAACGGATGCCGGCAAAAGTAACGAAGAAACCGCCGCAGTCGCTCTCACTCACCAAAACTACACCGCGCAACATTACGGTATATACAAGTATATTTTGCATGCTATAATTACGTAAGTAACAAAAACTTAACAAAAATAAATGTGTTTTTATTGCGTATATATGCGCACGGCCATCATAGAATTAGATTTTAGTTCACGTTCAGCACCATCGCGTCCTCTTTCATAAGTTGCCTTTTTTTCACTGCTTACGTGCTTACAGTGAAGCCCCCTTGCGGGCTGGGACGCGCGCACGCCGGCACCAAATTCATTACTAGCTTCTATTCTTTGCTATATTACAGCAAAAAAGCATCGCCTATGTTTGATGCATGATACACCGAAAATCATTAACAGCTACAGGCATTGTATCGCCCCTCCCCCTCAGCAGCATCTAATGTTGAGCAGCTAACGTTACACAATGCTAAACAAACGCCGCATTGCCTATTATTCAAACCAACGCAGTGAAATAAGCGCGAAAACAGGGGATACGCCCCATTCCTCCGGCCATTATAATCGCGTGGAACAAGAACGTACAGCAGACAGTTCAAGGGACATCTTTTTTGTTTAGGAAAGAAGTAGCCCCCTAAAAGCAAATTCTGTCATGCCACGTCAGCCGACTTCCACGACGGCCATTACCATAAGGTTGAAAGAATCCTCTGCGCGGCAGACCAGCCATCATGCTCTGTCGGCGACCCGACCGAGTCTTGCGCCGAGCTTGTGTCCTCTCAAGCTCACCTGTTCTCGTTACCCTACCGCTGTTTCAACACAAAGCTTCCATCTCGCTATCAGAAGCCCCATTTGTTGCCTCGTTGCTTTCTCCCGTTGTGAACGCATATCACAATGCGGTCCGTTACGGCCAAGCCTGCGAGGCTTCTGTGCCGTAACATACGGCAAGTGCCTCGGCGCCAACAGAAGGCGCTACTGGGCGCGCCCGCAACGTATTAACGCGGTCATGATGCACGATACACATTTACTTGAAGGACACAGTAGCCAGTTATGAGCACATTTTGTAGCTTATACAACGAATAGAATGTCACGCGGTTCACGATACTCGAAGGCAAAGATTTACCACGTAAGGGGTAGTTCATCTCCTTGCCGTCATTGTTGTCTAGTGGTTGTCATTGTGATTAAGTCCTGATGAGATAAGATAATATGAAATTGCAGGCTGCTGTGCAGGGGGCGAGTAGCTGCTTGGGAGATAAAAAAATGTTTCTAGCACGGTATGCTATGTATGCCTGTTCCAGTAAATGGCGTTTCCCTGCGCGCACGCGTACGCAAGTACTTCATGAGTACCTACTCTCAACACTCCGACAAAGGCCTTATCCGCTATGTTCAAAGGAAATGTGTGATTTAGTGAATTCAAAAATGCATGTCTGTATGCATGAACGTATGTAACTACGCATGCATACATGTTTGTATGTATATATTATGGAGTTCTGCTCTAAAACAGCAGCGTGCACATCATCAGCATGTACGTCATGAACATCGTAATTCAACCTGACGCTGCGACTTGCGTGCCAGGTGCATTGCCGTCCGCGCAACAAGGCATATATCTATTTGCATGCTGTTAGTATACGCTCGAGGTAGACAATATTTTATTCCATGCTGACATCGTTAACGTCGGTCCCAGCTCGCCCGTTCATTACGCCGGCAAGAAAAATGGACGACGTCCAGGCGATACGGCAGCCAGACGTACGGAAAAGTAGCAGAGGCGAGCGAAACCAGTCTGGGAATTGACCAAATTAAAAAGACGGGCCGGGGGGTACGGCGCGCGGGGAGAGACGATACTACGGCGCCAGCGGGGGTTGCAGCCGCTTCTCACTTTCTTTCACTCCTTCTTTTTCTCTTCTCTTTTTCTTCGCGAGGACCACGTAACAAACTACCGTTCCCCGCGACTGCCAGCAAAGACATGTTGGCCACGGACACGAGACATTTTTCGAGGGAACTGTTATAGCCGCGCGCGGTCTTTTGTGCCATCATAAATTTTTCCCTCTATTCCGCTGCCGTTTATGTCGGTGCAGCCAATCTGCCTCCGGGTCATCTGAGTTCAGATTGGGCTCTCGCGCGCCTGTCCTGCCCGCAATGGAGCAGAGTTTTATGAGAAGCCGTTGAGAAATAGAGCACCGCCTCTTCATGTTCGGCGTTTACACAGGAACCGCCGGGGGTGTTTCGTTGGGCGTTGTACGCAGTGCTCGCGGAGACTGTATGAGTGCGACCATAAACTAGGATGAAGAGCACGCTGACTGGAGTTAAAGAAACAATTGGAGTCGAGATGTGCCTTTAGTTTTGTGAGGCACGCACAACACGTGGACGACACACGCGACAGTTGCGCTGCCTAGGGGTGCGACGCTGAGGCCGGCAGAGACGGATGAAGGGAGAAGAGGGGTGCCTATTCGAGTACCAGTACGGGAATTACAGGTACAGCACGTTTATTCGGCCGGGTATACTCGTAATTTTCACAGCCAGTCTGCACGCCTGCACATGTTTAGAGTTATTCAGATGGTACTACGGTGAACTCGAAAAGCACTACCAAAAATTAAGAAGTTAGCTACCTGTATTACTAAAAACAATTGTATACAACCGATTTGTACTGCCGGGATGGACATATGGGGAGGAAGCTCGGCGCCTCACTAATAAACTGGAAAGCAAACTTCGGTCGGCTCAACGGGCCATGCAACGAACAATGACAGGAACAGGAGTAACCTTAGCGACAGGAAACTAGCGTATAGAATCACGAAACAAACTCGGGTGGAAGGTCTCATAGTTCAAATAAAGAAAAATAAATGGACTCTGGCGGCCATATAGTCATGGAAGGAAGGAAGCAAACTTTATTTTCCTAAGCCCCCTCAGTGCAGGGTGCTGTCTTGGGAAGCTGTGGCCATGGCTTCCCCCGCTCTGGACGTCAGACGACGGACAACCGGTGGACCACCAGGGGAACAGTGGACACTGAGAGACGGAACTGGAAGTGGGGAGGGACGGTTAACGAGATTCGTGGGTAAAGAAGACTGGCCGTGCAGGACAGAAACGTTTGGAGGTTAATGGGAGGGGCCCTTGTCGTGCAGGGGACTTGAACAGGCTGCTTATGCTCATGTTGATGACCATGATGGTTACGATAAACCAGTGTATTGAAGAACTGCATGAATACAGCTTAAGACTGTATGCCGCTGAACTTACGGGCATATTGTATCAAGTACGGAAGTCTTTAGTGCAGAAGCAATAAAGAAGAGCAGAAAATGCTTTAGCGCATTCCTTCCAGCATGAGTATAGCATTGTCCCCCAGATTCAAAGGCCTCGTATACGCCAGGAAGCAAACATGTCTTAGGACAGCTTTCGCTTCCAGTTTGGATTTTCCGTGGCGGACTGGCGACAAAACTTCTGGCAGTGCGTGCCGCGGGCTCCTTAGAGAGAGAAAGAGAATGTTACATCGTGTCGAACACGGCCGTTTTCTCATTTAGCTTCGATGACAATAAACCCGACCACCACAGTCAGGATAAGAACCGGTGACCTTCACATGTGATAGAGAACTTATTTTTCCAAGGAGCATCCCGTCTCATGGCCTGTGAAGTTAAGCTCCTGTCCAGCATGAAGTCAGAGCGACCTTATAATAGTCGAGCAGATCCTTCGCTAACTTTCCCCCTGCAGCTGTGCTCGCGCACCTCGTAGAGCCAAGTACGCTTCCCAAACGCGATACCGAACAGACTGGCCGCGGTTGTACGTCAGGCCGTTAAAGTTGTGCACCCCCAGTACGCCTGTCGTACGCAGCCATAATTTAATTTTACTGACGTAGTGCGCACAATGCGATTCGGCTGCGCAGCTGCGTTGCGAAAGGTCTGTGCTGCAGGGGAAGTTATTACGGGTGCGCTCCACTACAAGCTCACCCATTCCTCGCAACCGCTGGGTTTCAGGCAGTGTTCTGTCCTCCCTATAGACATCTCCATTTAAGACCATCTGAGAAAACTAATCATTCCCTATACCTGGTCTCTACAGTTCTACAGTATATATATACAAGACAGAAATAAGGGTTGGCAGTCTTTCTTTCTTTATTTCTTTCCAAACTTTTTATCTGTTTCAATAACCTACCACATCCTCCCCTTTGCTTTCCGAGGTTTTCTTGACTGCCAACCCTTATTTCTGTCTTATTTTCAACGAGCCCCTCATTTCCCATTCTGATTCGCTATATATATATATATATATATATATATATATATAGATATAAGAGTTGGCGGACAAGATATGCCACGGAAAGAAAGAAAAGGGGATAGATGAAGAATTTTGAAAGACAGAAAGTGGAGAAAAAATGCCCGCAGGGTGGGATGCGAACCCACGACTTCCAGAATACGCATCTGGTGAGATGACCACTACGCTACCGGCGGGGCTGTTTCCCCTCCACGTTGTCGGGTATTTATGTTAAGGTATTGTGTTTCCTGCGCTTGAAAGTATTCTGGAGGTTGTGGTTTCGGATTCTATCCAACGGGCATTTTTTCTCCACTTTCTTCCTGTCTTTCAAAATTTTTCATTTTTCTCAATGACCTACCGTATTCTTCCCTTTGCTTTCCGAGGCATTACTGACTGCCAACCATTATTTCTGTCGTAATTTCAACGAGCCCCGTTCTGATTCGTTTTTATATATATATATATATATATAACGGAAACTGACAGTATGCATACCGTCCCAGTCGTCCCTCTCGTAATTATCCAAGCTGCATACTTTTGTGCGAGTAAAAACGCACATGCACGAGCAATTTAGTTAGAGATCAATGCCTCCCCTTTCTTTTTCCTTTTTTTTTTTTGCCTTGTAGTAGCCTCCATTTGCTTTATTATTATTTTTTAAAAATACCTGGCGTTTCCAAACACATCACGACGTCAGCAGCGATTTTCAAACATCCGCTCTGGCAGTTTTAGTTATAATTGGGCACCTGGGTTTTTCAGCGGCAGCTGCAGCCACATTACCGACTTTCCTTTTATACCAGCCACAGAGAGAACAGCCATCTCACAACGGCGTTATTTTAGTCGCCACTGATCCCTGATCGTGGGTTACTTAGTCGCGTTAGGCGATCATGGGAGACCATGATCATTGGCAGATCGTGATGGATCCCTGGCGTGGAAACGCCAATTGCGATAGGCAGCAGTTTCACTTCCTCCAGACCTGTTTGTGCTGGTCGCTCACACCGCTCTCGAGCAGTAAAAACCAACTGCGGTTCAATGCCAGTCACGAAAACAGGAACACGGAGTCGTTTTGTAAGTGACTTGAAATTCGATGTGTCCGGAGCGATTTGTCAGGTAAGTCGCCGGCACACATGCACTAGAACGCACAAAAGAAGAAATGCGAGGTCGCTAGTGCAAGAATAATATGATAACGATCGGCGAAGGAGCTTAGGAAAACATGCACATTAGAGGCAGTGACAGATCACCTGCAGCTGCGCCTACACCTTTTTGTTTTTTCTTAACAAGTAGAGGTGAACTAGTTTAGGCTAGTTTAGGAGAGCTGAAAGAATGGATTAGGTACTTGCACTGATCAAAACGGCGTTTTTGGTTTTTAATGTGACAGCATTACTGGTCTACTAAGCGAAAAGGCCGGCTTCTATGAATAAATAATCCAGAAAGTCCCGGATAGGAATTCTCATAAAAATGTGTAAGCCGAGCACCTATACTGCAAGCCTCTTTTAAATCGGCTCCGCAACTAGACAATAATGCACCGCCGGAAAGACTGTTTTCCAGGCACCATATAGGCTGTATCATACCAAAGTCGAGAGGCAAACCAGGGCCTTTTATTGAATACGTTTAGAAAACCCCGTGTACGCCTAAGGAGCGCTATAGAAACTAAACCCTTTTAAAGTCAGCTTCACTGCTGCACATAAACGCTTTGTTGGGCAGACATATTAAGAGACCATATAAGACGTTTTAAATGAAAATTAAAGTTCATAAGGCCTTGAATTAACTTCCCCAATAAAACCCGATGTAAAATGGTGTACACCGAGTCTGCAATGGGGCCGTCACTGTCTTGCACAAATGCATTGCGGGCAGACATTTTTCAGGAACAATTTAGAGAGGTTTTATGAAAATATTGTCATAACATGGAGGTCCTAGGCCTTTTTATTAAAAGCATTTTTGTTTGCGGTGAAAATGTGAAGCATCAAGCGTTGCAAACGAACAGACTGGTTTCATCATAAAGTCCATATAAAAATACTTAAGCATTCAAAATTGGAGATGCCGGAATTATTAGCTACAATGACTTTTTCATGTGTAAAAACTCGAGCGATGTAAACACGCGTATGGAAGTTCGAGAAAATGTGCCAGGAATTGCAGTACGAAACTATAAAGACAGAAAACCGGTGTCGTAAAAGGCACCACACTGCCTCAGAGAACTCTGCGTGTTCTGCGTACGCGAGCACAGTAACGTCAGCAGCACCATATCGCGCTTTTAAGCTGCCAAAAAATGACAAAGCTCCGTGAATGATAAGCAGCTAATCTCCAGCGCACCTGACGATGCCGAGGTCATTCCACTGATAATTCTATCGCAGCCAGGCAGACCTGTATACAGTGGGTTGACCAATTGCCCCTATCGCTCATTGGAACGGGGGCCCGCGCAGCTGCCTACCTACAAGCACTGTCTGGGGGGCTTTTATTTTCTTGATGACCTTGGATAATTATCTCGGAACGGCCTGTTCTCACCAATCAACGGAAAAGCATTGTTTCCAGGTGAGGCAGAACATACGCACCGCGATAAATTAATGTGCCACCCCCTGGGCATTTTCCCGCCAACAAAACTGATACAAAATCCAGCAGCTGTACTTCCAAGATAAAAAAAAAAAAAAAACATGAGCACGGTCGGGATTGACGCTTTGGAAACAGTGAATCTAGTGATGAATTATCCCACTGAAAATTCAAAATTTCTATTTGCAAAATGTGCGCTTCGAATGTACGTGTGTGCACGCGCAACAATTTTAAGGTTGGTTTCGTGCGGCTAAAGGCATTTCATGCCGGCATTACAAGAGTTGTCGCGACCCTAGCGCCACCTCTCCGTGCCTAGGTCATAACTAAAGCCCGTTGCTGAACCCCAGTTCACAGCCTCATCGCACCAAGCCATTAATTACTGCCCCTCGTGTGGTGGCTAGCCGTAGGCTAAAGACCATGCTTAACGTCTGACAGACCGTCCCAGCGAATATGAATGAGGCACCTCATTCTGGTTACTGTGACGTCAGCAAATAGAGGCCCGATCTGTGTTCCCAGTTGACGACTGCTGTCAACGTGTGTGCGTGCTCACAAAGTCGAGTCGACACGCGCGAGGAGGCAACCCCTCGCGAACAAACACCACGTGACGTCACGTGAGTGCGCTCGTGACGCGTATCTGCGATCATGTCATGCGTGCAGACACCTTGCACGTTCGTGCTATCCTTCGTGCATGTCCGTTGGCGACCAGCTTAGAGATCCGCGAACAGATCAAACGGCGCACGGTAGCCACGACCACGAGCTCGGGCGACTTTCCTCAATCCCGTCGCGTTGCTGACCCTTATTGGATGGCATCCGGACTCCGTGAAATGAATGGACGCATCAGCCACTCGTAAACCCCAGCCGCGCAGGTTACCTTTCAGTGCGCCGCGTGTGCCTGCATCCACAAACACAAGCGTGGGCCGACAGACTGGCGTGCATGGTCGGGCAAGCAACGACAAGAGCTGTGCCCGAAACGGCGCCCAGTATCCATCGTCTTGTCCACCAGCTCAGCGGGGGGACACCGCACAAGCCCGGGGAAGCGAACATGCGCGCCACAGAAGCTACGATGCACGCGACCCGCAATCCCCCCTCTTTGCGGATCAGCGGCGCTTCTTTGGGCGAGCGGGGCTTCAGAGACGAAAATTTGGGAGTTTCCTATCGAAGCAAACCATGCGTCTCGATGTCGAAGGCACCAGAGAGGAGGGGGAAAATCTCGCGCACAGCGGGCGAAGAAGGAATGTTGAAAGATAGACGTGCTACACGTCAAGCCCCGCGCATCGTTCCACAGGGAGTCTGCGGTGGTTACAGCTTGTCGACATGCACGCAACTCGGAAGGCGGGGGGCGGAGGGCGGCGTGATATGAATTCGCGGCGAAGGACGAGGCGTCGTCCTGTGTCCCCCCACGGGGGACCCTCGGCTTGCGCAGTAGCCGAACATCGCGAGCACGGCCGCCATAAATCTATAACAGGAACGCGACGGCTGACCTCCGACCCCGCGCGGCCCTCGCTCAGCGGTGGCGTGCTTTCTCGGCGACCGGCGACGCTCCCCGGCGCGACCCCCCGACGGGCATTGCGGCTCTCGATTCGCGCGTTTCTACATATTTGGGAGCCCCTTCGTGGAAATTAGTTCTGGGACGATTCCCGCGAATGTGCCCGCGAGAGGACGCCTGTTGCTTGTGCTCGCTCAGCTCCTGCGGCTCGCATGGATACTTCCATCATCCTCTTCTCTCGGCGCGCAGCCTTGTTTCTCCTCTGCTGACTCGGCGGCGCGCGAGAGGTGCGCGCTGAAAACCGCCAGGGGTCACGGGGGTCACGCTATCCCACCGCCACGCAGTGAATCGACGGGATGGTGTGTTGACGGCGGAGATGTGCACTCACAGGCCCCCTTTGGTGGGCTAGTGGGGTGTCGCGCATACAAGATGGTTAACAAAACAAATAAATAACGTATAGTTTTTGTGATTTCTAACCCGAAATACGCATAAAAACATACATTTGATCCCGAGTTAGCATTCTACAAAGATTTGGATAAGGAAATTGAGCGGTGAACCATTCCGTAGGTTGAGGTGGAGCTCAGACTTTTTCAGTCCCTAAGGTCGATGGATTTGGCCTCAACATTAGCTGACAAAGGCGAGGGAAAGTGGGGTCTAACATCGCTCTGTTTATTCGTCCCCGGGTAGACTTGAGCGTGGATAACCTTTTAGATGCAAACTCCTCTGAACAACTCCTATTGCAGTGACGTTGTAATGATTGCAATATCTACCGACGAATTGATTTATTTTTTTGTTCAGATTTCAAGCTAGAAACAACGGGAGTTTGGCGAATTCAGAGAAAGAAAAAGTGCGACGCACAGAATTCATCTCCTGTACTTTCAGTCCCTCAACAGCTGACTTGAAAACATAACCGGAAGTGACGTTATTAGAGGGAACGCAACACAAAAAGACGTTACACTTTATGACATTAGTGCACTGCAGTGAAGATGCACTATGTAGGGGACTTCGCTTCATAAATTGCCGACTGGGCATAAAAATGACCTGAGAAAGCCTTGACATTGCATAGTAGTAGCAGTAGCAGTAGCAGTAGCACTAGTAGTAGCACTAGTAGTAGCAGTAGTAGTATAAACGTTTATTTTATAAAACAAATTCTCGTCTAAATATTATTCAGAAGAAAAAACGACAACGTGCATGGAAACATTTGTCGGCCGTTTTTTTTCTCTGTGCAGTTGATTACATAAAAGTGCGGATAAAGCACACACATGGTGGCCCCGAAATTGCACATAATTACAATTGTTCTTTTCTCGTATGTTTACCCGATGACGACCGGTCGCATGTTCATTTGCGAAGACTTCAGCGAATAACAAACGATATTTCGTCTAACAGGATCAGAAAAATACAGCGTGCAAGCGTTTCGTTGAAACTCGGAGTGTGCGATCTCTCAGGCAGAGTGGAAGATTGGTAGATGCTCCCAGAAGAAGCTGAAGAGCTACGGCAAAGATATTGCTGCTGAAACATCGAATGGCACCCCAGGCTTAGCATCTTATCGCTTTATCAGTAATGGACCGTAGGTAAACTAATGACACGCAAGGTTAACATCTAATCGTTTTATCAGTAATGAACCACAGGTAAACTTAAATCCTTTTTATTTAGTGTTGCACCCCCTTCTTTTTTCCTTTTCACTTCCTCCCTCTCTCCATCTGTCAGGCACGCGGACACACACACGCAAATGAGAACATTTTCACAGGAGTGAGAGGCTATAATGTTCTGTTAAACGACACGCTAGCACGGAGCCATACGCAACGAGAAATACTATAGTAGCCTCCTATTCGTGGGCTAAAGGAAGCGTCATTTTTAATCCTACACTTGTCGCTAATTGTCGGGATGAGATCATTTAGTTTCGTGCAGGGCACCTACAGAATGCGAACACACGCACGTTTAACGCTGTTTTCTTATTTTTCCTTACTCAAACTTGTGCGTTCAGTTGGAGGAGAAATGCTTTGGCGTGTCTTCCCAGTCTCGCCCACGTGGTCGATTTTCGTCGTTTAGTTGCAGGTTCGGGGCGGGCGTTTGTATCTTATCGGGCGAACTATCACATTGGATACCTATTTCTACGCAATTTATGAAATGAAGGCTTTTGTTTAATTAGTGAATTTAAGTTAGCTTTTGGCCTAAATATACTTAGCTATATGTGTTACTAGGTAAACGCACTTTAAAGTATTTGTACTGTACTCATTAGTGAGTTGGATCTAACTATTCAGTGAATAAGTAAGTTCACTGCTCCGACTTGTAAGGAAAAAAGACTAACTGTTTCATAACTATAGGAGCGCAACTCAGCTAACCGATACAGCTTAGCACTGGGATATCATAACAGCTGGTCGGAATATAAATGTATCCAGCGGATCAATCATATAAATTAAGTCAACGCTTGGAATAGCCAAGTTACCGGCTGATCGTTATTTAACAACTTGGTCAAAATGATCGTCACTTGGAGGCCGTGAAGTTGTTTTGTTGGGCGGGATGTGGGCAGGTACTCCCACCAGCTCATCTTCCCCACCCAACAACCTTCCCTCTGCCCTTACTGTCCCCAGCCTGGCACCCTCTGCCACATCATATGTGAGTGCCAACGTACTCCAGACTTGCCCCCACTTCCCAACCCCACCTTCGAGCGGTGGAGGGCTTCCCTGGCCAGCCCAGACCCGGATATCCAGCTCAAACTGGTGACCCGAGTACGGACGGCCAGCCGAAGTCAAGGCATCCACGGGGCGAGGCCCGCCTATCAGCCTCTGCTCGATAAATAAAAATATCTATTCTATCTCTCTCTCTCTCTCTCTCTCTCTCTCTCTCTCTCTCTCTCTCTCTCTCTCTCTCTCTCTCTCTCTCTCTCTCTCTCTCTCTCTCTCTCTCTCTGGTGTTGGGATAAGTGATTGTAGAGATGGTGGCCAACTTGGCTTCGCGCTGTAGTGTCGCACCACCGTGCTGCTTGGCGTATACGCCTCGAGATTCGCGATCGCTGCGCCGCCTGCCGCCGCTTCTCCGCGGCGTTTGCGGGATTAGCGCTGCGTGGCTGATAGGTGGTCATGCAGTGTTTTGGTTTTCTTTCGCTTCTCTTTGCCTTTCCGCGCTCTAAACAACTTGTTATGGTGACGTCTGTAAGCTAACTGCACGTTTAGGGCACTTAAAAAAAACAGCTGCGTCTTGGTACAGCGCTCTAACGCCAACAAGAGCTACCCGGGGAGGCGGTTCTGCGCGCTTCTTGGCCGCTCTTGCGAGCGTCGGCGATGGCAGCAGCATATCACCGCTGTCACCTTCGAACACGTCAGCACAAGTGAATTCTATTTATTGTCGCCTCGTTTAGACCTGATATTGGCACTGTAAAAGGTTGGTTCGTTTTGCAGCGCGGACAACAAATGCGGCTTTGCTTCGAATACGTACGTCGTAGAAAAATATATTTCGGGGATGTGATAACCCAATAGCTGACAAAAACTTGTGCCTTTTATGGGAATATAAGCCACGCGAAAATATTAAGTACGGAAAAGAAAATGTTAAGTCAGATATGTGCCCACTCGTGCCTTATAGTAAGAACCAAGGTATATGTTAATGAAACCACGGGAAAATGAATGGTCTGCAAGTAAGGAATAAATAGAATAGTACGGGAATAAAAAAAAAAACTAGTGCAGCTTCTGAAATGCTAAAGACGTTTGTTTGAGCAAGGTAGTATTCACCAGACCAACTAGATGCGAAATGCACTGATATTTCGCTAGACATGGGCGGGTGGGGGGGGGGGGGGGGGGATGAGGAGGAGGACGCTCAACTATCGTTGTTTACAAATGCGGAGCGAAATCAACGAATGAACGTTTTAGTAATCACACACACAAGCTGCGTGTTCACTTTTCGTTTGTTTTTCGCCTTGAAAAACGGCTGATCACTCGGCGGACTCATTTTTTGAAGAATACTGGGTAGGCAGTTCACAAGCGATACGAGGTGTCGTTGGAAGAGTTGATTGATTGATTGCAGGGTTTAACGCGCCGACGCAACGGAGACGATGAGGCACGCCGTAGTGGAGGGCTCCGGATTAATTTTGACCACCTAGAGCCTTAACGCGCGCCGAAATCTTGTACACAAGGGCTCGTTGGAAGAGTGTCGTATCTGATAAGGGTCTCTGATTTCGGTTTATGCTAGATTCTGCAGTCTCCCTGTGTCATGACTCATATGACGGTGTTTCGAAGAAGAGTTTGGTCACGGACGCGGATTACTCTTTAAACCCATCTTCGCGCTTCTCGTGGAGGATAAATGTAACAGATGAATCTTTGCGAGCGCTCATCTCGCTCGGGACAAGACGACCCAGCAATAAATTTGTCGTCGTGTGCTGACTCCGGAGTGTAATTTTGCATTATCCATCGTACTTCTTTGGTACAATGTTTGTGAAATTTATGCCGCATTAGCTTGTTCATGGTACTGATCAATATCTGATATGTGATATTGGCAGGCGTAACTTGCGTGCTGTCAGGTATGAGCAGAGGTCGGCAAATTCACTCATGAGTCCACTCACTCAGACTCATTTGGACTCAAACTCACGCGTGAGTTTGAGTTTGAGTGAGCGCGAGGCTAGTGTGGCATGGTGAGTTTGAGCTTGAGTGAGTTTGAGCCGAGTGATCACGACTGAGTTTGAGTCCGATTGAGTTTGAGTCCATTTTGAGTTCTGAGTACATTTTGAGTTTGAGTCCATTTTGAGTTCTGAGTACATTTTGAGTTTGAGTCCATTTTGAGTTCTGAGTACATTTTGAGTTTGAGTCCATTTTGAGTTCT